>NW_026623252.1:1278173-1283384 GCF_030028575.1 Malurus melanocephalus
TGACTTTTCCCAATAAGCTCTCACTMCACCCTTGAGCCCAGCTCAGGGTGAGTTGGTGGATAGAAACGGTTTGGCTGCTGTTTGTGAAAGCACAGCTCTGTAATCTCTCCTGTAATTTTTTTTCCTTTCAACTTGCAGCGCTGGGATCAGAAGCTCCGCCACCTTGGGAAGGGGAAGGGAGATTCTGGACACAGCGAGTCGGCTCCAAAGGCTGGCAAAGGCAGCAGCTCSTGGCAGGCACGCAGTTAGATGGGGGATGCTGCACGGTGACATGCAGGGGACTGGCTACCAAGATTGCCTTGTTGGAGCAGCAAAGGAGAAATTGCACTATTGCACGTTATATTCTATTGTTTACTACAAAGTAATGTCTTAGCTGTTATTAGTTTTTATTCTCCCCCCCCCTTGTTTTCTGCCTTTTTCTTTTTGGATGTGTGCAAACTCTGGAAATGTATGGTTTTTTTTCCTGTTACTAAGAACTGTAGAAAACTGCCCTGATGAGATGAAGACAAGRACATGTTTGGTTTACCCTTTTTGTCTCCTGAATCTTCTTAGGGAGAAAATTCTGATGCAAGCAGGAATAAAATCTGGCAAAGACCATTTCCTAAAGTCATGACTCACACTGGCTTCCCCTGCTCACTCTTTCGTGGTCACTGTTTGCTGAAACTTGCTGTTTTGTGTAGGTTGTTATCTGGGTCTAAGTGTATCATTTTTTATTCTGAAATATAATTCTGAAACACAGAAAAAAATTTCTTAAGAGAACTGTTTAAATCAGTACAGCTTCATTAAGTTTTCTTACAGATGAACCACTTGTATACCACAGAATCTAASGAGAAATATTTCCTCTAACAAACACAATGTGCATGTCCACAAGGAACCCGAGTTTTCCAGTTCTCTGGACCTTGCAGGACCATKATCTAGTTCTGTAAACATAATTTATAACATGCTGCTTCTCTTATAATGGCAGATTTTTTCCCCTTTTCTCAGCTGAGTTGTAGGAGTAGACAGACCCACCAGGCCTGCTTCTCAGTACAGGTCTGCACTTTAGTCTTTTGATTTTGTGGTRTTATTCTTAAATCTGTGCCTACATAAATAAGTGTTCAATGCTCAGTAGCATATGTCCAATAAAAGAATTGTCGCCAACACAGATCCTTACCTGACTTCTGAACCAACATCATATTTCTAATATCACTTTTGAAAATATAAAAAATCACAAACACCCTTGATTTTTGTACTTTAATAGAAATCTTTGCAGATAGTGCCAACATACTCAAAATTATCTTTGCTTTTACACACTCTCATGCTTAAAATAAATTAAACTGAGGTAAATCAAAGAACAATCCTCTTTGACAGAGTCTGGAGAGGGAACTAACTCTACTTATAAAGAGAAATGACTGTTGTGTTCCAGCTGTCAATACTGTTTTTAGTGTACTAGGGCTGCCTTTCAGTAAGAAAATAATRTTGAGTTGTCAGGCAGTTTGAAAATACGATTGCAAGTAGAACAGAAATATTTGGGAATATGATAATAATGGTGTTTTAAGATTTCAGTTAATAACCAGCAGCCTTGGGACAGGTTTTCCACTGGGCTGGATRCCAAGAAAGTTGAAAAAGAACAGCACCCTGCAACATTCAAACTTTTGTTTATAATTAAAAATAAAGGGATAATTTATGGGGAAGATTGGTTCTGAAAGCTGGCAGCAGGATATTAATCCTCCAGGTATTAAGTCCTCAGTATTTTCTCAAAATCACACAAATCACAGCAGCATTTAGGTGGGAAAAGACCTCCAGGATCATTGAGTCCAACCTTTGATTGATCTCCACCATGCCAGCTCAGCCAGAGCACCAAGTGCCATGTCCAGTCATTTCTGGAAGTCCATGGATGGTAACTTTAACAAATATTTCTACTGAGATTGGCAAATAACTGAACAATTTGTTAAGTTGTGAATAGCTTGTTAAATAATATTGAAAACTTATTATTTACCCCAGAACACCCACTGAAGTCACAGATGAGCGTTGATATTGCAGGGTCTGCAGTCACCACTCACCACGTTGTGTTCTGCTATGAAAAGATGAAGGTAGTGTCTTTAGGTCTCTGTTAAAGATGTAGAAAATGCCCAGACAGTTGGGAGTTTATCCTTTACTAGCCACCCCTTCTGAAGATGGACTGTCATACCATTTCTCTGATTAACAGCAGCCTTTATTAATCCACTTGCAGCCCAACACTGACATTAATCCCATTAAAAATCCCTAGAGCAGAGCCCATTGCTGCATTTTAACACCTCAACAAGAGAAAAATGAGCGGCATTTGTAACAGTCACACGTCATGATGTTACAGTGTGAAAATGTGGTGCTTTTTAAATCTTCCCKAAGTTGTGTTGAGCTTTGCCTTGTGTTCCCAGTCCTGCAATCAAACTGGGTCACTGTATGCTAACGGGTAGTGTTTTATTAAATTATTTTCTTTGTAAAACTCCTCCTTCCCATCCAGCATCTACTTCATTCCTCCCTTAAAGTAAGATATTCCTACTTCATCTTTCAATCCCCATAGCTAGAGCCAAATAAAAAAAATAATGCTCTGTGAGGAGGAAGAAAAAGAAATGTGTACAGTCTGGGATCAAACCTGCCTCTGTCACTGTGGAGAGAACAGCACCTAACCCAAGGTGTCACCAGAGACAAGAAATAGCTGTTTCTGCCATATCCTGTGCTGCTCAGTGCAGCGTTGGTCAGTGATTCTACACTTTGTGCAGGGTTTTGCCCTCCCAGAAACCTGGCTCTGTCACTTGTTTCAGGAAAAAAAAACCTTGAATTGCTTTAGATCACTGGCTGCACTGAGGCTTCTAGTGTGGAATCTGATGGTGTGTCCCTTTTAAATGATTGTCCATAAACTGGAAGGAGGGCTGATTTCACTCTGTTTCCCAAGATCTTATTGAACAGTGTAGAGAGAGTATATAGATTTTAATCCTGCCTTATTACCAGCAGTGAAACTAGTTGAAGGTCATGGTCAATCCATTACTTTAGTAAAAAATTTTGTAGCTGTGAAAAAACTGCTCTGTAATCATTAAGAGTATTTCCTTGTTTCATTTCAGAATTGGTTTGTTAGGAGGCAGCACTAAAATCCTATAAAAAGAGGGCAAACAGAACTGCATGTGATTGCCAGCTTGTTAACGGTGTACAATGCAGTTATTTTACTGGGTGATGCACATGATGCACATGTGCCCAAGTGTCATGGTATGCATAGGATTGATTAAAACCATGCCTTTCCCACATCTGGGATAGATTACTCCAGAGAGAAAATATGCAGCTTAAAATCCCTGTGAATAATTAGCCTGGCAAGCTGCTTCCCTGGTGCAACTCAGCAGATGAAGAAGCAGGAGGAATAAACACCAAAGTTGCTTATTCACAAACATTGTCTCTAATTTGTCACAGAGATTGACTCATAGCTTTAATAAATCTGCTCTGGACATGTTAGCAATGGTGTGAAAATAACAGAGCTTGATTTCAGCCTGGGAATTATTATTTTGGAGTGTATTTCCTCCCACTGAAGCCAATAATTATCAAACTCTTAGGGTAAGAACAACTTCCATGTTGTGAGAACACAGTTGAAGAGCACCGTTCAGTTGATCAGGGTTGTAGGACTAAAGGGAATCAGATTTTTCTTTTTTTTTTTTACAATATTCTTGTGTATAGAGTGTGAGAGAAGTATCAGTTCAGCGCAGTATTGAAGATGTGTTTGGCTGCCCCTCTGACCCCCCACCCTGAGGATTGCAGTCCCCTACCCTGAGCACTGGGTTATTCAGTGCCTGGTTCTTTCCACACTTCTCAGTCTCTGGAAAGCATCTGCCTGTGTTCCAAACCTTGAGCTGTCTCACATGAGACCTCCTGGACATTTGTTATACCTCAGCTTTCCACCAAAGATATGTTATTTTATATCTAAAGGCAGCATCAGACTGTCACAGGTGAATAGGGGGACTAAATGCACTTATCATCAGCAGCTCTAATAGTAGGACTTGCTGAATTTTGAGTTCTGAACACTGCAAATCTAACCTTTTTGTACAGTTAGCTAGGATCAGAAGATTTTTATCACTTAATCCTGTACAATCCATTTGGAAAATTGATCGTATTTGTCCTCCTTATTGACCTGTTTCTGTCCCAGGTGGTGTGGCTCCTTCTGGCCCTCTCTTTGCGTTGCTGAGATAGGAAAACCTGCACCACATTTTTTTTTGGTCCCAGACTCAGTATCTGAAAGTGGACTTTGGTCACCAGGTTTTACATGCATAATCCCAGCTTGTTCCAGGATTTCCCTCTGGGAGATTGTTTGTCAGAGTGACAGGATAACCAGGCTCTTCCATCCCATGTAGCAGTCTCCATTGCCCCAGAGGCTTCACCAAGAGGTTCATAATCTCTCCTCCCTTTGSCAGTGTGGTTTTCCTGCTGCCCTGGCCTCATGGAACCTTTACCCTTGCACTCTCACTCTGACATGCCATGGGACGTTTCCTGAGAGCTTCTTTACAGGCCACTCTCCTGTTCCACACTGGTTGCCGTTTTGCTTTTCTCCTTGCAGCTCTCCCTCTCTGCTTCCTTTGTGGATTTTTGCTCTGCTGTGCCCTCTGTGTGTTTCCTGGCTGCTTATCTCCCTTTCTCTGCTCACTGTTCCCCATTCCTGCAGCTAAAGCAAAGCCTCTTCATCACTACCAGGCACATTTGCTTCCTCCCATTGCCTCACATTCCCTCTCAAGGATATCAGTATGGATATCAGTTACAGGGAAATTTGGCTTGTCTGTGAARAATTTAAACTGAAATGCCCAAGAGCTCTTGGTCATGATTTAATGTAAAATTTCTTGCACCATCCCAGAGTGCCAAGAAATTAAAGTGCTGGAGCTGCTGAGACAAGGGTCTGGCTTTTCAYTGCCTGTGTGGGTGGATGAAGTATTCCTCCCTAGCTTTGCCCCTGGAATTGACTGTGTCTGAAATCAGAGCTGAACAAAACAACTCCAGCCCCCAAAAAGCTGACATTTAATACTTCAGGCTGTGCAAGTATGCATTTCCTAAATATTTCAGTGCAGGACTTACGGATTGGCAATGGGAAGCTGAGTCTTCTTAGAAGAATTGGGCAGCCCTAAATCCCTTGGTTTGAGGAACCCTTTGGCTGACACCATTGCCCAGCATGGACAGTTTCTTCTTGAGCACAAAACACAGCACAGGATGTTCTCAACACAG
>NW_026623252.1:1283614-1290092 GCF_030028575.1 Malurus melanocephalus
GACACTGATGAAATCTTGTGAAATGGGGTCTGAGGGTCTGATGAAGAGAGGAGGAATAGTGAGAAACTATTAAATGGAGTGGAGGCTTAATGTAAAGGTGAGGCCCTAAAGGGGTGGAGGGAAAAGAAGAGTGGGAAACTAAAAAAGAGCAGAAGGCTCRCTAGAAAATTTAGAGGGCAAAAGAGTGGGGAAATGGACTAAACAAGGAAGGCTGAAAAAAAGTGGAGGCCAAAAATGAGAAGGAGGCCAGAAAGCAAGTGCAGAAATAGAGAAAGTTGTAGAGAAAAAAAAAAAAAAATATCAATCAAAAAACAAAGAGTAAAAGACAAAAAAAAAAAGGTCAATGAGAAGAAAAATAAGTAGAGAAAAAACAGAGGCTGCAAAAGGGTAGAGGGCCAAGAAAGGATGAGAAAGAGAAAGAACTACAGATGAAAGGGCAGGAGGACACAATTATATGGGAGGCAAAAAACCCCCAAGTACAGACCAAAAATGTGTGAGGTGAAATGCTAGTGGGGAGCATGGGGAGAAGGAGGAAGAGAGGGGCAAAAAGAGRTGGAAAGCCAGAAAGAGGGAAATTGGAGATCAGGTAGAGACCAGAAAAATGTAAAGGCTTCAACTGGGGCAAAAGGCCAAATAAAGAGTAGAGACCAGAAAAAGTGGATCTGTGAAGTGGTGGGAGGTTAAATTGGAGGGTGAAAAGGGGTGGAAATTGGGAAAAGGATGCTAAGTTAAACTGAAACTTTAGGAGAGAAAAAAGTGGAAGCTTGTAAGTGGTGGAAAGCCAAACAAGGTGAGAGACCTGAGGAAAAGTTTAGGACAGAAAACAGGGGAGATCACATTGTGTGAGAGATGGAAAAGTTGTGGGTGGCTGGAGCATAAGTGGAAGCCAGGAAAAAGTGGAGGCTAAAAAGGAGTGGAGGCTGAAATTGTGGGAGGGTCCAAAAAGAGGTGGGAAGCTGGGAAGCAAGAAGTAGCTAGAAAAAAGTGGAGCCTTAAAAGTGATGAAAGGMTAAATTAGAGTGGGAGAGTAAAAGGGCTGGAAGTCTGGAGGGGAGGGAAAGTAAAGGGGATGGGAGACGCAAAAAACATGTGGAAGTTTTAAAAGGGATGGGAGGCTGGGAAAGCAAGATGTGGCCAAAAATAAGAAGCCCTAAAAGCAGTGGGAGGCTATGGGGCAAGAAAACAAAGGAAGCTTAGTAAAGGAAAACAAAGACCTCTTGGTTAAATAAAAGAAGGTTATTYAGCTAGGCCAGGAAGAAGATGTAACAAAGTTTCTAAAATGTAATAGATAGTAACTACTGCAGTCCACAATAGGTTATAACAAACACTTGCTCTGAAAGAAATGGTCTGATGCCCATATTATTTATTCAGCTGGCTGTTTAGAAGCGTGTTTCTGCTGAAATATTGAGTAAATAGGATACCTTTTCTGGATGAATATTACTTTCTGGTTGACAAACTTAACTGGTGTTCTCCTAAGTGGCCCGAAATAGGTGTTTCAGACAGTAGTTTTCCAGGTGTTGATTTAGGAACCTCTGTGTTCAGTGCTATTTTTCAGGGGAAAAGTTTGCTTTTTCAGCTTGAGTGTATTAAAAATACCAAAACATCAGTTTGCTATTTTTTTTTTTTATTATAGATTGGATTTAATGAGGCATGCTAGATTGTGCCAACATTATGCTGTTAACCTGTGACTCCTAACACCTGCCTRTAAAATACAGGTAATTCAGTCTGAAGAGTTTCATTTATCCATGCCACACAAAGGGCTTTGTACCTTCAGTGGAGGCAGTGATGTTTTCTTCTCCATCCACAAAAGCCAGAGCTTTAATTTGTTAAAGTAGGAGGTTCTCCTGTGCATAGATGTAACTCACAGAAGGCAGTCACAGTCAGCTTGGCCATGAAAAGATGGGTTAGATTTGGTCTTGACCACACTTTAAATTCGTAGTTAAACAGCAAATTGTTGTGAATATTGAGGATTATTCACACTGAGAGASAAAGAATATGGCTGTCAAAAATTTAAAAAAATAAAAATAAAAAGAAAATCAACCTCTAGCTGTAATTGCCTCCAAAGTCATTTGTAATTAGCCAAAGTCAAGGTGAATTAAAGCCGTGCCCAAAGGATTCCAGGTGCTGAGAGCAGTATAACATTAAAGGTTGTGGGCACCTTACTGGCCCTCCTAGTAGTCAGGGAAAGAAAATAAACAATCAGAGGAGTTTGGTAAAATGAAATGGCATGACTGGATTTTCCTGTCAATCAGGTACCTGCTCAATAACACAAAAACTGTTGTGTTAGCTTGGGATGGAATATACTGATTTAGTTTCTGTTTGCTTGCCTTTTGATGGTGTGTTTGGGCCATGTGCTTTAATCAGGGATAAAGGGCTGGAGGAATGAGAATCTTGTGCTAGAGATTTGATCAAGCTTACAAATGTAATTCCTGAAAATTACCCAGAAATAAATGCCAGTTCTAGTYTTATATAAAGTCAGGTTTGGCTAACAAACGGTGTGATGTCTTGATTTTTCTTTTGCAGTTTAGTTTCTGTGATTCTCACTTCTGGTGAGAGCTGTGTTCGGTGTCAGAGGGTCTGTGTGTGAGCACCACAACAGGGTCACCTCTACAGGGTCAGCTGAAGGTTTTGCTCTAATTTCATGCTGCTGCTTACTTTGTGACTGAATTACTGAAGATGCTGAATTTGCACTTGGAAAATAGTTCTCTTACCTCTTTCAGGCCAAATCTCTGCTTAGGGCAGGGGCCTTCAGGTTAGTAATGCAAGCAGATATTCTGCATGGAGCAGAAGGTATTCCCTAGGATATACAMACCTCCCTGAGAGCACTGAAGAACAACTTTATTTTGGCTCTTTTAAACAAGGTCCTCTATGTACCCTTCTCCAACTGCAAATAGTGKTTTTTTTTCAGCAAATGCCATGTGAAATTGTGAAGTGTACCCTAAGGAAYTTTGGAACCCAGCTCTGCATTAACACATACCAACAAAATCACAGTGCAGTGCTGGTTTTAACTTTGCAGGGACCATCGGGGAGTTTTTCCTGTTATTGGGACAGCAGATCTTTGTCTCCAGAAGTGTTGAAGGTTGGAGTTTTTTCCTTTTTTTCTTTCTATTAGGGAATTTTTTCCCCATTTTGTTGTAAGGAACAATAACGATGGGTACTTAAAAAGAGACAAAAGAAATTGCCATGCTCAGGGGAGGTGGGCACCTGGCCCACTTCTCTTATCTTAGGGTTTCYCCAGAAAAGGAGAGATACTGTGAAAATTGGGCTGTCTTATTACAAGAGGAACAACGAGTTTTAAGCTGCAGGATGCAAAAAAGGGATGTTAATTTAGCATGAATTGATGAAAACTGGGTGCTTTGTAAGGTGCAGCACGAGGGACAAAGTTGAGGTTGTCTGTGCAGTGAAAGGGGTACAGAAAATTGATGGAAAGTGGTCCAAGGAGGACTGTGTCTTCCTGGTGTGTTTCCCAGTATGTCAGATGATTATAGGCTGAACTGCAAAAAATTCAGGACAATTTGAAATAGTTTTAGAAAATAAGGTCTTTGGCCATAGCTTCTCTTAAACAATAACAAGTTCTTTTGTCTCTGTGGAGAAAATTTGAGTAAAAGTGGATCAACACGGATAGGTAGCATTGAAACCAATAAATTACTGTGAGGATTTATTTTGGGACCTGATGGGCATTAAATTCTCTAACGTTTTGTACCAACACTGCACTCCAGAGGATGCAGTTTAAAGTGCTTTAAGGCTCACATCACTTAGGTGAGATTCAGAGCAGGCTCTAAAGGAACTAAATAAATGCCAGGAGCTCTTATTATAATAATTATTATYGTTGTTGTTGTCTTTAAATTTGTATAAGAAATAAAATAAAAGTAACTTTTTTAATTTCACTTTCTCGGTTTGACCACAAGAGTGGGAGTTGACTGGAAGCCAACAACTTTTGAAGAGTTCCACGAATTGGGAAATTCCAAACCCCAAAAGCTTCTCATTCTTCATTCCTTTAATTCTTTCAAAAATAATGCAGATATGTCCCCAGTGGCAGCTTGTAAAGAATGCAGAAACCCCACTCTTGAGTTCCAAAATAGAATGACATCAGAAATTTGCCAACATCTCGCTATGCAAAGCGCCTTATTTTTTACCAACGTAAAAATCCCTACTAAGTAGGGACGTGTTTATATCCATCTGAATGCTGGACATTTTACCCAGRAGGAGCCTGGCAGGGATGAAAAGTTTTACTTAAAACCCAAAAAGATTACATCACCTGGCTTTCCTTGATCARCCAGGAGAATTACCTTGTCATWAAAGGAAATCWGKATTGATAAGCAGGACTCACCTCTCATGAAGGTGTTCTGGCTGTAACCAATGACCATGTTGTCTTTCAGGTGTTTTTAAATACCTCCCAGATAAAYCTCCCTAATTTTACCAGGCATTGGTTTTATATCTATCACGCTCCAGCAAAGGCTCTAGATCTCCTTTGCTGTAGGCAGTGCTGTAGAGTGAGGGTGGAGCAAACCAATTGCTTTCTAATGGCATCTGGACAATTTTTTTTCTCCTTTTGTTTTTGTCATGCTTACTGAAATTCAGTGCGTGTAGGGGTAACTTGTAATTGGGTAATTTTGTATCTGATGTATATGTTATTAACTTCTRAGGCTTGCCAAAGGCTACATCTCATCTTAATGCTGCAGTTTAACTGCGACTGAAGCAAACAGTGAATGAATTCAAATATGTTTGTTAATATTTTTGTATGGCAAGTGAAATTGAAAGAAATGTATTCTTCCAGGCTAAGAGTCACATAGAAAAAGGCTTTTCTTGAGTTTCTGACATTTTTTATGCAAGCCTTGAAGCTTCCCTCTCCCCCAAAAGTAAAGCAAACACGAAACTGGGTTGATTTTCTGAAGCAGTGGAGTGATGGAGTCCATCACCATGATTCGATATAAGTGATTACATTCAGTGCACTGGAAGCTGAGAAAGCAGCATGCTTCCCTCCTACTTTATCCAAAAAAGAGACCCTGAGCCATATCCAAAAATGTCCAAAGCCTGAGACAATGCTGTGATGGCTTGAGGGCACCAGCGGTTAATGGAGCTTTATTGGATTTTTCCCTTAGTGCTGAGGAATGACACGTGGCAGCAGGAATTTGACACTGAGCAGTTGCTGAAGATCTACAGCTTTCCTTATTTATCTAGGCAAGAAAAGTGGTATTTTTTCTCAATGTGACCATTGTTTGGAATTTCAGCTATTTAAATGGTGATAGAGGATATAATGGACACATTAATACTTTCAAGATAACTTAGATGAAATTAYGCAGGCAAATAACAGGAGCTAAGGAGGATGAGGAAAAGCAGTACTTCCAGTCTAAGACTTCCCTCCAGCATTTTTCAGATGAATTCTGCATTGAGCTGCTGGAATAGCTTCGCCCTCAAAGCATGAGACAGATATATATATATAAAAAATATACTGAGCACAGGCTATTTAGAATTTTGTTTGAAATATTTACTTCTAAAAATCTGATGTTAATGTTTCAAATTTCCTTCACTTGCCTGCCTATAGCTACATCTACAATTTAAAGTAATGGATCTAAATTAAGAGACATAGGTATAAATATATTACAACATGCAATTAACAGCTTTTTAGTAGCTTTAGTAGCTTTTAATGTGAATATTTCCTGAACCTCCACGAACATGATTCTCTCTCAAGTACTCTGTCTTCAGAGAGTTCTAATGCTGCAAATGCCCTTGTTTATGGATTTAAATGTGATAAAACAGGCCTTCAGTTCCTGCCTACTATGAAAGTCAGAGCAATAGAGTTTTACAGCTATTTTATCCTCTTCTGATATGCCTTCTCTGTCTTTGTAGTGTGCTGTGGACCCTTTTCCCTGGTTTTATTCTCACAACCGGGAAATGTCCTTTCTTTCCTCTGCAAGCTTATGCTTTCTTGTTGCCCAGAAAGATGGTTTGGGCAAACTTACAGCTCCACTGGAGTTTATCTATAGCAAACAAATGCTAAACTCTGTGTGTATATGTGGTAATTTTCTTGTTTGTCCTGGTGCAAGATTGTTTCCTTAAATTGAAACATTAAAATATTTATTCGTTGGGGTTTGGTGAAGTTTGCATGGTTGTTTTTTTGTAAAATTCAACAGGACTGCGAAGGGTGGTTGCATATATCTTCTTAATGTGACACTCTTGGTCTAATTCCTGCCTTGTAAAGGATGTCAGGAACTGAATCTGGGGAAAATACAGCTCAGAACTCTACATCACCCTAATGTGAGCATCATTCCATTGGGGATGCATAGCTGCAAGTTCCATCTCCACAGTACTTGTTTCCCCTCTTCTCATGGTTTGAACTCTGGCTGAACACCAAGGCACCCAYRACGCTTTCCCCCCACTCCCAAGAGAGACCAGAGGGGAGTGAAAAAACTAATTAATACAAGATTTATAGATTTTAGATAAGAGTTACTTGAAAAGAATATTTTTATTTTGCTCC
>NW_026623252.1:1290540-1305980 GCF_030028575.1 Malurus melanocephalus
TCCAGGCGTGGACCACCATCCCCATGGCTATGATTATTCCTCCAAGGCTGCTTCTATCTCCAGCTGGACACAGTGACCTCAGGAACAGCTTCTTTTCCTCCATGGTCAGCACCACAGCTGCCAAAGCACCTTCTTCTCCTCCTCCATCGCCCTGACCCTGATGTCTCCATTTCTCCTCACATCTCCTCACCCTCCATCCTCCTGTGCACAGGAGGAGGAGGAATAAGGCTAAGGCTAATGGCAAACTAAACTTGTTTTTGGTTTCCTCTTAAATGAGACCACATGTCACCATAGAGGTGTTACAAGCATCTCCAATTGGCCCAACAGCATGTCCATCACCTTCAGAGCCATCAGAGATTGGCTCTACAACATAGTGGGGCTTTTTTTTTTTTGCTGGACATGATGAAGGAGACTTCCAGAATCTGCTCACAGGGGTCATCTTTGTGGTTCCCCCACCACTAAAAAAAACTGGACCAAGCAAAACCACCACACCTATGCCTTTAAAATGGGCCTGTTGCAAAAAGACTTCTCTAAACTCTAACATTTCTCTTCAGATCCTCTTCAGAGCTAAAAAAAACCCCAAAAAAGTGAGCTTTGGAAGGTGTTTTCTCCCCATTACAGTTAGCATTTTAACCCACTTTAATCTTCCCGACAGCTTACTGAGTTTTAGGAAATATCAAACTCCTTTTAGAAGACAGGACAATGGATTTTATTTGACCTGAATGAGGAAATGCCAAACAGAAAGTTTCTCTGGGTGCTAATTAAATTTTCTAATTATGGTTTAGCCCATATAAACCTCGCAGCTAGAGTACAAATATTTTGAGGGYTGAGCTGATAGTGGGAGATTAACTGCCTCTGCTTGGAACAGGCATGTTATTAAATGTGGTGCATATTCAATAATACAATTAATGTCACAGAAATTATCCCCAATTCAGTTATGCAAGAAAAACACTCCAGGAGMTCTCTTACTTCACTGTGGAATGCTGTGAAGAGGTGGGGATAGAGGCTGGGCATTCATGGAGAGGAGGAAAAGGAGGTGTGGAGGTTTGCAAGGTCCAGCTGGCAGGTGGGGCTCTACCTGCTGTCACTGTGTGATGCTGATCCTAAGGAAAAACTCAGAGAGAAAGTCTTGGCACTGCCCAGAATGAAGTGTGCATGAATCTGGTGAGAAGAAGGACAGGAAGACAGTGATGGTTTCTTTGGGCAGAGGCATGGCCCTGACCTTCAAGGGCAGTGGCAGAATTGCAGCACAGAGGAGTCAGTGGTGCCTCTGCCATGGGCAAGCGCGGCTCCTACACTGATGTGGATGGGGGTGCTCAGGGGGACACTCTGCAAGGAGAGACAGTGATGCTGAGGACCTGACCATGGGCTGTGTTTGTTTCCCAGGCTTTACTCTGAACTAACTCTACTCTGTGCCTGCAGCATGAGTTCCCCTGGATGATAGGAGCAGACCACCAGTTTAGTATGATCCCAGAGCCATCCTTTTGTTCTTTGAGGATGCTCTGCCATGTGAATCAAAGTGCAGGAGTTGGGGATGATTGGAGGGTTTTATTCAAAAGTGGAAGTGAGAGAGGTGTTTGCACGTGAATACCTGGCAATGCTTCTTTGTCTCCTCTGGAGCCTTTTTAGYCTCATACGCTTGAAACTCTAAGGGAGATTTGCCCAGGGAGCRGAATCATAGAGAATATCCCCTTTTCTGTCTTGTGCCATCTCAAGAAATTGTTTTCCTGAATTTTATTTCTAATATATTATTTATGATGTGTAAGAAGTAATTAAAATACACTGTTCAGGAGCACTTCGTGTGTAAGGAAATATGATGTTAAATATTTAATGTAGCTATTTAAAAACCAAATTCATATTCACATAGCGCCATCTGTCACCAAGCCTCTGCAGCTGCACAGGACAAGGGCATTTTATTGTTATTGAACTAGCATAATTCTTGGCAGCACTTAAAAATAACTTTTCTGGGGGTAAAAAAAAAAAAAAAAAAAAGAGAAAATAAAAAGGTTTTAGAGATCTTATTTTACAGTGTGTTTTATAATACTGCATCCTGAAGGGTGAACAGTGAGTTTGCTGAAGCTTATCTGTGCATGTACATGGAGACCAGACTCAAACTRGGCTATGATGGCTCAGCAAAGAAATCTGAGACTTATTTTGGCTTGTTTAGTGTGCAGGTACTCTTCACCCTGTCTTACTAGTCTCAGGCTGAGATGGAAGGAGATGGACAACACATACTAAGCAGYCTTCATGATTTCAGTATAGTGCCATTGCCCCCAGTATCCACAGAACAAAAAAAATCCTTTGGCATGAGTGCAATGAAGGCTTTCCTGCTCCTTGTACCTTTTTGATCTACRTGTTTGCCAGTCTCAGGTTTGTTCTGATTTTTCCAAGTTTTTACCAAGTTGTGCTGTGAGCACAACTCTTGTAGCTGGGGAGGTGGCCTCATGTAGGAGCATAGCCTGGTGCACAGCACTTGCCTGCAGGTATGTGCCTCCTGACTTTCAGGTGGCTCAGATCAATCCCAGTGACTTTCCAGAGAAGTTTTCCAAGTAACTACRTGGGAGGCTTGCTCTCTGCCACGTGTTCATAATTGCGTGCTTAGTAAATGATTAGTAAATTGGAGAAGTCATGGGTGAAGCACTAACTCTCTGTTGTTAATAATTTGGTGAATACAACTAGCAGTTCCAAATATAATATCCCCTGATTCTACTGCTGAAATGTTTTTATCAAATCCCCTGCAACATAAAAATTTATGTTTTTTTTCTCGAACTATTACGGTAATTTTGCCTATGTAATCATTATCTGCCAGAAGTCATGTGAAACTATGGTTGCATTGGCTTGAACTGAAAACTGGAGCACAACTGGCAATTTTTATCTTGTTTCATTTCCCTCACACCTAAAGACATAAAGAAAATAGATGAACCTAAGCAAACTGGGCTCAAAACCCCATTCAAAACAAGAAAACTAAAAGGTGGATCGGAGGAGCTGCAGCCTGCGGAGGAGCTCCACACCGGAGCAGGGGGAAGCCTGAGAGGATGCTGTGATCCTGTGGGARSCCCATGGACAGAGGAGCCCACTCTGGAGCAGCCAGTCYTTGAAGGGCTGCACCCCATGRAAGRAAACTCGTATGACACAGGTGCTAAATGTGTCAAATATCTCTCAGCCAAGCAATGCTTTTTAAAAACATACTGAATTTAGGCATGTTACTCCCTAATGTGCGTGGCAGACTAGAAATGTACTTCTGTGTACAAACATATTTAAATGAGTTCTTGAATTCTTCTCTCTGTGAGTCCTTTATATATCACTGTAAGGCCCACAGATAGCACAATATCATTGGTAAACAAGAACTAGAACTGAAAAAATGTCTTAGAAACCAATAATAACAATGACTGTTATCACTGGTAGTGAATGAATAAGTCGGGCTTTGCCACCACGGGCTCCCTTTTTTTCCATCCCACTAATGCATTTTGGGTTACCCAGGACAATGCACCATTAAATGCAATGGGAAATTTCTTAGCTTTGCTGCTGAGGGATAATCCTGAGGGATGACTGGTGGCCCTTACAGTGGTTTGGGCACCCTGACTCAGGCGCTCACTGCAGTCCTGTCCTTCAGCAGAAATTTGCAGGATCTCCTCTCAGAGCTGTACAACAGGCTTTGATTTTTTTTTCCCTCTGGAAAAGGACTTGGGAACATGTGCACACAGATTTATTACTCAGGCATCCAAAGAATAAGAATAAAATAAATCCCCACCTCACGAAACAATGTACTGTTTGGGGTTTAATGAAGATTTCTCCCCCCTCCATGCACTAAGTGACTGCTACATAGTTTAAATTATATATAGGTCTATTACAGAATACTCAGTGCTAAATACATATGCATACACAGACCACAATAAATTATGTATCTCRCCTTAATATTTCATGAAGAAGAGCCATGACATGCATTAATTTCATTTAGACCTGAGTTCAAGAGAACATTTAAACATAYTTCTATTTTTAAATCCATGAATCATCATAACAAGACTGTTCAGGTGCTTTCAGTTAGATGTATACTTAAGAACCATGCTGAGTTTGAGCCATAATAATAATCAGATTAATATTTTGAACTAGTGCCCAAGGAAGCCAATGGGAGCCATTTAATCAATTTTACTAGGCTCTTGCAGAAAGATGAATTTTTTTAATATATTATTTAATGAAGGAAATGGAAGGTAGACCTTTACTGAGAAATTGGAGTCTGCCTGAGCCTGGAGTCATCTTATMTAATCATGGATTTCTGTAGCAATCTGAGGATTCAAGGCAAGCTATCAAAATGCCACTGGCAGCCACTCACTCATTSCTCCAATGCCCAGGACGTGCYACACTGAAGGCCAAACACTCCCCTRCCCATGAGAGCAAGCCATCCTTTGGGTAACAGGAACTCATTTTTACCTAATGAGATTATTGCCATTCTTYTTCTGTACTGGAAGATATGGGGTAAAAAAAAAGAGGTTTGATGGAGAAATGGTTTCCAAGCACTTCCAAGCACAAGAACTGAAATCCGACTGGCAGACTCAGAGCTCTGACTGAATTAGGTGAGGGAGGTGTGTGTGTGTGTGTGTGTGTTTGTGTGTGTGTGTGTTTGTGTGTGTGTGTGTTTGTGTGTGTGTGTGTTAGCCTGGACCAGCTGGGGAGACAGGACTTCCCGCTGTTTTTCTGCACACATGCCCATTCTGCTGGTGAACTACCTAATTTTGGGCATTTTCCTTATCCTGAATATGCAACTTTCAACTACATGTTTGGTCTACTCTAAGACAATTGTTGAGATGTATTAATTGAGAGGTCAGAAAGGACCAATATGTCTGATCAAGAAAACAGTTGCATTAAATAGAACATTTAATTTGGCCCTGATGGTAACACTCAGGAAACTGTACGTTCAAGCATGAGTCTGCCATATAAACATGTGCTTGTTTTTGTAGAAAAGAATCGGGTCGTAACACCTGTGGCTCTGCTTCGAGCCTTGCATTTCTTCTCCTGAACTTATCCAAAATTTTTACTTTGGAGAATGTGCACAAGTAATAGTATTGTCTACAGGAAAACAGAAAAGAAGCCCAGGCATAATCTAAAAGTCTAGTGAACTCATTTCCACTAAATTACCTTTTCCTTTCTTGCCTCTTAATTATTTTTCACTTAATGGGTAGGGTTTAAAATTTGTGGAGTTCATGGAGCAGCAAACATTTAGTAGGTTCCCATATCAAGCTGCAACTTTCTTCAGTTTGCTTCTGTAGATTAAAATGTTTTGGTTTAGATTTTAAGGATTTATTTCATRTATCAGTAACTGTTAGATATTCTGTAGAAGAAAATCCCCGAAGACATCCATTTGTAGATACAGTCTTTTTATCTGGGGTAAAATGCAAAGATCTGTAAGCAAGCCAATATTTAATTGTATYATCTAATGGCATCAAAATTCAGTTATGGTTCTCTTTAATAAAATAAATTGGGAGTCTTAGAKGATAATTCTAAAATTAGATCACGTCACACCTTATAGCTGTCAGTTCACTTTGCAAGWTGAGCCAAGAGTCTTGCACATTCACAGCAGAAATGCCCTTTTGTTTCTGCTCAGAGTCTCTGAGTTGAATAGCCTTTTTGAGAAATGGCTAAACTTGATGCATGGTTTAAATTACAATTTTTTTACAGTCTTCTTCCTAATGAAAGAATTATGGTGGCAGTTTTAGACTAGCAGACAGATAATATAATGGAAAGCACTGAATACTTAGGAAAGGAGTATGAGAACAGAGAGAACTTGCAGAGGTCCTGCTCATGGCACTCCAGGCTCAGAGATGCCTGGGAGTGAGTGGTTTGACCCTGTGCCTTCAGCACATGCCTGTGCCAATGAATTTGTCTCTGTCTTCTTCTAGTCCGTGTAAATTTTTCACCTTCCCAGAGTCCTCTGCTAGTGAGTTCTGCAGATCAGCTGCATCYGTTCCCGTTAAAGATGCCTCCTGCTAGGCAGAAAATAACCTGAGGCTATCTCCATCACTAGTAGATCCTGTGTAAATCCTGACTGAAAGCAGGGAGAGCTGCCTAGTCATTGATGATAATGCCAGTTCCTAAATTTGGGCTTAAAACTCAAACTTTAGCTTTTTCCTATAATGGGAAGACGTTGTGATTTCTACGGCAAGAATTGACTATGAAATTAATGGCTGAGACGCTGAAAGGAGCAAAAAATGATCTTTAGAAAATGTACTAAAATACAGTGTCACATCAGAATCCTCTCTGTTTCTGCATCTGCCCCCGAGTTTCTGTGCAACCCTGATGTGCCCATCTGAAAAAGAGATAGAAATGTTATTACTGACCAAGAAATGACACAGCTCCCAGCAGGCAGGCACAGGCTGCCTGACGCACTTYGAAGTCTTTGTCCTCACAGCAGCTTTGGAAGACAAAATGGTGTCTCAGTGCCCCTTGTTTTCAGCCTGGCATCTCAGCACTGAGCTGTTTTGCTGTGCCTCTCTAGCCAGCTATTTCCTATGGTGCTAGTGTGGCATTGATTCATAAATRTCTGGAGTGTTCTTTAAGAGCAGAGTGAAGATGCTTTAGAAGGGAGGCATGCTTGCCTGTTGGGCAGCAGAAGCTCAAATACCTCAGTGCTGCAGTTATATTTGATGGTGCATGTACTTTGCTTCAGGAAAGCTGCCAAATGGCATTTTATTCCTACCTCAGAGCTCTATGCAGATTGAAAAAAAAAAAAAAAATCATGCTTTTCTTTTTTGGCCATGAAAGTGCCTACAGGTCTTTACACAGCTTTACCAGGCTGAGATAAAAGCCTGGCTCAGCCCAAAAAGCACTGGTGTGGTTTGTGCTTAGAGTCAGGGCTTTATCAAGACTAAGGTGAAGGTAGAAGATACCCAGGCAGTTTCCCCAGAACCAAATGACAGAATTGCAGTCGATCCTCAGCCCAGGGCTCCTGGAAGGGGCAACTTTCTCCTAAATATTTATGTTAATAGAGGGTTTTTATTAGGTCTTTCTCMTGATTCCTCTTTAGCCTTCAAGCCAGGTGTGGCTGTCTGAGGACCAGCTGTGATTTTATCAGGATTTTGCCCCAATTGGAGTGTTAGAAAAACTTAYCCAGCTATATTTCTTCAATCTTGCTGATGCTCTTCCAATTTTCTTTCTGCAATAAATGGAAGGCCATAAATTTCCTGCCATGCAGATAATTTTTCTAGGTTTGTTCCTCGGTCACAGTGAGTGTAGACCTGCTGTCCTAACCTCACTAGCAGATTTTGAGTTCTTTTGGTAYTGATCTGAGGCCCACTGAAGGCCATAGAGGTTTTTCCAGCATGTAAACACCACCAAGCTTCAAAGTATTACTTTCCTCCTGAATTGCCACATTGCTGCAGGATAGCTTGGCCTTGCTGCATCATTTGGACTGCCCATCTGTTGCTTAGCTACAAGACTAATACTAAGAGTCCAAATGATAGCAGAGTGGGCAGGAAGCATTTGAAATATGACAAGACTCAAAGAACACTCATCAATGTACATGCAGGAGTATTACACATCTCGAATTCTGAGGGTTTACTGACCATGATTGTCAACTTTTAGCTTACACAGCTCTGGTTTCRACTAGTTTGGTTTTTGCTGGACTGGCTTGTTTGCAAGCTGTGGCCAGAGACCCTAGCTTTAAGGAAGGTGTGTGCTTAAGGGAAATTGGTAAATGAAGATCCTTGAAAGAGGGAAGCAGGATAGGAACACCTTGGGGGTTTCTGCAAGGAAAAACTGTGATTTTCAGAGTTAAGTCCTAGTTGCTGGAGTCAGGTTATGCAATGCATTATCAATGTGAACTGCACAACTGGCCATAGCTCCTATGTGTTATTACTGATCTGTGTCAAGCAATACTTTTCAGCTCTTCCCTGACAGTTTGCATCAGGGACTTTATAACTTCACAAACTGGGATTGCATTTTTGCAGGAAATGAGTGACACCAATTGCCCAGGACATATCTTTGGTTCCCACAGGAGCTACATGTAAAAAATACAGTGCTGTGCTTCCAGCAACATTAATTAAGTCTGGAGGTGAGTGCTCAGCTCAACAGCTGAATTTAGTAACAGTTCATCTGAATGCAAGAGAAGGTTTCTCCAAACCTCCAGCAGCATCTCGTAGGACTCAAATCAAAGCTTGCTTCAGCTTTGTGGTGACTGTGGCTGGGGCTTATATGGAGAGGTGGCCTAGGAAAAGATTTTCTTGAGGTTCAGCTGCCTTCAGTGTGAGTCAGAAACAGGAAATGGAGATAAGAGCCGTCAGCTGGACAGTGCTGGACCATCCCCAGAGCAAGTTCTCAAGGAGAGTCTGGAATGGCTTTCTGCCTGAGAACTTCCTTGGAGTAACTGGTGCGCTCCAAAGATTGCTCTTGGTGTTTGCATTGCAGATGTGAGCCTGAGCAGACACCATAGCTGACCATAGAAAGGGTCACCTCTTTTTCCCCTGTTAAGACACAGAAATGACATGAACAAAACCTGGTAAGTTAAGAGGTGAGGAGGTCACTATAAAATATTGTATGTTGGATTTCTGGTTCATATATGGTGACACAGTGCTACTGGGAAAACATGCACCGAGGGTGACTTCACATTGTTATTGTTTCTTGTTTACAGCATATATGTAAGTAGGAGGAACAAACTCCTCCTGTGAAAATGTTTGTGCTAAACTCAAAAGCAAGAAAAGCTTTTAGTGAAATACATGGTGATATGGTCACTTTAGAGCAGCAGGGCAAAACACCAAAACATGTAATCATGTGGGATGATGTTGTATTGTTGCCTAATAACATACTGCATTAATGTATGGAAATTCAGCTCATAAAGACTTGTGCCATATRTATGCACAACTTATGGGGTTGTTCAAAGAGCAAGGAAAGAGTCAAAGTTTAGAACAGGAACATAGCCCAGGCTTTTTACTTGGTTTCCTGTGTACTCGCTTGCCTGTCAATTTTAAACCTGTTTTGCCTCTCACTTAGCAGTAGAGTTGTGCCCAGGAAAAGGCACTACTTGAACATCAGCTAAATATTAGTTTCATAATGTATATCCATTGCTTGGTCCCAGGGCATCAATCAAAGCAAATTATTCTGCTCTGTTACATTGTCTGTTGATCACTCCTTTTTGCCTTTTATCCTTGTTATTGCTCTTTTTCCTGTCTTGCAGAAAGCAGAGGTGCCAGGCCATTAGGAAACTGAATTATTAAACCTTCAAAYTGATTTTTCTTGACCATAGAACTGATGTTATCATGCAAGGACCTTGCCTTGAGCTATTGCAGAAGGGGTTTTGCTAAACACTTGACAGCTCTCCTCACTCCTTTTCTTCATTATTTTCCGTCCCTTTCCTACCCCATCCTACCCCATTTGCAAGAGGAGGAGGTTCTGAAAACCATTTTGTGGAGTCACTGCATTTCACTTGTCAGGCTCCCTTTGCTAGCAGCCATACAAATGACGGGATTTTTCTTTCTTTTCACTCCGGAGGTACACAAACAGATCAGCCCATTTGCTAAAAGCCTCGGCACACCACGGTATCCATGGCAACGTACCAGCCTGCTCAAGCATCTGCAAACACTTCAAAAATCAGAAATACCAAGCGATGACAAGGAGTTGCTTCATACAATAGATGTGTATAGGTGTCACAACCATCTGAAATACTTCCCTCTCCACCCATCAGCTCTTAATTATAATGTGCTTTATATTTCTTTTGCAGCTCCTTTGTCAGAATCCAAGATTCAGGCAGAACTAATCCTACTTTTGATGTTTATTTGGTTTGGTTTTTTTTCATTTACATCACTGGCTGAGGTACTGTATGGGAACGAGCATAGCATCACTGTTAACTTTCCTCTTTGAGCTCAGTTGGAATACAGGCTGTTCAAATAATAAAATCCATAGCTGTAATTGAAAAAGGAGTGGTCTACATCAATCCAACTAACAGAAGTTGTTGTGTGAGTSCTAGGTTGAGTGGTGAATTGACCCATCATGTTTCATGAATAGTGATGACAGATTTATTAAAATTAATAAACCATTTTTTKGGAAATATTTTTGTTTAAGTTTGTCCACCTGCTGGCATGGCAGAGACTATGCTACTATGCTTACAGCCACTGGTCTTCACCGAACCTGTGGGTAGCTCAGCTCTGCTTTCTGGAGAAAACATTCAGGAGTTCAGGCTGCATTGCAGCTGAGCTGGTTGCAGAACATGTATCAGTTCATTAGACCAGGTGTTTATCTGCAAAAACACCTGTAATTCAGAATGGGTAACTCATGTGGGCACTGATAAACAGTTAGAGCCTCATGGTGGTGATGACCCTGGCTAAGGAGCAGTTTTATAACATAGGAAACCAACAGGCAGTCTTCAGGCATTCAGGACCACCTTTCTCAACTCAGGGAAGTATTTCTGCCTCATTAAGATGTGTTGGGTGTGCTTATTCATCAGGCTAGGAACATTCTCAAATCTAGACTGGACAACTGCGTTTGTTGCTCGCACAGGCTGCSTACAAGGCTGAGTTTGGTAATGGGAAAGAGCCCAAGTACATACATGCTTAACCTTCAGTCACAGTTATGATAGGAAAATGGCCCCTCATTCTGTCTGTAATGTTTCTCTTCTTTTAAGTAGTAACATCAGTATTTTATTCATAAAAGGGCAAAAAGAAATACAAAGCCCAAACCCAATATGAATTATGTTGCCCCACATTGTGGTGTTAACGTGATTAGGCTAATCTGTTTTCAACTGATGATTTAAGCTTTAGGTTTGCAGMATGCAGTAACATTTACATGTTCGAATGTAACAAGAGGATCATATTAAAAAGCCTTATCAAAATTCCACATTAATAAAACAAGCTATCAGTGCATCAAAACACTGATGAGTTTCCATGTGCAAGCATGAAAGCATCTAACAGATTCTTTCTAAAGTCTTTAATCTTCAGTAGCTGTTGGAACAATTCAGATTTTCCCCTAGAACAGGAAATTAAATCTCAAAAATAGTATATTCCTTGTATTCTGACCAGATTGTCTATTCAGTAACTTACATGTCATATTTATTTTGAAAAGCAAATTTTTCATGTAGTTTTGCTAGAGATTCAGTGTGCAAAGGGATTTCACTACTTAAAACTTAATATGTGTCCTGTTCATCTTCTGATTGGTCCTGTAATTAGGCAGGGCTTTTTATTATTTTTTTTTTCATTAAAAGACCCGGTAAGACTGAATGGTGCATTAGTTTTATTCCCACAATTCTCCAGATAGATAAAGAAGGCAATGCTTGTAGTAGTGAGAAGCTAGAGAAGGCAAAAAAAAATAACCCAACCTCAAATTTCCTTGAAGTCATCGTTCTCTAAGTAGAAAATGTCAAGAGTAACGAAACTTATTTTCCTACAGAGTTTGGTTTTTTCTTCTTGTTCAGATCAAAATTTAATAGATGGACTATTGTTCTGTGCCCCAGAAAATGGGTTAAAGCAGTGAAAGTTGGATAGGTTAAGAACTTTCTACAGCTGAATTGTGCAGGGATCAGTACTTCCCTTGTTTAATTTTTAATACATCTACAAAACGTCCTGTGAGATGTCACAAGTCTGACACCCAGTGTTCTCCTCCTCAGCAGAGGAATCAGCCCCATAACCAACATAACACAAAGCTTCAAGAGCTGAGACAAAAAAGTAGCTGGGTTAGGTAGATGACAGGGAAAGCAGCTCTGCACATAACCATGAGCTCTGTAAGGGAACACTACTGTCCATTTTTCACATTGGTTCATTGTCTGAGGACCCTTTCTTTAAATCTCAGCTGTGAGAAATGAAGGTGTCTGCTGTAGTGCATTCTCTACTGCAATTCTTATCTCCTTGCAGGCCCAAGAGGCGGTGGCCCAAGTATTTYGTACCCTCTCTGCTTGTAAATTATTCTACTTCTAATGCAGAGACTGGCTTTTGACATCAAAAGCATTTAGAAAATTAGAATGTAGCTCCCTGAAGCTAATTCTTCCATCAAAATTCACATGGGTACTTAGARTTCCTTGGACAAAAAGATAACTAAATCTACAAAGGCAGAATTTCTCTGGTACAAGTCCTTCCACTGGGCCAGATCTCACCTTTGCTTAAAGCTTTCCTGTAGCCACCTGAAACATTTACATTTACAAACACGTAGTATCTCAAATAATCTTTGAATGGTAAATGTAATCAAATGGGAGACAGGCAGAAAAAGGAAGGCTTTTATATGGAAATGTTACTACATGAGCTGATGAGATACAGTTGGTTTCTTGTCAAAAAACTGAACATAGTTTGTGATGCAAAGCCAGGGATAAGTCCATGTTATTTTCAGTGGAAGCTCTTATTTTGCTTAGTTGTTGATAACCATTTATTTGAAGGAGCTCTTCAGCTGGCTACCCCCCCATCCCCATCATTGCCTCTCTTGGGCACTAGAGGGACCCTAGAGTTTTCCATGAAAACCTTCCAGCAATTCTGAGGCGGGAGCCCTGCCTTTCCCGGTCACCTTAACCTAGGTGTTTCCAAGGAGAAAGGTGGGAAAAAAACAGCTCAACGTGCCCACAGACTACAAATATGCCACCGAGAGTAATGTGCAAGGGGACTGTAGCCATACTTCTTTGTTTCATTAACCTCACTGGTGTACGCAGCTCTTCCCATCATCAATAAATAAGAGCTGACTTTGTCTTGACTGCTCTGTTTACTCAGCTAATGTTGTGACATTGGCACCAAAGCTTGAGTCATTGTGTTTTTGAGAAATTAAATGTTTCCTTTCCAGTCTGAAGTGATGCCAAATACCTAAGCTGGCACTACTGCATCCAAGTAAACTGTCAGGGGAGCARTGGGGAATTGTTACTTAACTATTTAGTAAGAGACAAGGTATTGACACAAATTCCTTTTGAAACARCATTTCCCAGACACAGTTTCAAATGGATCTGTTCTAAAGACAGGTATAGACAATGTCGTTCTTTTTTCTTTTAATAGGCAGGCAAAAAATCCTCTGTATTTGACTTACCAGACYTACATACAGAGACCCATAATTCAGTAGCTCAAAGCTTCATTATAAAGCTCATTGTTTACAAGGTGATRCAAAAATCTATTTTTCCTTTTTACMAAAAAAAAGTCTTTCCCCACTATCTTTTAGTGGAATGATGCTTTTTGATCTCTGCATTAATATTTCTAATAAAAATATGTGCATGCATTTTACTATCTCTAATATGAATTAAAATAATTTTTCCTGTCTTAAAACATCTAGTGTCAACACTGCTGCTGAATATTTAATGTGAAGTATAATGTAATTTGACAACATAATTAACTTGGGGAAAACGGTGACTGCCATTTTTTCTGTGCTTATTTTTCATCATCTTTGATGATTGTMTAAAGGAGAGATGCAACTGAATTACTAACTTACAAGACTCATCTTCGCTCTCTCACTCTCTCTGCAGGCTGCTGCTGAAGTGAGACAGGCTGCTGCTGTACTACATCTAAGCTAGAGGTGTTGATTCTCCATCACACATGGAATATTCTGAGCATGTCTCTGGTTAGTTACACCACYCCTCTGACCTCTAGGAATGTTTATGCACAGTGAATGGTGTATTGTATGTTTGTCTTTCCCTTAAGATATCTTTTCATATCTTTTCATCTCTTCCATGATACCCATTGTAATACTTATTTCCAATGAAAATATAAGCTGCTCTCCCCTCCCCTTAAAAAAAAAAAGAAATTAAGCTTTAATCTATTTTACATTTGGATCAAGTTTAACTTTTTCCTCTTGATCAAGTCAACTGCTCATTCCCTCTCAAGGATGCTTTTGATTAGGCTTTATGTTAAGCCTGCAYCTGCATTATCTAGGTTGTGGGAGGAAGAGCAAAGTTCCTGTGCTTTCAGTGAGAACTCCATCACGATCTTTGCATGAATGCCTGGGCCTCCAAGGAGAGACACAGAAAGAAAAGAGCAGGGGAAAGGCACGGCTGGTCCTCAGGCTGCTCCAGACACTGGTGCACATTCTTTGTGCCCTGAACCAGTGTATCTCCTCCTGGCAGCCTGGGATAAAGACTAACTGCAGCAAACGCATTTCCTCTGAAAACATCTCCCGTGGAAGGATCGTCATCACTAATGGTGAGTAACGAGCAGGGAATATGACGCCTTTGTCATTTTGRCAAAATCCTGCTGCTTTGCATGGCACTGATTTATAGGTGAAATGTGAGAAAACAGCAGCAGCGGGAAGTTCTCTCAAACAGCGTGAGGAGGGCTCAGGAAAGGTACYGAAGAAATATTTGTAGTCTTCACTGTTTTAAAATGAAAATTTCCTGATTTACAAATACATAAAAATACTTAACAAAGTAACTTGGCCTTCCCAAGTCACTTTATTAACATTGACATACCCTTAACACGGAATGTATGTAGTAGTTGCTGAGGGATGGTCATTTCTTTATGAAGAAACAGGAGCAATGGCAGGACCTAGGCTTCCCCAAATTGCATTTTGACCACTCAGTCTAAGACACATAAGGCCCAAATTACAGATATGAAATCTTCTAGATCACCTGCTAAAGCCCATGAAGAAAAGAAGCATTCAGTACTCCTGAAAATCATGCTTGAAATCAACCAGTGTACTTAAAATTTGTGACATTTTGTAAAAAATATCGATAACTTGCTCACAGTGATGCAGCAAAATGCAACCAAACTGAAATTAAAGTTTTTCCACTGCAGTATGGGTAATAGTGTACAATCTAAGTCCCCAAATACAAAGAAAAATAAAGATATTTATTGAATCAAAATTTAGTACTTTCAAAACATTATTAGAGGCTAATACATACTCAGGACATATTCAGAAGTGCCGGTTAAGATTCTGACAGACTGACTTCTACACGTGAATTTTTAACAAACTAAAATTTSCTTAGGAAATAGAAGAGGTAAGAAAGCAGCATTTTACTCTTTCATCTCCAGCACAGGTTGGTTGAAATGACGTGGTTCTGGCCAGAGCAGGTGAAATCAGCTGATGCCGCGCCTCTACCGCACCAGTGATACTGTGGGAGGAATGACTTTGGAGTATAGCAACAGTGATGGACATCCTGAGGGGGACAGTTCAGCTCGAGAATCTGGTAAGTGACAAAATAATAGGATATCTTCTATTGCCAGGCTTCAGGAAATGGCTGGAAAGGCCGGCCCTACGAAAGCAGTGTGGAAGTGAGCAGCAGCGCAGTGTCTGAGGGTGCTGTAAACGCGTTTTTTTCATCGATCTCCCTATTATTTCCTCTCTTTCTCCAGAGGAAAAGGAGGAACTAGACTGAGCTGGACATGCAGCGCTGGAAGACCCAAATGAAATCAGGTGAGGGGCTTTGGGGAAGCTGTTCTGCCAGGAGCAGGGCAGGGCTGGGCACGGCAACAGCGGCCGGGCCGGTGTCTGGGCGCGGGCGGGAGGTCCGGGAGGCTCGGCGTCTCTGCAATGCAGGGGCCGGGGCGGGGCGGCAGCGAGGGGCC
>NW_026623252.1:1306280-1381675 GCF_030028575.1 Malurus melanocephalus
GGCGCCGCTCCGGAGTGCAGGGAGTGGGGGGGCAGCCACGCGCCCATCCCTTCCCGCCTTGCGGCCGTCGCCAGCCCTGTTCGGGGGCTTGTGCCGCCCGGGTCCCGCGGGTGCTCCCTGCCTCCGTCCTTCGCTCTTCGGCCYGGGTTTGATCCCTTCAGTCCCGGACCCCGACCGGAGTTCTTCGCGGGTCGCCTGCGCCCGACCTCACGTAGGTAAAAATGCAGTGTGGCGGCCCCCCGGTAACGCCCGTTTTACCTTCATGGGGGGCGGCTGCCTTCGAGGGCTCTGAGCATCTCCAGGCTGTAAACCCCTCCGGGGGATGTGAACCTCTGTCCTCTCCTGCCCCCACCCCTAAGCTTCTCTAAGGGGATCTGCGCGGCTGAACAAAGAACGTTGTGTGAGGCGAGGGGATGCGAGGGCTGTAAGCGCTGTTAATTTGCATCGGGGARGGGAAAAAGAAAACACCTAAAAAAATGATCGGGAAGGAAACTGCAGTGCACGGGAGCCCGGCGGCGAACAAAGCTTTTTTTGTGTAAGAGAAAATGATGTAAATTGTGCCTGGTCCGGATGGCTGCAGGTAGGAGCCGCAGGCGTGTGCCGTGCTGCGCTGCCGTGGTGCTGCACCGATCCACCGAATAAACAGTGCTCGCCTCCATGTGTCCTGTAGTCATTCCAGACACTCCGACCTGCATAAGACATGCTTTACGGAGCACCTTCGGCAAAGAAGGGGGTGTGCCGCATGCCGTGAGAGTTGCTCTCCGGGTGGAAGATACCGACATGGTTCATTTCCCTGTGCTAAGCAGGAACTTTTAATTTTTTTTCTGAATAAAGATACTCTGTTGGGGTTTTTGGTGGATTTTCGCGCAGGATTCTTCCTGAGACAGAGTTGTAGGTTTTCACATGTAAATGAACATTAACGTAGAGTCATGCAGTCGAACAGGATGTATGCACACATATGTTGTCTTATTCTAGATCTCTAGCATCCATTTTTGTAATCTGTCATCTCTCTGTGGTCATGTCAATAAATCCTACTCCATCCTTTCTCAAAAAATCACTTGCTGTCCAGCATTTGTGCTGCTTGTTGTTCAGAAAACCTRTCCCTTTTGTTTTCAGAAGGGTTCTTCCCTGTGAGATTGAATCACTCATCCTTTTGGTTCTGTTTCTTCCCATTTGCTCCACAAACCTTTGTTTTCTCTCCATGAAAGAGCCTGTTTCTTTTTACCTGTGCTGGTTTAGACTAGCAGGGATGTCTAGACTACAGATYTCATAGCTGATAGACCCAAGAAGAGGCTCAGCTGCAGAATGTATTTATTTTCTATAGCTTCTCTCRCTTCCCTCCTGACTAGATGGCGTAATCACAGCATCTCAGCCCTTGCCTGGGAAGAGAATGTGCTGAGAGGACATGACATAGTGAAGTCGCCCCTGTGTTACTTAATTGATCACGAAGAAGTGATTCATGAACAGTGAAAGAATGGGCACTTACCCTGAGCGTGCTGCAAACTCTCCTCAGTTAGAGCAAAGGCAGTCCAGTTAAGTTTGTCGATGGTTGTTGATTTCTGCAGCTGATGTTCTGAAAAGTGTGATACGTATAATGGAGCCCAAAGTCATCCCCGTAGCACCTAGGCCAGGGAACCACCAAATGCCTCACTGCGTATTTCATTTGCAAGACACTGATCATGCATCAGCAGTGGGCAAGACCCCAGTCTTAATGTGGTGCCAGTTTTCCTGGAGCTCAGGCAGCACAGGTGAGCTAAAGTAACACACGGGAAATAACCCCAATGGCTTAGTGAGGCCATTCTGCATAGAAATGAAACATGAAGGTGAGCCCTCRCACAGGGCTCTGGGAAGAGGGGTGRTCTGAGCAGTGGAGCATGGTGCCATAAATTCTCTCTCTTCTCATCTCTTATCAAGGGACAGGATTTGGTTAATGGAACTTTTCAGTTTGTTTCACCCATATTGCACATTGCCTGTGGGTGTTTGAGAGAAGCGAAAGAGCTGTCATCCTGAGAATGAAAAGTTGCTGTTCTTCTGTGGAGAATTTTAGCACACTGGAGAGCAGATCATTGTGCTTATAATGCAGTTTGTTACATAAAGCAGCATGTGCAGCCTTGACTTAGAGGTCTGATGTAATTGTTACAGTAYGTTATGTCATACTCACTTAGCTATGTTCTTTAATATGGTCGGATAATAAAGAAATAGTTGTACTTTAATGACCCCTGAGGTGCTGTGCCTAGGCAGGAGCGATGTGATCACAGCCATCCCTAAATGAATTGCTGCAGTCTGTGGGTTAAGAAATCCCGTGTTGCTAGATGTTTTTTTCCAGAAGCACATCTTTCCTTTCAGTTTGYGTCATGCTCCTTTCTATACAAGTTACCCTTTGCTAAACCATATACCTRGATTCATAGAGGAAACATTTGATGTGTCCTGACACCAGAGTGGGCTCTGGCTCTTCTAGCTTTGGCACTGTGCTCTCTTAACAACTGTCTGTGGAAGATGCTAGAAATATCTAAACACAAAAATGGGGTGAGGGCCCACYGCAGATTCTGCTGGGCTGTTTCAGCTTCACCCCGCAATGTGTCGTATCATGCACATGTGTTGGAGACAGGTTTATTTTCTTAATGGGGTTGGAAGAAGAAGTCAAAAAGAATGTAGGTTGTGAGGACTTTATGATGGTGGTTTTCCGTAAGCCACCTCTTGATTACTAATGTGCAAAGGTGTAAGGTACTGACAGAGCTTGTAGCACATCTGCAGTATATGTAAGATCTGAAATGTGATCTGCCATGATGACACAAATGATAATCAGCTTAAGAAAGGAAAATAAAAGCTYWGCTGGTACCTAAAGCCTGAGTTCCTTACAGATCTTTTGCCTATAGCGCAGGCAGTGGCTGTGATGAGAACTGATCTGGTAAAACTTCTGGCTCACCGTCAAAGAAGAAAAAAACCCCACCCATCCCTTGGCTTTATTTTGATTCCAGAAGAGGCATTTCTGGCTGCAAGACACTTGTATTTGAACTTAAGCCTTACCTAGGAAGGGATTAGGGAGTGCTGCATTTAACATGCACAAATAATGACCAGAAATTTGGAAAGGTGTAATAGGGGTCCTAAGTCACCTAGTTTTAGGTGACTTCCCGAGGTCCTCTCTAAACTGAATTACCCGATGCTGTAGATATTTCTGGTTTTGTGCTATCTTGAAGTCCATGCGTGTATCTGATGAAGAAATAAAAGTATACATATGCTGATATATGGAATTGCTCCTTAAGACACAGGAGTGCTTATTTTGGTCCATCTGCATTTACTCAGTTCAAACATGTATTTCATTGCGCTTGAAAGCCAGCTGTAAGTGTGCTTAGAAGTTAAGCATGTTTTTACAGAAAAGGGAAAAGAGAAAGAGGATAAATYAATGGTATGTGGGCTCAGTGTTGTAAACCCCTTGATATTTGGAGATGCCAAATACATTCAGAGAAAGCTTGGAAATGTACCGTGTTCTCTGATATCAGTACGTGGCTTATCTCCCCCCAAACACACATGCACACACTAAGAGTATGGGTGGGTCTTGACATACTTAGGGCTGGTGCTTTTTCTTCCATCCTTCTGCTTCATGTACAGGTGTGCTTATTAGYAGCAGTTCTGTGCTGCATCTCAGTTAACAAGGAAAAACAGCATGAGACTGATTTCCATAGGGTGGAGCTGATTTAGAGGATTGGTGCTGGAAAACAGAGGTGGTGTAAGCTGCCTGCCTCAGTAAAGAAGAAGCTTGTATTTCATGAGAAGGTTTAATCACAGGTTATGCTACTAAACTATACAAGGGTGTTTTAGAAGGAGATTCAATGTGACGTTTGTAATTGCTTCCTAGGTATTGGAGGAAAKAACTGATGTATCCATGGGGTTAATTTGGATTGCTGTGGCCACATGARTTACTGTACTAGCTGTTAAGAGGATTTGAGATCTTGATTGACCCATTTTACTTTAACACTAATTGTTTGCTTTTGTATTAAAGMGAAAAGATGAGCTAATCCTTATGGTTTTACACTCACTGCTGTTTTTCCCTACAGCGGTCTCGCAGATGAAACTGATCTTTGTTCTTTTGTCTTGATTGGGGAGGTGGTGGAAAGGGATAACAGGCATCAGCTKCAGAGTGTTAGTTGTTTGCACTCAGTATCCTGAGTCTTTGTTAGGGTGCCAGTTTGAAAGGAATTACGATGAAAAGGTGTGGCTTGGGCAACCTCAATAGCATAAAAATTTGTCAATTCTCTTTGTTTTCTGTAATCTGTGAAGCAGGTTAGTGCTGGTTGATAGGCTTGAYCAATGTTATGAAATGCTGTTTCTCTTTTAGTGTTTTAAAATTACATGTTTTTCTAACTTTCTGTGATGTAATAAGACTACTTATTACACCACAGAAACTATTTATTCATTTTAACACATGATACTTCCAGATAATATATATATATATGTGTATCATATAGTATAAGGGAGACAATGGCCCTATTACAACCAGCAGTTTTAAGTMGAGAAAATCAGAATACTGTGATGAATTAATTGAATCTGCACCTGAATTGCACCCTCTGGAACGAGACAATGCCATTTGCAGCTCTGTTTTCTGATTATTGAAAATCTGGGGTACTTTTTGCTGTCAGGGAAATAATCAGTTTATACCTGAGAATTCTTAAGTTATGGATTTGTAGGTAGAATTAAGCTCCTCTAGCAAATTCTGCTCCTTCATTTACAATTTACTCATGGGTACAAAGGTCTGAGGAATGTTTCTTGTCTTGTATTGGTCAAGCTCTCATCAAGAAGTAGAAAGATTTCTTTCTTTTAGTACTTCTAGCAGATGTAARGCAGTTARACTKCAGTAGCTTCCAGTGAGTTGAGCCYATGAAAAGTTACTTTTSKCTTTGTGAAACTTGTCATTTTATTCCTTGAGAAGTTTTAAACTAAATTTCAATAGCTGTTTGCAAAATTAGTTATATTTAAAGTATATGCAACCTCTGGATAAACAACACAAAACCCCCCAAACCAACCAAACCCAGTAGTCCAATCATGACAGCTGACTTGGCAGCATTTAATTATAGGACCTATTGATTCAGTTARCCCTGTTTTCACTTTATTTTCTGGAGAGAATGATAGGGGTTGGTTTCTGGTTTAGAGCTAGGAACTGTTAGTTTTCTTTTTAGGAACATAGATTATCTCTTAGAATAGCTGCTTGGCTATRCAAAACTTGCCACTTTTCCTGAGGTTCTCATCTTGGATGAAGAAATCTGGGAAATGTGTCAAAATGAAATGTATTATGAAGGTTCTGAATAGAGGATGTGTTTTTGAAAACTCCTGCCTTGGACCAGATTTGATCCAGAGATGAACAGTAGAAAGTGTTGTGGACATTTAAAAGCAGCCTGAGTGCTTCACTGCTGGGCCAGAATCCTGTATCTGCTGGCTATGGCTGAAGATGAATTGGCCTCYATCCCTGTGTATCTCAACCACAGTGTTGTCCAGGCTGTGCCTCGTGGAGCCTCAGCTGGGTTTGAGGTACAGCTAAGTTACTCTCTTTTTGTTCTTCTCATTTTGCTTGGAAGGCATCTGAATAGCTCGTGAAGCGAGTRCAATTGGAAGATGCCAGACATTAAGTGCAGGGACATCCGTTTCTCTGGGAAAGCTCAGAGTCTGGAGGGACTGTGAGGAAAGCATTTTTTCTGTGTCTGCTATGAAATGGGCTGAAAATGTGTGTTTAAAACCCTTTGACTTTARGGAGGGTTTAAGTGTAGATGCGAATTCTGATTAGCTGGAAATCTGGTCAGCTTGTTTTAGCTAACCAGGTGCCAAATTACTGTTTTCCACAGCAGCCCCTCTCTAGCCACCAGGTCTGAGTAGAAAGATCTGATCCCCTCATGGGGCCTTTGGCTGGACCTAWTGCCCTATGTTGTGACAGTGCATACTGGCAACACTTGCTAATGTTAACATGCTTCTACTGTCCGTTGACTGATTGTAGGACAAAGAGACCACACAATATTTTAGTGCCCCTGCCCAATTTTTGCAGCTGCCTGTGTGATGTAGTAAGGTGTGCCTGGGCACTCTTCCTCTTGTGGCCATGTGGTATCACTCAGACAGCAAAGCTGCTCCCTTTGTTTGAGGTGCTGTGGCTTGGTGAGCAGCAGCTGCACGTTCATGTGCAGGGTGACTCCTGCTGACAAATCCCTGCCTGTTGGTGCCTGATGTGCTTTCAGGAGTTGGGCTGCTCCTCTTGCAGGCTTTGTTGCAGGGTATGCCGGCAGGCAGGCTGCCCTGCCTGTTTGCAGCAAGACTCTAGTCATGTGTGTAGGCATTTGTCTGCTTCCCTTGAGTATGCTGAAACTAATACTAGCTTTTATTTTCCTCAGCAATTAGAAGATGTTCAAGGAGGCTGAGAAAAAAAGCCCGTAAGGGCTCAAGAAGGAGACATGCAGGGGTGGAGCTGAATGGTTTGCAAAGGAGAAGGAGAACTCARGGGGTGGTGTGGATAGTCATAACCCATCCTTCTTGTCAACCTGTAACTTGGGATGGGAGGACATCAGAGATGAAGGCAGATGTGATAGCCCTAAGCTGCATGGATACCCTCTCCTCCCTCAGTGCCCCCCTGTGCACCTGTGTTACAAAGATGTAGTGCAGGGAGGTAGCCTCAAGATGAGAGGGAAGATTTCTGATGCAAGTGTCAGCTCTCCCAGACTTGTGTCAGAGTTCTTGATTTACACTGATTCAGTCAGGGCAGATTTGGGCCAAAGGTTGCTCTTCACTGGCTGTCAGCATGCTCAGAACACACCTGGAGTCAGTGTCTGTGTTGCCAGGAGTCCAGAGCAGACCTGGGTGTTTAGGGTTGTGGCTAAGAGTGTCTGGAGGCATGTGCCTGTCCTCTGGCTTTTGCAACATGATTGATTTGATATCCTGTAAAGAAAATGTCGCTCAGGAAAATTATGAAGAAACGTATAAATCAGGCAGAAGGAAACAGTAAATTTCTTTYGTTTTAGGGAGATAAAATATGTGTATTTCTTGAAGTGGTAAAGGGAAAGGTGGCAAATTCGTGAGGAAGTAATTAAAAAAAAAAAAAAGCAAACAAACCGCTGTGTGTGTGGAGAACGCTTAATAACATGATCCTTTCCGAAGAGCAAAGGATAGAGTATGGTAAATAAGAGTTTTCATTCCATGTTGTTCTGCAAAATTAAGCTTTTCAGGCTGTAGAGAGCTGATTGTGCTTCTGAACAGAACTTGGCAGAATATTGAATCTAAGCTTTTCTTATTGCCCAGTRCTGTCTGTTACAGCATATAATAAATTTATGTCTAATCTTTGAATAAAAGGCATTTTGTATTATTACAAATTATTGTWTATAATTTAATATTCCAGTTTGCCAAAATTAGCACAAATGATTKATAGATAATACTTACAGTCTTTTAGTTTAGATAATTTTAAATTGTGTCCTGTTAGTGTTGCATAAAACATTAGTAGTATTTTGAATGCAATATTAAAAATTCTTCTAAATGTACCCTTCAATATGAAGAGTTGAGAGCTTTTTTTGTGGAATGCATTTGGAAAAAAAAAAAGAGTCAAACTGCGTTCACTTAGAATGACCTCTAATACTCTTCTCTGAGCAAAATGCTGAATTCACCTAGGCTTTTTTTCCCCCTTCACTTGTTTTGGTCCACTGTACACTTGCAGCATCACTCCTAGTAATAAATGGAATTAATATTTTGTTGCAGAGCTTTAATTGATAATTACAGGCACTTGGAAGTTAGAAACAATTTGCATTTTAGCATATTTATGATATTGATACTTCAGATGCTGGAATGTGTGTTTATTTAGATGGTTATGCTGGTTTCAGGATGCCAGCCCTGACCTTCATCATTACCTGTGATTACCAACAGACAATTCAATTACCATAGGCATAATCAAGCAGGTCTTTCCCACCAGTCATCCTTGCAGACCACAAGTCTGTTTAGAGACTGACCTTTGGCTGGGTGTTGACTGGTGAAAGTGCTGCCAGTGTTGATTGATGTGCACTGAGCAGCTACAGTATGGGGCCTTCTGTCCTTCGATTCATCTGGACCAAGTTGTCTTTGAAGCTGGTTGTAAGCACTGGCTTTGTGACACAGTAGGTAAGTTTTATCTGCTGAAACAATGCCTTATGCCTTGCTTTGAAATCTTTTTATGAGCGTGATTCTACTTTTTCTCTTTTAGCCCAAGTGGATTTATACACTGCTATTTATGAGACAGCAGTCTTGACTGTAATTTATTTTTGAGAATATGCTGATAATGACAAAATTTAATTGGTGGAAGGCATGTACCTCTCTGAGCCAGCAGGTAAAAATGCTACTGGCTGTTACTGTACTGGCAGGTACTCCTTTTTTGGGGTGGGGTCATGAATTTTCTGTTTTATTCCAGTGATGGGGAGAGAGCAACTTGGTRAATGTGCAAGCTGTACTTAAAGTAACTTCTTTACACTCTGAATTAAGTATTCTAGGACTGAATTATTTTACTGCCTATTACAAGGAGGAGGATGGAATAAATACTTTGAAAAAAAATATTGGACACAACAAATGTATTCCATACTTCAGGATGTGAAATCATGTTTACTACAAGGTCAGAAAGAAGTATTTCCTTGCAGATACTGTATTGCACATTTGCCATTATGGGCATTACTCTGAAATATTTCTGTGGTTGGCACCAGGTGATTTGTCCTTACTGCTCTTTTAAACGCATGTGAATTTGTGAACTCATGTGAAGTTTCAGTCACTTGAAAGATTTGGGTTATTTTTGTTTCTAATTTGCTTTTTGTATTGATAGAAGCTGGAGGTTTTTTTTTTTTAAGAGACAGAATTTTCTTCTGCATTTTAAGTTTTTTCAAGATCAGTCTCAATGACACTGCTTATTCCACTGTGCAGTAGAATAAGTGACTTATTTGTGTCCTGGGTTGGGTGAGAGAAAGACTATTTTACCTGTAACTCTATGTTTGCACTTTCTTTAGCAATGTTTTGGTGTCTTTTTCATGCTTGCCTAAGGGAGAAAAGGAAGGTAAATGAAAAATTATCTTTCCTCCAGTAAGGCAGTGATATTTGTGCACATTAAAAAGGCAGGAAAAAAGAGGTCTTAGACATGTGCTGTATTTTCACTAGAAAAACTAGCTGTGGAGACTTKTTTCAGCTGTTAGAGGTGGGTTTCAGAGCTGACAGGTCAGTAGTAGGAATAGAATTTGCCTGTTCCAGCAGCTGTTGAACAACAGATAAAAARGAAGTGGCTATCTCCTTATATTCACCTATTTTCCCTGTCCAAGCACAACAATTTTTAGGATTCTGTTACTCTCATGCCTCTGCAGTTGGAAAATCTGGTGTATTTATTTGCCCTACTGCTCTTACCTGCAGGCAAAGCTTGATCTAGATTGAAGYGTAATCCTCTTAGATTGATAAATAAGCCCTGCCCCATGTCTGTGTCACTAAGCAGATGAGTAGCTCTTTGAAGAATGTTTTGAGGCTTGTGACAATAATTTCTAGCAGAAACTTGCATTTTAAAAGATACTAAAATATACAAATAATAAAATGAACAAGCAAGTGTGCCTCAAGCATAAAGGTACTATATCTCTAGTCACTTGTTAATATTTCCCTTTCCATAATAGATTTACTTTGTAGATGAACTTGAAAATTCTTCACAACTGGCACTGGTGCAGGACATTTTTCCCTTCCAGTGTAGGTCTGGCTGCATTTATCTCTTTCAGTTTGTTGCCTCTCAATTTAACAACTCATTTTGTAGTGAAACGTAGCTCTGGGCAGAGCTCCACATGACTAAGAAACCTGCTGTGTAGATAGAACTGTGGAAAAAGAACATACAATACTCTTTTGCTGGATTTTATTTTGAAATGAGATGTCTCTTGTTTTTTGAGGAGCATGGGATCGTGGGCAAGATGGTTGTGGGATGAACAGAGCACGTGAGTTTGGTGGGGTTTTGGGGTAGTGGTGAGAGCCTCTGGCATGTCCATCACAGTTGTGCTGCTGGTTTTGCTTTTAATTTGTCCTGTTTTCTTATGTCTTGATCCACATTAGAAATGGAGAAGCTCTTCCTGGCATGGAAATGATTTGTGTTGCAAWTTTCTGTGCAAATTTTAGCCTTGTCTTTGCAAAATCATCCTCTCTGTATCCACCAATAAATTTATCAGGGCCTGTCATATCCCCATAGGCAGTGTAGGGTGCCTGTAGACTGTGCCAGTGATTGCTGGGGCAGTGGCTGTTTGGGGTACTTGGATGCCCAAGACCAGCAAAGCAGATTCCTGGCTGCTGAGCAGAGTAGGCATTTTTGCCCTGTGTGTCTTTGAGCAGCAGCTGTTTCTGTTTCATAACCTGTTAATTCCCAAGGACAGCAGCATCCTGACTCTCTGGATTTCCCCAGCACAGACTCCTTTTCCAYACACTGGAAGGGGTCACAAGGGCTTTTGTCTGTGCTGTAAAAGTGAGTTTTCCCTATCATGTTTGAGAAATAATGACACAATTTTTCTATGCATGTCCACTGACCCTGGTACTTGTACATAACCAGTCTGAAACATTCCTGAGAACAGGCTACTGCAAGTAAATGCTTCCTGGCATAGCCTGAAATGTGAGATGCTTTATGGAAACTAAGTCTTAGCACAACAGTGGAAAGCAGGAGGAGCCTTCCTCTTTAGTATGGGATGGGGTCTGTTGGTAGTCAAGGCTTATCCCAGCTGGTTCTGTGGGGGTCTTGTGCCTGTTTATGGCCTGGTCCTTGTCTGCCCCTGTGGGAAGCTGGCTCACTAAGTTGAGGGGCAATGCTAGTGCTGTACAAAAATTACTTACTTTCTGTCAGTCCAGTTCTCTAAATTATTCCAGAGCATTGGTGAAGGGAAGGGGCAGGAATTTGTGTCTGGGAGCTGGAAGGCTTTTACTTGTCTGAAAGACAGGAATTTAAAGGAACTTAAATGCCCCATTTTATCACAGGATCTAACCAAGTTGATAGGCTGCATTGTTCCCTAAAAGAAATCAAATTACACTGGTTGTCAATCTTGCTTAGTACATTTTAAATCACCTGCTTTATAAATAAATGGTACAATTATAAAAACTGCTCTTACCTTGGAATTTAATTTTTGTTTTGATTGTRAAGGATACAAAACATAGGGTCACAGTGAAAATGTTGCAGTTGGCTCTCTTCCTGTTAACAGTCAGAAATAGTCTTGGCACAGTCTTTTGGTGATAGTCACAGGGAGATATGTATGGTAATAAACAGCCCTGCTAGGCTTTCCATTGTGGGCTCTGAACTTTGCTGTGCTGCTGCTGACTTGTTGCAATAAAGCCCTTGTCTGTGTCTCTAATGAAGGACTGTCCTTAGGTAGAAATTGCTTTCCTTGGAATTAGGGGAGGAGGAGTGATGTGTGTTGTGAAGAATAGCTAAGCCAGGAAACACCTGGCAACCAGATGGCCCTTAACATGCTGCATTGTACCCACACCTTCATTAAGGATTACTTTGGCTGTCTCTGGGTAATAGATTTAGAGGTTTGGGGTCACAAAGAATTAGAAAATTGTAGCTAGTTGCAATTAAACAAGAGTTATTTTTAGAGGACAAAGAAYGGAGCTGAAAGCTGAATTAGAGCTGCTTGAAATGTTAGGGCTCAAATACTACAGTGACCAACAAAGGAGCCCATGTACTCCACTCAGAGGCACAAAGCTGCCCCAGGGTGATGRCAGGTGGGCTAGAGGTGGCAGAGCTGTGAGCAATGCAGTAATATGGAACTGACATTATTCTACTTCCTGAGGGCAGTTGGCATTATGTACTTCCTTCTGAATATTCMTGTGTCCAACAGATAAGGGTTACTTAGACTATTAATGGAATAGAACTGGGTGGTTTCCACTGTGATTTGTATAAGCCTGGCTCAGTATTTTACACTTATGTTTAACCTGCATTTAATTCTGTTTTGTGTTTCCCCATCAAAGTGCCTGCAGTCCAAAAAGGGCAGGTTCAGGGGTTTCACCTTTTCAGGTCAATTGTAAGAATATTAGTAGGGAGACAGAGATCTGGGCAGAACACTACACAACACTTTTTGTGTTGTTGACCAGTTGGCAGCAGTTGGTGGCATGTGGTGGCTCAGGAATTCAGGCTGATCCTGTGTGATTGCACAGAAGTGAGCAAGAGGAAACTGCTTTCCCTCCTACATCCCCAATACTTGTCTGCTTATTCCAGCAGGTAAAGGAGGCATGGCAGTACTGAGGTGCGTGGGTATTTTTTGGCTGTCTCACAGATGCATTGGGAGATACCTTTTCTTGAGGGAGCATCTCAGTGAATCAGTGGCTCAGATCTCCTACCTCTTGCTGAATCCAAGACTGATTGATACTGTCTTGTAGTGCTCACCTRCTCACTGCCCTGTCTTGAAAGATGTTTAGGTACCTTGGAGAATTACACCTGATGAAGAAACTTTGTTAGTCCATGGGCTGTTTAAATGTATATTACCTTCCTTACAAACACTTTGGAGCATCTTCAGGAAGCTTGAAAAGATTGTTCATTACTTTCATTCTCATGACGTTGATGGAATAATAGCATTGCTGGCTCCTATCCTGTATATTCTTTTGAGCAGCTTCTTTTAAAAGAGTATAAAAATTGTCAATTTCATATTAAAATATTGTTAAGCACATCTTAAAAACAAATGGAACACCAATTTAATTACCTACTAGCATTGATATTAAAGCTTATTGTGAATTTAATGCACTGCCTTCTGAAGAATCCACTAAAACCCCTTGTTTTGWGTATTACTTCAGTTTTTAAGTCTACATCCTGTGGGGTTGGTTCTACAGCAGAGATCCTTGTTAAAGACAATCTAACTTCGGTTATGCAGTTGAAGTGTTTCTATTTCATTAAAAACAAGTCAGTGATACTTTACCACATGAYATGGGGCAGCCACATAAATATGGAACTACTGTCTTGAAAGGGTGGATCAAGTTATTCAGTCTTTTCATTTTCTAGTCTCTCTGAATCTGAAAGGCTGTGGTATTTATTTTACCCTCAGGAGAGGAAAAATAAATWTTCTCAGTTCTTGAAAGCTACTGCCCCAGGTTAGGCAGTCCTTACACTAATAGTTTGTTACCCAGAGAGACAAAAATATTATTTTGCTGTGTGTTGATGGTGTCTTCAACCAGTGAAAACCCCACAGCARCAGCTAGGAAAGAAAAGCAGGGGGAACGTGCCGGAAGGATTTACTGTGCTGCTCTTGGTTTTCCCTTGAGAAGAACCCAGCTGTCTTGAATTGAATTGAAGTTGAAATTAAAATGTAAATCCTAAAATAGGCATAATTAGGGTACTTCTTTTAGACAATGTCTGGTGCGGCAGCCTTAGATTTTGGGAGTGTTCAGGTTTTTTCAGYGTTTTAGCAGTGAATGAGGGAGGAGATGTTTAGCAATTACCATATTGTGTTGGTGCTCTCCAGCTTGGGAAAGTTGGGACAAAAATCAGAGCATGAGTTCTTTTCCCCTAGCAGTCCTGCTGCTACTGGTGTGTAAATCTGATGAAGACTTGTATTTCTAAGTGTGCAGTATTACCAGTAACGCATTGGTACTAAAATGAGCGGAAGGTTCTGGTATGGATCTTTCTGTATTTTGTGTGGCATTTTGCAGAGTTGGAATGAAGAAGTTGTAGGATGTCTTGCCTTGCGGCGGGGCTCCCGTGGGCCTGCCAAGGTGCTAAAGACTTCTGTGAATTCAGCTGCAAGGTGGCTTGCCTTACCTAGGGATCTTTACTTTGTCTCTGCTTGGTTAGTCCTTGAAAGAAGCATAGTTTGCAAAAACATTGAAAGTGGTAACCTAGGCACAATAATCTCATTTTTGTCAGAGGGTTGGAGTTAATTCTAACACTATTTGGAACTTGCTGGAGCCTGAGCATGTATGAAGCAGTAGGAAGAGTTTTGGTTGGAATGAGCCTGAGGAAGCAGGCTGGGACTCATTCCCAGCTGGAAGCTGAGTGACTCTGGTGTTTGTTATTTTTCAGTGTTGGGGTTTTGGCACCTGCTTTCACTCTGAATCAGCTGTTGAGAGTGTTGTGAAGGTCTGTAAATGTCTCTGTAAAGGTGCTTAGGGCTCTCACAGTGCCTGACAACTTTAGCTTCTTTTTTTTATTTCTTATCTTTTTTCCCCTCGGAAGACCTATGGTGCAGTATAGGGGATTTTAATGACAAAATAATTTCAGGACTTCAAACTTATAACCRATTAATAGTAGTAATTATGTTTCACAGTATTTCTTTTGCTAAGGAATGTCAAGAAGTACTTTATTGAGATGTCTGATACAGACATTCATGGTCTAAAGCAATCTTAAAATGATCTTCAGTTTTACGGCTAAGGCCAGCATACATTTTCAATCWAGACAAAGGCCTTTTTCAGCCTAGCTTTTTAACAGTGTTGTGGTATTGTGTATGATTTAATCATGGTGCTGCACATTGATGTTTAATTTTAATGGCTCAGAGACATAAATAATATTATAGCAGTGCTTTATAATAGTACTTTTTCACATTGTCTAGCTTAATATATTAACTAGGGAGGCAGAAAGCAGAGCAGATATTTGTTTTCTTTTTTTTCCATACTGAAAAAGCTGTTGTTCAATTTTGGTTTTGCCATGTAGATTTTTTTMTGGTGACAACGGGTGAAATCATGCTGTTAGTCAGATGGAAAAGTGCATCTTTATAAAATGTCATTTGAGATACTGGAAAATGCTTGGCTGGGCTAATGCTGTTSCTTATTCTAAGCAAATGGCTTTGATACTTTCTGCAGTTTCCTGGAGTCATATAATGGTCTACTTTAAAGTTTTGTATTTGTGAATCTTGAGCTATGACTCAGGGATTTAATTCTATTTTCCATTTGGGCAAGAGGCTAAAATGATTTTCTYTCAGCACCCAATCCTGAATCTGACAATTTTGTAGATAATTACTACATTTCTTTGAAAGTTTAAAATCAACTCAGTCCTTTACTAGAGAATTATCCCTGCTTCATAATGCCATTTGTTATTTAGAGAAATTCTTCAGAAAGATTTTTTCCCCCCCAAAATGCTAAGGATATTAAAATTTTCTTACAGAACKGATTTGCATTGCAGTGATTTTCCCCAGGGATATTCCATATTAATCAGCAGTATGAAATCATTGATCAGCAGTGATCAGCATTGATCTTTTCACTGATTTTCAGTGAATTTTCCATAGTGCATCCTTACTCATAAAACTGTTTATGCATGTGCATGTCTATGTGTGCACATGTATAACTCCACTGAGCTGAATGGAGCTTAATACACAGATAATACTGGAGTCTAATACTTAAACTGTGTTAAACAGAAACAGTGTCAGCAGTAGGGACATTGCTGCCAATACAGGAGAGCTGTCACCTGGGCAGTTTCGAAGTGAAATATGTTTTACCTGCAATCAGTGCTACTTCATTCTCTTTTGCACTGATGCACATAAATGGCTAAATCCTTCTGCCACTACATTCATGTGCCAGGGCAATAGCTCCTGCACATACAGAAAAACCTAAATAAATAAACTTAAGTAAATAGGGAACTTTTTCTCGTACAGCAATGACTTCTACAATAAGAACAATGTAGTGGTGTACCAAGGAAACAAATTGTAAAGAATATCTGTAGATAGTCTGTCAAATACAAGGTGTAATAAAGTATATGTAATCTCAGTTCAGTGAAAAGCTATAAATGTAAAGAATGATAGAATAACTTGTACCTGTCTATATGTACATGTCTGTACATGTATATATTATTAATTAGCATCTTTCATTGAAAGAGTTTCTGAAGGCAGAATAAATATTGTGAGGAGTTGTCTCCTACTGAGACATTCTTTACCTAGAATCCTCAGAAAAACTAAAGGCTGCTTTATTTTCAGTTGGTAAAGTTAGTACGGCACCCATTTTGTAACAAGCTTTCATTTATTTCATTCATTTCTCTACAAAGCTTGTGGGAAACACGGTAGTAACTTGGATGAAATTGTTAGTGATTTCTCCATAATTTTCTAGACTGTCCTACAAGTGAGCAGCATAGAAATTAAAAATTAGCAATTTTTAGCAAAATTGACTGATGTATTGGGTTTTATGGAAGTATAAGAGCAAGGGCAGTGTATAACAAAATCAGTGACCTGTCACCTCTACATCTTTTTTAAACGGAGAAAGTGCAGATCCTTCAGTATCGCGTGTACATTATCACATGTAACTTGTATGGTGACTTTTGGGAAGGATGAGGGAGATTTCCTACCTGTTTGGACAATGAACATAAGCTGGCAAATTAATCTAAAAACATAGATATGTGAATATGCGTGCACGTGAACATTCGTGTGGGTTTTGTTCTGTTCTCATTGAAGGAGCAGGAAGAGAGAGGTTGGTTTTGTGCTGAGTCTAAAACTGCAGTGTTTCAAAGATAACTGACAATTCTATTGACTCTTTCTTAATATGGTATTCTATGGATTTGATAGAACAAAAGTTAAACCTGGACTGTAATCTTTGGAAATCTTATGAGAGGTATTTTCCAGTAAAACCACTAACGTGCTTTATAAATCTTGATGTGTCAACAGAAGGTCACCTGGTTAAACACCACCAATCAGGATTTACTCTTTAGGTATAAGAGAAATCTGCACCTGAATTACTACTTGGTGGACATTAGATAATTCTTAATTACTGTATCAAAGTTTCATTTGGTATTTTCCAGTCTTAAGACAAAATCTAGTTTTGGGTGTTTTTTTCTAGTTGTGATTGAAACCCTTCACCTTTAGCAAAAAACAGGTATCTTGTGTCATCAGTGCATGCATGTGGGGTCCCAGCCTGTCCATTATGGATAACAAGGAATCTGTGCTCATAGATTTTTGCAAGATTAGCAACTAAAGTGTGGTTATTCCCTTTCCTGCTCTTCATGCATACCCCGCTGTGGCAGTCCTCAGAGCTGTCAAGTCTTTGGGGCAAAACTCATCCTTTACTCAGAACAGCCTATTTTAGGAGACAATCTGTGGGTAAAAACTTCAAAATCGTAGGTGTGTTATGAAAAAGGCAGGTTTCAGTCTGCTCTGAAAACAGCTCCTAAATAAACGTATAATGATACTAAGGGATTTAGAGAGGAAAGGCATTCAGTTCTTGAACTGAGCATTTTGTCTGTGTCTTGTGGTCCTGGACTCCTGTGTTATGTCTGAGGTAGGTGGTTGTGTCTCTTTGTCGCTTTGGTCAGACYGGCAGTTGCCAGTGAATGTTTATAGAAACTGTAGCCACCTCCTTTGCCCATCCTCCTGAACTAGTGTAGGCAGGCAGGGGAGTTCTGCCTTTTATCATGGTTTTGRTCTCAAGAGTATTATTTTGGTGCTGGTTCTTAAAGTCCTAACACTCTTCCATCTGCACTGCTGATAATACTGTGCACTGTCCAGGTACCTTTACAGACTTCCTGATTCGTAAATGTACATTAGTTGATATCATGAACATTAATCCCAAAAGCCAGCTCTAATCAGCAGCTGAATTGGGACCAGCCTTGGAGGGGAAACCAAGTCACTCTTTGAGTGCAGGGCACACAGAGGAGAAAAGGGCAGGTCTTAAATCAGTGTGTAATTTAATTGTTTTTGTTTTCTTGAGGCCTTGAAGCAATGCAATGAGGGTTTTTCCAAGCTGACATCCTGAAATACTGTGATATGCTGCCAAGTCCATGTGGGTGGAGAAAAAAAGGAGGTGTTACTGATTTTTGTAAACACTTGTGCTTCTGTTCTCAAGAAAGAAGGAAAAAAGGGAGCAGAGTTTCCCAGTGGTTCTCTGAGAATGTAAATGTCACATGAGTATTTTGATTAATGGTAGTAATGGCATTTCCTGTGCTGTCTTTATTACTCAATTGCCTTGTCCTAGTTACATAAGTTGTAGTTTATCAACTGGAGCATATGCATAGAAAACCAGTTGGAGAACTCTTAAGAGTCATTCATCACTTTCTCACAATTTCCAGCTGAATTACTCATGCAGTTGCTGTGAAAAGAGTGCTCAGGTAYTCTGTGTCAAAGCATTGAAGTTGCATCTTTTCACCTGTAAACTAARTTTGTTTTGCCTTATATTTGATGATATATAGGTGGAAAACCTGAAAATTAGTGCAAATGTCCTTCATCTTCCACAGAGAAAAATCTGAATTTTTTTTTGCAATTATGCTACTTTTTTTTTTCATCCTTGATAAAACCTTATTTCTTGTAGTGGTTAGAGAGAAATTAATTTTCATACTTATGTTGCACCTTATGTAGTGAGGGATGGTTGTTGCCAGTCTACATAAACCATTTGCTTTACAACAGTATATTGGTCAACCCATATAACGTTTTATTTATGTAACCAAATATAAAGAAGATACTTTTTATTGAAAGATTCTATGTGTAGAAAATGAATTATCACCAATGTGTAAATAGTGTTATTTCTGAGTTCTTTAAAAGAGGACAGTGACTTTTTAAAAATCTGGCAGTGCACAGTGTGGCCTAGAAGTGGAGACTCTCTAGTGGCTGTTCACTTTGATTTGTAGCAGAAGAGGGCTAGAACTGTCCRGACTCTTAGCATTTTTTGGTTGTTCTCCATTCTGGTCCTCTTGCTAGGCTGATACAAAATGGCCCTCTAAAGATGCTGTGTAGTTTTTATTGATCTTATTATCAAGTGCATTCTGCATTAAAAGAGTGCTTTGCTGTTCAGAGCTCTGAGATGCTGCAGARCTGGGACAACTTTATTTGAAATAGTAACGACCAATTCAGTTAGAGGCAATCAAAGGAAGGAGCTATGGGAAGAAAACAAACTAAAAAATCTAGCCCCAAATGGAGCAGAGGACACAGTGTTTAGAATAGAAATGTGTGAATCTGCGAGGGTCACCTTATGTCGCATATGCTTGTGAGAGCAGGGATTTAAATTGTGTAATGACTTTTAGTGAATTAGAATGTGAATGGAGTAACATATTTGGCTTTGCCTCTTTTTGCAAGCCTGCCCTGAACCTGCTTGCTGGTGGAAGCTGTTSCCTGTGGAGCTGGTGATCGCAGCATTGAAAACTGCCTGCTGTACTGCTGTAATCATTGGAGCAGGTAGCGGACTGCTAGATCTTGTTTGCTTAAATTTGCCTAATAGTGCCTTTGAATTAGTGGCACTAGGGTGAATAATATACTCAGGATTCGTCCTGGTATCTTCATTGTAGGCCATAGGTCTTACATTGTAAGTTATTAAATTACTGTAGATGAAACACCAGAGAGATTGGTCCTTGAGCCCCTTGAGGATTGCGGAATTGCAAATTAACTCCTCACAATTTACTTAATCAGAGCATGTATTTATTTTTTCAGRAAACATTCTCTTGTGAGAAAAGTTCATGAAATGGCTAATTGGAACMGAGGTACAGCTGGGGCTCTCATTTTCTTTCTGAGAGAAGCAAGCTCCTTTTGTGCATTTCCCTGCCAGCTCTCTATGATGTACTGATATGTAAGGACTTTACATTGAACCTCTGCCAGGGACGGGTGGCCCCAAAACTCCTCAGCACTCACTGTGGGGGAAAACTACGGTGCTGACATGGTGCCTCATAGATAATGTGGCTTGCTCCCCATTTCCAACATGCTCTTTGTTCTTCTCACTATAATTAATGCTGCAGGAGATACTTTTGCTAATATTACTTGTCTTTCAAAACAAAAATTTCACTCTTTTSTGATATGTCCCATCATAAGGTAATATGTCTCCCCATTCATTGGATCTCTGGTGTTGACTGCAGTCTGTATAGTTTAGATTGTAGGACAGCTTTGAAGCATGGGATCTTTCCCACTAGTCTGACAAATCTAGGTCCTCAAAGAAATGAGTACAAATGTTYGACTCTTCTTGAACTGATCTGTTGCCTTCCGTGTGCTTGCAGGTGTGGATGTAGGGGTCAAAACCTATAATGTTGATATTTTCAAAAGGATCTGMGTGAAATGTAGTGGAAATTGGGATGCACACAAATCCTGAATTTCTTTGTACACAGTCTCTTTAAATTATGTGCAGCCAGTGGCAGGTGGTTGCTGCCCACCTAATGTGTTCCCTCATATGTAATCCAAGTTAAATGTTTACCTTCTGAGCACCTCAGTGTCTGAGTGGATGACTGCATGGAGCTGTGTGAGGTAAACATTGGCCTGCCCAGGTGCCGCCTGGCTGAGGAACCTCCTGTGCTCCTCCTAGTTGTCCCAGAGGACTTTGGCCCTAATGTTGATGTCCTGATGCCCTCCATGCAGTGTGAGACTAAAGAAGATAAAAGCTCTTGGGTCTTGAGTACAAGGACAGCATTTCTCTTCAAAAAGTGKGTCATTATTTCAGCCCATGATATGGAGTGCATTAAAAGGCTTTAGTGGTCGTAGTTAAGTTTTTATCTTGAGAGAAAGAGAACATGTGAACTTGCTGCTCAGTTTACTTTTCCTAACGCTCATTAAATGTATCTTCAGTGTATTTGCATTATGTTCAGGTTATCTAATGAGCTTGAAGTTACTCTTCTTTTTTTGCCTCTTATTTTCATCTCTGCCATCACCATGAAAATGAGCATTCTTTAACAATAGGTTTTGCTGCTCTAAACAGAGGGAGTTCTTTCTAATAGAAGTTGACTTAGTGTCTAAAACCAGAAACATCATGGTTTGTCTCCTGCATCAGGTGGCTGTAGTGATGAAGATCAGCTGGCAAGGAGCTTTTTGTTTTGTTCTTGGAGACAAGTATTTTTCTGACAAAGAAGGATATGCAACTTTAGGAAATCAGGATTGATAACTACTTTAACATCTGGCATCAGTGAAAAAAATGAAGCGTGCTCAAATATCAGAATATTTTTTTTTGTAGTTACGACTGTGTTTCCAGCATAAGAACTTTCAGTTCTTAATCTTTAGGGATTACAGGATAATAATAACTTGGCAATTAAAAAAAAAAGTAAAGAAAAATTTGCCACTTGAAAGTTGGCTTCAGATATGTTCTCCTAAGTAGATTTCTTAAACCATATCATAACAAAAATAGATGGTTATATTTAGATTATATCAGATAAAAAAACTCCTAGCAWTCTGTCATCTGGGCTTGGATCTCTGTGGTGAGAACTGCCATCTCAAAAGGAGAAATTCAGTTTTGCTGTTACCACTTGAAATTTTTACTTTTTTAAAAATGCTTGTTGTTTGTTGTTTGGTTTTGGTGGTTTGGTTTTTTTTGTGTGGTTTGTTTGTTTTGTTTTTTTTTTTTTTTTTTCCATAAAATATGCTTAGTCTTCCAATAGTTGCAAGCAATCTGTATTTCTTCCAAATGGAAGTGCTGGGAGTGAAGTGCCTGGGGGATGTTGGTAAGTCCTGGTATGCCTGTCTGCCCCTCTAGAGACACAGGTATGTTAAAGGTTTTGTCCCTGCATGCCATGGCTTTTAGTGAGGGCTGGCTTCTTCATCATGCAGCATGSTGTGGCAGTGCCATATGGATGCATATTTATGGATCCAGATCCTGATCCTGCAGTGTGCTCTGTAAAGAGCCATTCTGGTTCCACTGGAGTGCTTTGAAAAGGAGTGGCTTGCTCTGGGAAGCTGTGACTCTGCTGTGGCTCTGCACATGAGTGGGCTCTCCATTCCCCCTTCTTCCTTTGCCTTGAGGAGAACCAATGGCTTAACAAAACCTGAGTGATTTCCAGGAAGTCATTCCAATCTTCTTTGCAATAGTTCTCTCTTTGAGTGAATTTGTTTGATAAATAGCAATAGTGTCTGGCATACTGAACTCAAAGTTTCCTGAAGGGAAAAGAAATATGAATTTGATATGAAAGTTAATTTATATGTTTATGTTTTGTAAATGAATTTTTTCACTGTTCTGGAAGATGGRTGAATAGTCCTGGAAGCACAGAGAAACAGGAATAGTAAACATGCAGCTTGAGTGCAACATTTGATGTACTGCCCTGTGCAGAGGTGGATCTGGAGACTCCAGCCTAACCCTTTGGGGTGGAGTTGCTGAAACAATCCTCTCTAAATAACATGTCCTAGTGTTTGTTTTGCAGTTTGTGCAATAAGTCTGTTGTGAGTCCTCGCTTGCATTATTCATCAGGCCTCAAAAGATGGAGAAATAGCATTTAAAGAATTAATGCACTTATATTTTTCCATCAATAACTGAGTCAATTCCTGGAGGGTGACCATCTGTTTCCATTTGAGGTGTGTGACCATTCAGACTTTGGCAACTTTGCTGATGCCACCACTGAAGAGCCCAGCAGCATGGATAAYGGGTCTTGTGACCTGGATTTCTGTCTGTCAGCAGCTGGATTGCACCATCATGGAATTTCACTCTGGCCATTTGTTTGAGGGTTGGGTGAAGCAGCACAGTGAGTGAGGCCTGGGGAAGGATAGTGCAGATAGGCAGTGCTGTGGTACCTCCTGAAATAATTTTTTTTGTCTGTCCGCTTCTTTGAGCACTTGTGCTTGTGGCAGAGGTTACTGCTTCAGCCACTGATGCCTATTCCTGGCTGAGACAATTGTTCTGCATGCTCTCTCTCCCAGTTCGGTGAACTGAGWAACTCTGTGCTAACTTAGCTTGGTTCAACAAATTCCTGTGAGTAGCTGGGTTGACAGCTTGTGGGGAGGCAGCCCCACTAGGAGATAGTGTGTTTATGGTGATTGGGTGGTAGTAACTGGAGAGCTACCAATGTGTTTTCTTTTGTAGGCAGTATGGGAAGGCCAGTTTTGTGTTTATTTTTAAAAAATCTTTCATGCAGTTTAAAAACAGCTATCTGTTTAGAGCAAAAGTTGCATTTCAGCCTTCGGAAGTGCTTTTGGTCAGAGGCACTAGCAGCACCTTCAAGTGGATACCTTAGCTAATAATCAGTCCTTTTTCAGTTTTGTGACAGCTTGGGAAGGGAGATTAAAAGGCTTGGGAAAACTGGTGGGGATGAGTGAGTGAATTGGAAACCAAGTGGATTAGTYCAACCTGTAATTGCAGGAAGATGTGTTCCTTTGTTTTGTAGACAGTACTTCCAAGGCTTTGCCATTGCTCGCTAGGATTACATGTGCCATGTGACAGTCAAGGGCATTCTCTGCTGCCAGTGGTGATTCATAACTGGATGGGTCATTTAATTTCTTGCTGGCAGGTTAGGARTTTTTCCTGTAGTTTGTACGCTCTCTTGTTACTAGGCCTTCTCTGTGGATTTAGCCTTGACTTGCCTCTGTGCAGGAGATGAGATGCTTGCTGGCAGCAGCCGCAAAATTTGTGTACGCAGGTTGAGTGGTTGTCCTAAAAAATCTGATACAGTCAGATGGAACTCTTGGGTTTCACTGTCTGACCAAARGATGTCAGTGATTTGTTGAAAGATATTCTGGCTGCCTAATTACATACTTTATTTTTTAGAGGCTTCCAGTCACTTTGAGGGATCATAAATATCTAAAATGTGTTCCTTTTTCAGACTTTGTGTTAGCTAAATGGATTGCATGACACTAAATCAACCTTTCCTGCCATTGMGATACTCTTGCTGCACAGACACTCAAGTTTGTTTTTGGAAGCTAGTGAGGGTTTTGCCCTTTTTTGTCAGTGAAGTTTTATTATGTTTTCTTAGTAGGGAGTCCCATCACTGAGAGTTCAAATAGTTGCTCCTTTTTGTGTGAGAAATACAGTCTGTCACAGCAAGCAGTGTGGATAGACCTGAACTCCAGATGTGCCACTGCATTTCCGGGAAATTCTGTAACAGTGGTGTAATGTGTCGTTGGGAACTACTGTGTTATTTCCTTGTAAGATTTAGCTCTAAGCTGGAGCTTGTACCCATAAAATACTTTTGTTCAGATGTAATACACTGCATCAGGGTGTTTCCTGCTTTCAAGACKGAGAAAAAGCATTGAATCTCCAAAACACTTTGCAATGGGAACAGGGGTCTGTCTCACTGCAAATTCAGTTAAGAGCAAAGGTTTGGTGAAGTAAATCAGAATTTCTCRTAAGCATCTTGTTTTATATCTGTTCTTGGGAGTTCCAGTCTGTAGAATTGTAGTGCTTTCGTGTCTCAGTTGCTTATAGGTGCATTGTATTTAGCTGACATTCTACAATCCACCCTTCAGACAGGTGAGCTCTGGAATCACAGCTAAATATGACTAGGGTATATTATGGCCCGTTTGTGGCTTCTCCAGTGGGAAAACAACACTGATATGTACTGGAGTGAGTCCGTTGGGGTAATTAAAGGGGCAAAGAAGTCTGGGGAGAGACACAGAGGGAAATAGGTTTCTTCCATCTGGAAATGTTTTTCTGCCACCTGCAAGAGGTGAGGTTATGGAAGAATTTCAGTGCTGCCTTTAGCTACCTTGTGGGTAGACAGGGTTTAGAACAGGTGCTGCCAAACCTTTCTTGAAGTGATGAGTGAGCCAGGGCAACAGATACAAATTGAAACAGGGTAAATGGAAGGTAGATATAAGGAACACTTTTGTCTCATCAGGATGGTCAGACCCTGGAACAGAGATTGTGAGGGGTTGTAGACTCTTCAGTCCTGGAGGTCCTGGCAAAAAATAATGTTTTTTTTTTTAAATATAGATAAGGCCAGCCTGATAGTTACATTTTAAGGGTGAGGAGAGGAAGGCAGGAGATATCTGTAATTTAATCCCCTTATCATTGTTTTCACAGCAGTAGGAGCTAGATGAGAAGTCAGATTTGCAGGGAGGGCTGGTGAAAAGTTGTATGAATGACTGGGTTCTTGCTGGGCTTTGCTTTTCATTGCCACAGCTGGTTTTACTTGTGCACATGCCACGTGGGTGTGTGTTGGCCAAGATCACCTTCTAATCGAAAACCAGCCCAGTTCTAAAGCTTGCATCAGCAGTGACAGACTCCCTTCCGGTACAGTGGAAATAGAGCTCAACAATACGCAGCAGCTGTTGTCCACTGGATGACAGTTGCATTTAAAATTAGTTGTAAAACTGGATTTGGGATTTTGAAGGTCAAGTTGAACAAGGACATGTGCTATTTGACAGTTGCTGTGCTTTAAGAGAGAACTGTGTTTTTGACACATTGAAGTTCTGTGAAAGAATAAAAACCAAGGCTTGGAGTGCTRCTTTAAGAAATAGGACAGTGAATTAAGCCTGTATACTGGAAAGACAGTTTTAGTCCTTGTTTTCTATATAAACTCCATGTGGGTGATCATATGTACCTACTCTGCTGTATGATGCAGAGATCCCTGACTTAGTCCAAGACCCAGAAGTGGGCATATAAATGGAGATGTGAAGACAATTAGGTTGTGAACAAATGTTGTGCTCTTGCAGCTGTAGAGCTGCTGGGATATCAAATGTATTCCCAATCCCTGTGGTCAGAGCAGCCACTTTAGAATTCTGTCTCACAGGACTGTGTTCTGGTCTATTCTGCTGCCTGAGGGAGTTGGTGGCAGTAGGTAGCTGGGTACAGTTGTGGTAAGGGCTCTGAAAGCTGGGGAGTTACTCTGGTTGTGATCCAGACCCAACCTTTGAGTTCATGTAGGTGCCAACATAATCTATCTTGCAGTAGCTTCTTTTTTTTTTTTTTTTTTCCTTTTAGTTTTGGATGTATGCTGCATGTATGGGGAGAAGGCCAGACAGACATCAATGTCAGTCATTTTTGGACATTGAGAGTTGAAACAGTTTATACTGGTACATTTTGAGGCCTTCTCTGAAAGAAAACCTAAAGTGACATCAAGCTTACGTAGAGAGTAAAGTGCTAGGAAGACCATTCTGAGGTGTAAACAGTGGCTGCAAAATAGGGCATGTGTAGTACACAATACACTTCTTACCGAGGCATTGAGGTGGAATGATGGTGTGGCATTCTGCYGCTTTTCATCTTTTCAAGCATCTGTTGTTCCTTTTAAATATTTTGTGTCCTTTTGAAGTATCATTTTGATGATTCAGTGATAGGTGGAGATAAGATGCACTAATAYATTGTGGCTGCCTGAATGGCTAAGTCACTGTGCCAATGGGAAAATGATGGAAGGATGAAGAAATAACTACTAAGTACAATATCCCAGCTGTCCCAAGCAGGTATAGAAYATGATAGAGGCAAAACCCCTGTGTGTTGCAGAAAAGCACAGAACACAAAAGAAGGAGCACTTAAATACATAAAATATAACATAAATACACTTGTAAGAGATGTCTTGTAATTTCCTTAATTGCTTCTCATTTGAGAATGGAAAGGAAAATTGTGATGAGGTTCCCAGCTCTTCAGTGATTACTTTGAGGAAGATCCAGTTCTTTCTGTAGTATTGTGTGGGTGGTGTGCCCTGCCTTGTCCCCATCTATTGCCAATCTGATAGAGAAGCCATAAAAAAGAGATCTAAGGAGACGTTTTGACCACCTCTGCCACCCTACCATTGCACTACAGGTCTTTTCCTTTATTATATGCTACTGTATAGTATACTGAAAATTCTCAGAGTAAAAAAAAAAATCACATTCATTTGGGGTAGAGGGCATGACAGTTTCAAACATCTCTTTGTGGTGAATTCAGTGGCCTCTTCTCRCTTTGGTGAGAAGAACAGAATGGGTGAATAAAATGCCTTTCCCCAGAAAGCTGCTATTTGCAAAGGAAACTCCTGTAATGGTTTGAAGATAGAATCTCCTTTTAAAACTGTGATRTGTTTAAGAAAAGAAAGGGAGAGATTTCCATTGAGGAAACTCAAGATCTCAGGAATAATTGCTAGGAGTGGAATATAAAATAGAAAGCAAAGATCTACATCTGATCTGCTCAAAATTGAAATGRTTGGGAATGTTTTCAGAGTTTGTCATGTTATTACAGGAGGTAATTTAAAAGAGAATCTGAAACATTTGTGTCTGATGGACAGGTTTCAAAAGTAGTATTTTGTAATTCATCTAGTAATATAAATTCTTCTTTGCGGCAGCAGATACTAATAAATATCTTCATTAAATGTTACCATGTAACATTGTTGCAGAAATTAATTTTAATTTTATGTACTACAGTGAGGATGGCTTAAATAATATAAGCAAACACTGAAAAGGATGGCAAGCTTTCACTAATGTAATTTAGAGGAAATTTTTTCTTCTGTTTCTCCTGAAYTACTTGCACRCTGTCTGCAAGGTTTAAAATTCCARAATTTTCAGYGTCTGGTCAAAGAAAATCAAGCAACCCTGAAGGATAAGGAGACTTGACTCAAAATGGAAAGTTTTTTGCTGTATTTATCTAGTATGTTTTTTCAAGGCTTTACCTGTTTTTATCTGCAGTCAAGACATAATTGAAAAAGAGTGTGTGCCCATGGTTGTTTTATTTATAATGATAAAATTAAATTTATCAAAAAATTCATTTTCTTGTGTTTGCTTATSAGTTTCAAACATGTAAATATGTGGTAAACATGTCTGAAGAACAAAAAAGGTAATATTTTTATGACAGCTGCCAAGGCAGCTCCATTAATTAGCCTTCTTAGTTACAGCAAGAAAATACTGAGATACTTGATTTTCTTTTCCCCTAGCCTTTGCAGAAGGAGAAGTATATTGTATACTTTTTTACAAGGATATTTGGAAGCACAGATGTTGTTACGTTATTGTCAAATAGAACATAATACGTAAATTATTTATTTCCCTTGTAACATGCCGTTTGAGTGAGCAACTTTAGCTATTCTGATTATTTTTCCTTAGCTGTTATCTAAATGTTTAATATTGAATATAATTTCTCTTTTGGAAATTGCRTATAGAATTTATAGGCTCTACTTCCTCCCTCTGTAGAGCATAATTCATGTGTGTATGCTTTCCTGCAAAATTAGGTAATTTGAAAGTCTGGGTTTTGGTATGGAACAGCTACTTTAGTAGCAGGACAAAGCTCTGGAAACTCATGGTGAGGTATTAATGAGAGAATGAAATCCAAGGACATTTTTTTTGTGTTAAATACCTTAATAAGATAAATATCACCAGTACAATATTTTTAAGCTGGATGATTGCTGCTTTAAAATTCRTAAAAGTATTAAAAAGAAAAACTGAAGTATTTTGCCTGCAAGRTAAAGAGTACAATTATCCACAAAATGGCAGAAGAAAAGCAGATTTAACTTCCAGTTTTTCACAGAAGCTGCATAATTCTACCAGCATCATGCGCCACCAGAGAGCTGTTAAAAGTTTATTTGATTACAGGATTAGCCATGCCACAACCACTTTTTCGGTTTTATCTTCCTTCAGAGGCTGTTGCTCCAAGAGGGAGCTTCCTTCTTGCRTGCTTTGTGCAGGATGCTCTTCTGTGCCATGGAGCACTGTCATGGCCACAGGCCAGGCCTGCTCCCACWGCCTGTGACTTTGTGCCAGAGTGGCTCTGCTTATCCACAGTGTGATGGAAGTGGAAAACTTGGGGTTCCACTGTGCTTCAGGAGAGTTTTCCCTGGCTCAAGTAATAGTGTGTTTGTTAGTCATCCAGAAGTTGCTGCTGTAGGTTTAGCTGGACAGTTGCGATCTCTGCTCTTGTAAAATCCACAAGGATTTTCCAGGCTTCTATGAAGGGAGCAGCAGGAAGGATATCTGGCTCATGGCTCTTGAGAGAAGCAGCCACTACTGTGGTTTGAGGTATGTCTGTGTACATATATATACRTATGTATATCCAGCTATRTCTATATCTRTACCTATTTGTGTGTGTGCTRCCTCCTCAGTGGATCATCCAAACTAGGTACATGCAAGGTAAAKATCCTTTGCACAATTTACCAGCATGTTTTAGCTTTTTCCTTCTTAATTGCAGAAATCGCTTATGTTTTGCTTGATGAAGGAATATGTTTTATAAGACCCAGTTTCTGGGTCATATTTTGTGTGTAGCTAGTCCTCTTACCCTCTTCAAAAGGCACAGAATATTAGAAGGTGTACTTTTTTTTGAGAGGTGATTAGGCATTTGTGTTCTGTGGTCTGTACATGCTACTGTGTTTTCAGAAATTCTTCCCCTAAAGCTAAGATGTCTAAACAATTGGCGTAACCACATCCATTATCTTGGAAAACAAGTGTAATTTTATCAATTTATTTTCTAATCTGACAAGAAAATGCATATTTTAATGGATTTCCTATTATGCCATGTTAAGCAGATCTTCTCTAAAGAAATCCTTGTTGTAGCAGCTTGCTGAATAATTCACATGATTCAGAGATAGGGATAGAATATGTAGGTGAATATTTCAAGTGTTGGTTAGTAACCAGAACTGATGTTCTGGACAGGTGTGAATGGTGAAAGCAAAGCCATYAGTTCATATCATTAGAGTTAATACTGTATAARATGATGCAAATGGTTTCATTGTAAAGATAAGACATGTGGAAATGARTAAAATCCTGAGCAACCACTAGGGTTTTTTATTTACCCATCTCTTATTCTTCAAGAAAAAGACAAGTTAAAATGTTCCCTGATGGGGATGGTGAGGTGTGTTCTCTTTGCTTGTCTCGTTTACCTTGGCTGATGTTTTATTTACGGTCTCAGGTGGRAAGTTGTGCTTTGRTTCTGTGCCTTKTCTTAAGGCAAGTASTTTCTGAGTAAATGGGAATGACAGAAAACACACAGGCTGTGGCCAYACAACGAGCTCTGGTGTGCTGAACATCTTGTTGATTGTTGTGCTTGCCTGCAGCTCCACTTTGTTCTGCTGCAGCCATGTTAGACCTGCCATGCTATCGTGGTGGCATCCTCTTCTGTGCCTTGGCAAGTAACTCATCTGTGCTTAATGAGATCTATCCCCAGTGCTGAAGAGACTTGCAGTTAACAGTGGGTGCTGAAGCTTCTCTTACTGGTGATGTTCTGGCTTTTGACTCAGCTTTTACCAAATGTTCTCCCTTTATGGCAGAATTATCCGTTTCTTTGGTTCAGTTACCATTACTGCTGTACTTGCCTTTGAGCTAGGGAYATTGCAAAGTAGACCCTTGCCCATAAGACATCATGAAACTCAATGTACCCTTGTTTGAAACTGTGAGTGCACTTGACTTGAGTAATCTTTGCCGATTGCTGCACAGTCATTTGCTCTGTTGGATGTTCTTCTGTGGTCAAGTACAAAAGAGCCCTCTGGGGTATTTAGAGCTATGCAGTGTTATGTGTAGGGCTATAGCACAGGCATTTTGCCTCTTTAGTGTGTAYATCCCCTGTCTGCATGAGGGCCATGGATGGCAGGCCTTTGTGGCAGTCAGCTGATGGGGAAAGCAATTTTTGTATTGAACTATGAGTGCTTATCTATCTTGAATTTTGTAAGGTGGAARGTTGAAATGTCAGAGCTAAGCAAAGAAATCACGGAGTTCTTCTGCCTTATCTGTCGGGTGGTGATGGTAGTGCCCTCCACTGTTACAGCACTTGGCTTACATCTTCCTCAGGACTTCTGGAAGCAGTAGAAAAAAGGTGCTGACAAGGATGAAAGTAGCTGGCCTTACACCAGCACTAATATTTAAGTGGTGTAGAGGGAAGGTGCTTGAGGATTGCAAAAAGTTAGTGGGAAACTGGAGGAAAATGTACAGAGCAACCTGCTGAGAAGGGAAACCTTAGGGGGAAGTCTTGGAATAGTGTAGTTTGTCCAGGTGGATGGTGACAGGTACTTGAGCACTGGCTATCTTAGCTAAAGACAGCTGATTTTTAGCACTGACATGAAGTGGAGTAAACAACCATATCAGGGTTACCTGACATGCACATGTGCTTCCATGTTTTTATGGAGGGGCCATATATTCATACATGGGGTCTGTATGTCTGAGTAGGATCTCACATACTTAATACATRAAGGGAGGAAGTGGGAAAAATCCTAACACCTGGACAGAAGAGCATATATTTATTTGCTCTATTTAGTTTTCAARCAATTTGACACCCTAAAGGTTCTTGACTGCATATCCCAGAGAGTATCTGCCTCATTTAGTCTTTACCAAATGTGTCCAGCTACGCAAAACCACTGTATGTCTCACTAATGAGATATCTCACTGATGAAAGGATAGTAGTAGGAATTGATTTATCTAGTTTGCTGAGAGATTCCAGAAGGCTGCACACTGAATTGGGAGGGGAGAAAGGGAGGGATAAGCCTGAAACATGAAGCCAGTATWCTGCAGATGGAAACTCAAAATTGGATGATGGAACTTATCAGTAAGGAGGAAATTCTTTACTGAAGAACTGCAAGCTCGCTGTATGTAGCAGAGAAAAAATAGCTGCATGTGTAGAAGGGAGCAGTGAAAATGCAGAGTCATTAAGTCATATTTTCTGCAGCTCCCATGCCTTCTTGGGTCTCTTCAGGCAGGTCCGAGTGAGCTGCTATAGACAGACTGAGCAGCAGAGCTGTGTCCCTGGTGCAAATGTCCAAGCAACCAGATAGCAGGGAAATTTTCAGACTCKGCCCTTGTAATCTGAGGTATATATATCTAACTTCAGGTACTGTTATTGCACCTAGGAAATGATTTATGTTTGCAGTATGTTCGTGCAGCTTGTTGGCTTATCATACCTCTGTGAACCACATGCAGGTAATTCTGCTTGTGGTTTGACATTAATGCTTATGAGTAAATTGCAGACACTAGGCTTTCCATAGAAAAGATTTGGCATCTGAAGTCCTTTTCTTGTTGTGCTGTTCTCTATATTGGTCTGTTTATGATCTTACTGGTGCTTTTTGAAACCTGCAATTACAGTAGGCTCTGTGATTGATGGGAGCCAGCATTAAAGGATTAATGAGTAGAACTGAATATTTTGTGATCCTTGAAGTGTCAACATCAGCATTCATCGGTATGATTCGCATGATTCRGTCTTCGGCAGCCAGCACAAGGCTTTTTCCTGAGATAGTGTGCATTTCAGCCACTGCAGAAGGACTCGCTGTCAGTTACTATGCTGCAGGATTAAAAAAAGAGAAATCCATGGTTCCATGCCTTGCCTGTATCAATTGRCGAGGCAGAAGGCTCACATCAACGGTTCTCTTGGTTTCATCTCACCGTGGAAGCAGTAATTTTGATTCAGTGGCAGTCTTGTGCTTGTAGGAACCAGTGTTCATAAGGTAATTGTAGAACCTGCTACAATTGAATAGGATGTTTAATTTTTAATGTATTTACTCTTTACATGTTCATCTCCTTGTTACCTTTCTTTTTCCACCCGCTTTCCATTTTTACCTGCTTAAAAAAAATCAGTTTGCATAGTTACTCTTATGAATATATGTATGTAGACACATACATGCAGACACATCCATCCATCCATCCATGCACACCTAAATACTGACGACCAGAACTCACACAGCTTTATAAATGCTTTGCTCTATTCCATGTGGATCCTGACTTCAAGTGGCCTCCATCTATGTCCTTAGGTTAACACTGTCCAACACTTCCCTGTCTCAAACCAACATGTTGTCTAGAGTTCTGGCAAGTTTATTCTAATTTAATACTGCAGCTGTACTTGCTTGCTCGCAAGTATTTTCCTTGTACCTTAAAAAAAGGGCTATCAAAGAGATTATTCCAGAACCAAGACGTGGTAGGGGAAATGTTGAATGGGATCCCTTCAGCTCTGTGCTTGGTATGTATTGATTTTACAGATGGTTATGTGATAAGACCCACTGAAGTTAGCAGGGCTGTTTAAGTGGTTAAGAGACTACTTTCAAGGATCACAGCTTGTTGTGTTAAAGATCAGTTTCCTTTTTTTGCTTATAGAATAGTTGCCACAGTGGTCAGCTTAGGGGTTTTAGAGCAGTTTTCTGAGTATGTGCTTTGAGTGACCAGTACATATTAAGTCAAAATCCCCATTTTGAAAGCCATTTGAACCTTTGAAAATCTCTATCTTGAAAACAACCTTTAAGATGAATTACATGTGTAGCATGTTGAAATGTACCAAGACAAGCTCTTTACTCAGCACCTATAATTACAGTGTTCCAATCATGAATATAGGGTTTCGAAAGAAGATAACATTTAAAACTACTCATTAATTGTGTTACTGAGTGTCMGMSCTTTTAATAAAGMAAAAAGTGCATTCTTCCTTCACTGRAATACAAATATAATAGAAATAATGTCAATTCCCAAGGAATGAGTATTTAAAACTTAGATTGGTCTTGTGCTTATTAATTAAAAGTTAATAAATCTGTAAAAAAAGGGGTTTCTAAGCCAGATTTGCATGAGATTGCCATTGTTACTTGTAACTTAGGTCTCTCTGGTAAGGCTCACAGAGAGCCCTATGATGTTTCTTTTTCTACTAACCTTTTGAGTGGGTAGTGTTAATGAGCTGTTTCTGTGATACCACTCTCATTTGTACATGGTCTAGGAGGCCACCAAGGACTTAATATTTATGTATTTTATTCAGAATTTAAATGCCYTATTTATTAAAAAAGTTTTTGAATGAATTCTAATTTCTGTACACTTCCACATGTGTTTCTAGTATGGCTGTAGAGATAGAAKGAGTGCTGGTCAGCCCTTGCAGCTCAGACAGTGCCTCTTTTGTCATGTTGCAGCACAAAATGCTACACAGATTCTTAATGCACTTGACCTCGGTTACATCTAGATGATGTATCACAGACCAAAAAAGCTGTTAAAGGAACCTTTTACCATTGCTGGGTCGAATGGCTMATTTCAGGAAATACTGGAATAAAGGGTGTTTGTGCAGTCTTTGTGACAGCCTTTTGCATACATATTACAAAGCAGTCTTTAATTACGGGATCACATTATTACTTGTTTCCACAGAACTCTTGCCTCATTAAGTGTGTGTTCCTCCATTTGGGAACAGTCACTTGGTGTTTTTGCTTTTCTCCTGTATTTTCAGAGCATGTCTTAATTCTTTTTGTTTTCTGCAAACTGTGTAAGACTGCCCTGAAAATACTGACTTTTCTGTATCAGTCAGTTACCTTGCTGTGTCTCATGTTTAGGAATTCATGTTTAAGAGCTCTGCAGTGAAATGGATGGGCACTTCCACTGTAGAGATGGAAMAAAAATTTAAATCTGAGTAACTTTATATGTAGGTATCCAGTGGAAGCTGCTTGGGGTCACTGCTCTGGCCTTGTATGAGTAATTTGGGCACAGTGAGGGGGGTAGGTTACCAGAACCTGGGTAGAGGCTGGAAAAGAAACAGTCTGAACTTTGCATCAGGAAACTGCAGTTTAAACTGCTCAGAAGAGTTCATTCTTTTAACTTTTTCTTGTCTGGAATGGCAGTCCTTTTAGTTTATTCAGGATTCGTGTATCATCCCAATTGAGTGTTAAATGCTTAGTTCACCACAAATTGAATTGGTTCGCTACCTAATTAAAATAAGATTCCCCAAAGTAATCCTTCATGCGTGTGACATGTAGAAACTCAAGAAGAACTTTCATTGATTTCTGATATGAAGGCCTTAAATTGAACTTGATTTCTAGAAGTGAGTGTCACTCATCTCTGTGTTATTGAACCTTTGCATTATATTCTTTTATTTGATGTTTGTTGGAAGGAAGCTGCCTATGGTGGTATTGAAAGAGGGTTTTAAAAACTATTAAACCTTAACTAGTGCTGCTTCTAGACTTTTCAAAGTTGTGTAGCTGCCACGAGTCTGTTTGACATGAACTATTAGCATCAGYTGAGACTGTGTGATGGATGTCGTCTGACTTGAGGTCTGTAGATGTTTCCAAAGATTTTATAGGGAACTTGCAATAAATAACTGAATTTCTCTGTGCCTCAGTAACCCTTCTGTACTGGATAATTAATCCTTTGCTGTATGGTACTAGAATTGGGAAGGTGAAGATTATAGACTAGGAGGTGTTTGTRCATTACAATAATAGGAGCCGGTAAAGGAGAAAGGGAGACTGTACATTTAACACATTCTCTTGAAAATTCATGATTGGTAATGTGGTTGGAAAGTGGTGGTCAGTAGTGAAGCTTCAATTGACTTAATGGGCTCAGAACCACATGTGAGAGTAACGGGAGAAACACTTGAGGTTTTGTTTAGGGAGTGAATGGGAGCATGTAGATTCGGCAGAAGAAAGCAAAGAAAGCATATTTTCATCACTACTGAGAAAATAATAACTTCCTTTRTGGTTTACTGAGACAAGTGTTCTAAATGGATCTTAGCTCCCATGAACTGGTGGCATTTTCTGGCATTTTGGTAGAGCTGTGCTGATCTCTCGTAGCTAGGAGTCAGGCCTTTGAGTATGAAATCGGATGGAAGRAGAAAAAAGATTCAGGCAATTCTTYTCCAGAAAGCTTCCAAACCACATTAACTCTTAGTGTTGATGCCAATAAATTGAAAAGAGAAGGTAATAAAAGGATATGCTTTAATGTTACTTGCTACTGGATAAATGGAATAAACTCCTGGAAATCAGAATTGCTATGAGGAAGACATTGCCTGTGAATGAGAGTAGGGAACAATTAAAAATTTAGAGGTTCATACTATCAGAAGTAACATGTTATGAGGATAAAGGAATTACTTGAATAGGAGCAGTGGTAACAACACTGATCTCTCTTGAAAGTCAGGACTTTGTTGCGTATTTTCTTGCACTGTTGGTACTCTTGCAGTGTTTTGTGTCGCACCTTTGAAAATGTATTCAAGCATTAAAAAATGGGTAACAGGATCAGTCAAAAAAAACAAACAGAAGCTTTGAGGCTCTGTTGCTGCAGAAATACCGACAGTGCTCAGTGTACTTTTTGTGTGAATTCCTGTCCCTGAAACTGGCAGATTAAGGTTGAAAAGGTACATGCTCCTGGAAAACCAGGCTCTCGGCTTCCATTAAAAGTGTTGAATCCCTGCTCCTTTTTTGTGCAGCAGGAAAGGTGCCCTACAGATCTGTTCTGTTACTGCCTTTTTGGTTCTGAGCCATGGCTAATTTCTTGYGTGTAAACAATTTCAAATATTCTGGGGGTTTTAGAACTCATTAAACTTTCCATTTCGCTGGAAGTGGTAAGAGGCTATCAAAAAGTGCCATAGCACTTCATTCCTCATAGATGAGGAGTGGTCTCAGTCAATTAGAGATGAAGGGAGCTTTGAAATTTTTGTCTTTTTAAAGAAATGGAAGATTATTCTATTCTTCATTTGCACAGACTTTGCAGTGGGCAGGTTGCTGAACCAATAGGCTTCAAATGTGGACCCCAGGCTAAARTGTGATTTAGCTGAGTGTACTTCCAGGACCAAGGCCTTCAGAGTGCAGCCACACCTCCTGCAGTTTATCTTCATCACATGCAGGGAGGCGAACAACCCAAGTCTTGGACTGTCCATTATCTTCAGTGATCAGATCAAAGAAAGGTAAATACACAAGGCTGGAAGAAATTGCAAGAGATACAATGCAGACCTTGGTTGTGGAAGTTGTGGAAGCARGTTCCCTGAGATATATCCATCCTGTTTACCTTGTTCTTTTTGACTGTTTAGTGAAGGCAATTTRCATTTTCAGAAGGTTCCTAATTTAGTTAGATTAGCCTAAATCGCCTTTGCAAGTCATGCAGACATGTTGAACAACTGCTGGCTTTATACTCTGTAGGATTATCTCCTGTGCTAAGGCATGTCTGTGTGTCAGACAGCAGTTAACAGTATGAGGTTAATGGCTCTGACAGAAGAGCTCTGGAAAACCTGTTAGGAACCACCTATTCAGTGGAAGCTGAATATGCAGTTGTTCAATTTGCTTTTATTGTGGGGTGTGACCTGCCTCCACCTAAGAGTCAGCACAGCATAGAGGAATGTGGGCTTGCAGTGTTGTGTACCTGGGCTCAGCCTGTTGGGACTCAACGAAGGTGTTGGTGGATGAAGCTCTGTGTGGAAACATTTCCTTTTTGCTGCCTCTGCAGCAGCAGTGCAACAGCATTTTCCATCAGTGAGTTTCATGGCATTGATTTTGGATTATTTTGAATGTGATGAAATACTTGCAGACTTTCTCAGCTCAGTGTTTTCTTGTGGCTGCTCACACAAAGCATTGAAAAGCCCTAGCCCCCTGAGCACTCATTCAACGCCCTAAACACTTAGCACATATGTGCTGCCCTTTCTCAGTTAATGTGCTATATTGTGACAGAAAACTAGGTCAGACCAGTTTGTTTTGGTTGGTTCTTTACAGAAATAGATTTGTTGATGTGGGTCATCTAGCTGTCTTTCAGATATTTATAATAAATTCACAATTTGTTTAGGGAGTCTGAGTTAGGCTGACAGGTCTCCAATTCCCTGTGTGGTTATCATCCTCTTTCCGTTTTATGGTGATTGGTGGTTCTGTACTTGCCTTCAGGCAGTGCTCTGGGACTTCCCTCCTTTCCTGTGAGTTCACAATGTCAGTGTTTTGATTCATTAATGTGTGGTTTGTTTTAGTTTGTTGGTTGTTTTTTTTTTTTTTTAATAATAAATAATTTGTAGTAAGATTTCATCTGCTTAAGTTCACTTACGTACATGAGTCCCTTCTTTAAACATATTTCTCTGGTCAGCACTGTAGTCGGTTGATGCCCCAGCATTATTTTACTGTAAAATAGGTTTTTTCTGTATTTTACTGTAAAATAGGGGGTTTTTTCTGTATTTTATTTCATTTCTAGCACTTTTCTGCACTTTTTTGGCCTCCTATGAAGCCTTGCTGACCTGTGTGAAATTGCATAAAATCTATCTTTTTTCCTTTGAGGTTGACTGCACTTAATCTACTCTAGTTCTTCCTTCCTTATATTTGAATAGTTGATGTTATCATTTCATGRTCACCATTACCCAATCCATTTTCCATCTTCAGATTTCCAATCATTTTTCTCTTTTAGCCAAACCAGCTCCATCTTCTGAAGTGAACACCGTCCCCAGAGTGTTGGAAGATGTGTCCAGCTTTGTCAGTGAATTTTTTGGATAAGATCAGCTATCTTTATAGGACGTGCCCATCTCTTGGGGCAAATGTATACTGAAATATAGAAAATACTGGACAATTTTATTTTTCTGTCAGATGTTACTGGAAAGCAAYTAGTGGAAGACTTTGCTAACCAGAACTGTCAGTGTGACTCCTTGCAGAACACCGACTTCATATAAAGGCTTACAGCATTAGCAAGTGCCTCTGTAGTTACAGGAAAGGGGTAGATAATTTTCTTCAGTGTAGATTTTAAAGACAGTTCCTGATTTTATCAGGCAACAAGTATTCAGAAGTCAAAATGCCAACATGTCACAGTGCTAATCTTGTTTTCTCTGAGTCAAGAAGTTGGCATGGTATTTTATTAGTAGTCTKTTCCAAAATGTGTCCCAGGTGTTCACCATAGGCTGCATGAGTCAGGGCTGTGATTTGGAAAATTTTGATGTTCCTGAAACAGAGTTAACTGAGTGTAACTGTAGTAGAAATGTAAATAGGTGTCTGGTGTTTCATGGCCATTTTAGCAACAAGACTGTTTCTCTTTTATGATGGCTGCAGATGATAGGATGATTGGCATCTCTAAGGAGTAAATAATTGTGGACTAAGCTGTGAAAATGATAGAAATTCTGCTTGCTGGAGATGCCAGGGTTGTGTGCTTGTCCATCGTTTACTTATCAGAAGCTTGRGAACAGGAATCCTTCTGGTACCATTCCTCCTTGTCTCTTGGTTTGCATGTTTACTGGGAGCTCCTCAGAGGCTGGGGGGTACTGAGTGTGGTTTTGCTCAAGAGGGGAATATTATGTTTGAGCTGTTACGTGGTTGTGTTTYGCTGACCATTACTAACAGTGTCTGGACAAGCAGCATCTTCCTAAAGAATGCTGGATCTTTGGTGCATGACTCTGCACCTGGGGGTGGGACCTTAGACAAATCCCATTTAGCAAGTCTAACCGGCTTAGAGCTGATTTTCTTCTCAGACATGTGGAATTAACCAAAGATAATAAGGACCACGCCTGGCCAGTATATTGTAAGAACTGACTTTTCATTTGCTGGTAATGAGAGGAAAGAAGAAACAGTGGAACTTGACTTCCCTTCTGCAGTTCTCCTTGTTACACCTCCATCTTCATCCTCAGTTGTGACAGCAGTGTGCAGTGGACGTTTTCTGCTTTCGGAAAATTGCCCCATGCTTAAAAGAAGGCAGTAGGGATGGGGTTCTTGCTTTCTGCTCGTGATTCAGCCACTGCTTCCTGTTAGCTTTGGCAAGRCTCTGGATCTGTCCTTCTCTACCTTTCTGTGAAATTAAATGTTTTCTTCTCCAGCTTTGGTAAAGTCAGAGATGAGACTCCCATTGCTTTCAGTGACAACCCCTATATGTATGGATACAGGGAAAGATAGCAGAGTTCACTAAAAGTGAAAGGTGCTTTTATTCCTATTATTATTTTATTCCTATTATTTTCTCCCTGTCTTTCCCCTGTGAAGCAATGGGTGTCTTAAGTAGCTTTGTTCAGCTGTGAGTTTTGTTACCCATATTTCTGCAGAAGTTGGTCCTGCAGGGAGAGTGCATTCTGATTGAAGATGATAGGCTGGAAAATGGTCCATTTGTTGGCTGTTGACTTGAAGCTGGGTAGCGAAGTCTGTACTTATTTCTTGGGCAATTCAGTGTAGTTTGTAAATGCCAACAATTTGCGCTTTGCAGGTGCTTCTCCCTTGCCTAGCCATTCCCAGGATTTGCAAAGCAGTAATTAGACCTCAGTTATGCCATTGTGATGATATTATACCAATAGTAAGATATGGCTCATAACCCAAGCACAAAGCAGTTAAGGACACGCCCAGGGTCCTGCAGTAAAACAGCTTTAGCACCAGAGAATTCTCCTGTGTAACTGCATAACAGCATTTAGTGTTTCAGGCGCTCTGTGGTACATGATACCACGTTACCTGATACTGAATTAATAGGTCCYGTCAGTCTAGTCTGCAGCTTGTAAGCACATAATTTGTTACTATGCAGTGTRACTGTGAGATTCCTAGCAACAAGGAAGCTTTTGGCAAATTAGGTTGTATTATCTAGTTGTTTGTTTGCTGATTGCTTGTACTGAGGCTGTTGCTGTTAGTGGCTTTTCTTATTTTTGTCAAATCATCCCCWGTGAATCCAGATACATGAAAGGTCTTCTGCCTTCAGATCATCTCCTTTCTGTAAAGAAGAAAGGGGTTTAATTGTTTCTGTGAAACTCTGATCCTAGCGGACATCATAGTGTAGCCTGTGCTTCAGAGGAATCAGCTTTTCCGTGGATATTCACATTAAAGGAGAACAGATATTCTGAAGGCCTGGGCTCTTCTGTAAGATCTGATGCACAAAGAGGGAGATAAGCTGTAATGGCAAGCAGGTTCTAGTCACTGGAAAGGAGAATTTGGTGTAACTTTGTGCATGTTACYAAAAGGGAAGGAAGGCATTATGTTATTAACATGTTGCAATTCATGAGTCTTTAATTCATGTGATGAAATGAAAGCTTTTCCCTTTAATACCTGCCATTGACTGAGAGCTTTTATTTTGTTTCAGGTTGTGGAAACCTGAGGTAAAATATCCTGTGATTGACAGCGTGACAACAACACGACAAGGTGGGTCTTCTGTTTTTGTTAATCTCATATAAATCATTCCAGGCCCTGGAAATGCTGTGAATCTTGACTTGACTGGGATGGATTGCCTAACAAATCTCTGGGACTTGTTCAAACAAACCCAAATAGTTTGAAAGGACTCCTCCTATRTCTGCATGTACATGAGTTATGTGTTGTAATGGTGTTTTAAACAAAGAAAATATGTATGTTTTGTGGGCTGTACAATGAAGGTGTTTATGGCACAGAAGTGGAAACAAGTGAAAATAGAAACACATTGGGATTTTTGCCAACTTTTTTGTGTMGATGTCTGTTTTCTGTAGGAAATGTCTTACTGGCAATGCAAGTTGAGCTATCCAAAAGCTGCTGCTGCTGAGCACAAGTACTGCAAGTTGAATCTGTGATTTGGCATTTTTTGCTTCTCACACTTCAAATTTAGCATTCACAGTTGGTGAAAAAGTTCTCTGCAACATGTACTGATTACTTGTGTGTCTGTCACCACATGCTCACCTTATTTGATGATTCGTTGCTCTGTTTTGTTGAAATGTTTTATTGAGGTTGTTTATGGAATATGCAAATTTGTAACACAACATAGATGCAAAGAAATGCTGATCCCAGGACTTCCCACTTGCACTCCAGGTATTATCTGTTCAGAGTGGGGTTTGTGTAATGGGTACAGACATCTTTTCGTTATTTGAACATCTCAACTAGAAAACAGTGCAAAGAGAGGTGGTAAATCCCATTTTCACTTTATCTGGTGGTTGTTGGAAGAAGAATTACTTGGTCATTCCTCTTTCAAGAAAAGTGACGTTTTCAAGCAACAGGTTTATCTGTGACATTGCACACTCATAATGAAGTTGGATTTTGTTCTGGGTTTGTTTTTTTTTTCTTTCCTRTAGTTGGTTCTTGTCTGTCTTCTTTCTGGGGTGGAAAATGGAGTAGAAACTGGGACATGTGTTGCCTGCATCTGTGTGTTGGGGCACAATTTTTGATCACAACATTGCTATTCTTACTGCAGCCTCTCATTTCTCTCTTGGAGGCCTTAGTTTTTTCCTTTGTGTGAAGGCATGGGTCTTTCTGGAGTATGTGTCCACAGCCAGAGAATGAGTGGCAATATTTTAGTGCAAAGCAGTAATCTCTCTGCTGGGTATTTCAGAGTGCATTGCTTGTCACCAGCTCTGAAATACTAYGTTATAGCTCTGATGGGCTGCAATGCAGAAGTACCACTTGTATTTCTCAAGATGTTTAAAAAAATTGCCACAGTCATATAAACCTCCCCTCTTGCAGTGAGAGAAATGGGTGAGGTGTGAGAATTTATCAACATTATCAAGATGTTGTCATCATTCTTGAATGGAAASTGTCAGGGTGCTGCTCATGGTRTTAATGTTTGTCCAGTGAGAAGAGRTCWAGCTTTGATTTCAGTGAGTACAAAATGCTTCTTTTAGCTGCTTCTTATCAGCCTCTGCATGTCATTGAATGTGAATCATTAGGCCAAAAGTTAAATGATCAGAAAGAGACAGGTCTTTCAAAGCTGGAATAAGGCAAAATCCAAAACCTTCAATAGGAAGGAGCAGCTGAGGATCTGGCCTAAAAGTGTAGACAAAGCTGTTAGATGGGTGCTCTTTTGCAAATAGCAACTAGAAAGTTGAGGAGAGTTCATTCTGCATCAGTGGTGCTAGTCTGAGCTCCAGTAGTCTTGTGGCAGRGTTTGAGTGTACTGTCTGTTCTTACCCAGGACTTACCACAGTAGATGCATGTAACCAGGAAATTCAGAGCAGGTTGGTGAGCTTCAGCTGAAAGGGGTAGGTAAACTCCTGTCTGCTCTTAGGAGTGACTAGTAATCCAATTCTTCTGGTGCCTGGAGTATTGGTACTTTCAGCTGCATTTGAGCTTCTCACGGTTTCTGAGTAGAAGTTGTGTTCTTGCATAAATGGAGAGCAAAAGACCTAGCAATTAAATAATCAGCTGTCTAAATCTCATTTTAGTAAGCTGAACACATARTACAGRCTACAGGAGCAGTCCTRCACCAAGRCTGTTTAAACACTTCAAACYTTTTGAATTTCATTAGTTTTTGTTCACTTTCTGTCTTCTCCATGTGAATCTAAAGCACATGCAGGTCATGCTCAGCTCTCTTTTTTTGTCTTGATAGTCTTCCTTATAACCGTCTCCTAGGCTTGCACACAACCCATGTAATGGCACTGAGAAGTTGTTCACCCATTTGTTGGTCTCTCTGTTGCATCACTTTCTGACCTGCCCTAAAATACCTTCTTGCTCATCAGACAGCAGTGTATCTTGCACAAAGGAATGAAAGCAAGACTCTTTCTCAGGCTTGTCTCTGCAAGCTTGAGCATGTATTGAATGTAAATATTACCTGATTTTTCACATTTGAAAGGAAATAAAACCCAAATCCTTAAAAGAAAATATTGAATGTGATCACAGCTGTTGTGTTTTACTGAGAATCTGGGGAAAAAAAAGGGCAACAAAAAGATGGTTTTATTTCTTCTGAGAATATTTCACAGGAACAACCTGAGTGTATGTCATGGTACCAAAGTCTGTACTAATTCATGATGAATTTCCATGTGGTAGAACAAAAAATGGAAGAGAATTTTATCAAAAGCCCAAAGACCTGCATTTCCTGGGCTAACATTAGGCACTTGTATGTCATTACTGCTTGCAAGCAGTGTGCTAACCCTTCTCTCCTCCTGCAGAGAGCAGAGCCTGTAGATGAGCATCTCAGGAGTGCTGGGAAGGACATGTGTGATTGAGCCATTTCCTGAAGAACCTCTCTCTTTCTGCTGAATCTAGAGAAAGCTTTTGGTTTTTGGACGCCTCTGTTCTCTATAGAATGAAAGAACTGAGTGATCTGGTGTTCTTAGAAGCCCTATAAACAGTTGCAGCTAGATGAACATTTGCCTTTATGTTGTTCATAAATACAAGAACTGGGATCGCCACTTACACTGTGGAGTATTTTGTACTTCTGTCTTTAAATTGCTGGTCTTTAGGGCTGTTTCTCTTGTACAAGTGATCTGCTGCAGCCCAGCAAATAAACAATTGTAATAAGGCACCTGATCTCTTGGAGAAATCTAAACTTCATTATACCAGGGATATACTGGTTCTCTAGTTCCCAGTGTAAGATTCTGCACCTCAAGTTGTTGTGCAGAGCTGCTCATATGTRCACACCATTACCATTCTCTCCTATGTTACTGCTAGGAGCAGAAAGTGTAAAGGGGTTCAATGGTTCAAGTTGCTTCCACAGTAGAAATTCCTGAGGAGAGCAATGTCACGTGTGATACAGAGGAGTCCACATGGTCAAAAAGCAGGACGTTATCCTTGGGCCCTAATTTCTCTCTGTAACAGTTTTTCTGTATGACATTCTCTTTGTGCTAAAATAAAAAAAAAAAAATTAAAAAAAAAAAAAGAGAGAAAGCCAGACACTCCTGAAGGTGTTGACATCACATCCAACATCCTTTGGTTAGATGGTTGTTAAGTACTGTAGAGAGAGAATCATGTGAGGCAAAAGCTATTTAGACTAAGCYTTCACTGTTGATGTTGAAGTTGTAAGCAACTTGATCTTGCCCCAGAATGACCCACCGACATTGCTGTTGATTCGAAGTGCTCCTTGTCTTGTTTTTCCAAGTTCTCTTGTAAGGAGTCCTCCAGCAGGGTGTGGGGCAGAGAGAGTTTCTCCACCTAGAGGTCTTTTCTCCTCTGGTGTTTGTCCCCAGAAGCACTTTGGTGGCATGTGCAGCATGCTGCCTTGCACTCTCAGTGGGCAATCCTTTCAGCCCTGGGCAGTGGGAGGGCTGTGCTCCAGCCACACTCTGCTGAGTTAGAAAAATACATGACCTGGGCTGCRTCCAGCAGTTCAGGATGGAGGCCATCAAACTGTGACATTAACCAGCCCCAGCTTGTGGCCTTGCAGACCTGTGTGATGCTCCCTGTGTTYGTATGTGGAAAAGCAGGAAAGGTGTTGGCATGATGTCTTCTTCCCCCAAATCTGCGGGTAGGATGGGGACCAGGGGAACCCTAAGTCGTGTATAGGGGAGGAAAAAAGTGTGAGGTGCTGAATGAAGRTGGTGTCTAGACTTTTTGCAGACAAGCCACTTGTAACCCATATGACGCTAAACCAAGTGTTCTTTTAATATGAAGTCTAACAGACCAGATTTCTCATTGTTGTGGCTCTACTGAAGTCAGCAGAAATATGTTGGTATTGCACAGCAGCAGAACTGGGTTGTTGGTTTAGTTCTCTTTCAGGTGCATCTAGGCATTTGGACTACATGTTCAAGCTCCACTTGCTCAAATAATCTGAAGCCTGAGAGTATGAATATAGAGAAATAGGTGTTCTTTTAAGGGCCACTTTACTTTTCATTCTCCGAGATCATGTATGATGTATAAAGATGGAATTTCCTGAATAATAACAGATGCCTGGGTTAACATTCTACCAAACACCAGATGTGAGCCCAGAGACCAGCAAAGTATTTATTGAGGGAGTGTCTGAGGAAACTTTTCTTACTGATGACAGTAGCTCCTGAGTGCGAGTTAGTTAACCAAATGTTTGTGGATTATTTTTTAATGACTGATTCCATTGCTAGCAGTGTCTTCAGAAAAAAAAAAGAAACAATGAAAGGAACAGGTGGCACACAACTTTTTTTTTTTTTTTTTTTAAGCAAACAGCATATTGTAGAACTGCAAGCATCTGCTTCTACTTAATGCTTAGTCTTCAAGCACTCTGAGATGCCATTCATTTATGTGGAATAAATTACTATACCATCTAGTAGGCCATTACAATACTTCTTAACCTTATTTTATTCAGTGGGGTRGAAACACATTCCTTATTACCTCCTGCATACAGCACCAGGAGGCTGGAAGGYAGTAGCATGAGCAGTTTTGATTAGATCCTTCTGCAGGGCAAAAAGTAGAAGTTTTGCTTTTGACTGCAGTGGTAGTAGATATGCAGTAATGATGTCTTCTGAGACAGTCTGGTAGAAAAGATGTTATGCCCTTTAATTCTAACCTGAAAGGTTTAAAATAAGCAAGATAAGTCTCACTGGAGATAGAAAACATCTTTTATGGTATTATTTGATATAGCAGGCAAAATAGATAAGTTTGTAGGTGAATGGTGAAGACCCAGACTAAAGTTTCTATTCCTGAAAGCTTTCTTCGGTGTGTTTCTTCCTCCTGCACCCCAGGTGTAGGAGATACTGTCTTTATCTACAAGATTTGCTTCACTTAAATTAAGCCTTTGAAAATAGTGTCTGTAATGCCTCTACCTCCTCAGTATCTTTTATTGTTGGTATGGGGAGAGCATTTCAGTGTGTGTAGCACTCAGAGGTTGAAGCTTTTCTAGAGCCCCACTCATAGATTTCATAATATCTACAAATCTACGGACAAATAATGTTCATAGATTTTTATCTCAATTTCTTACGTCTTCACAGGTTTCTAGACACATTTTGTAAGTGATATGTCAAAAGTCTTTCTCCCATAAGGTCACAATTTTTTTTTTCTACTGGTACCAGTAACAAAAGAACAGAAGGTTAAAGCTATTCAATCTGATAGGGTCATATGAAGTGTCTCACTGATGCTCTGCCTAAAGGCAATGTCSGGTTTCCTGGTGTGGCCAGGTCTGKAGGAGAAAAGRGTTGACATCCTGAGAAAAAAGAGATTACAGTCATAGCAAGAATCGGTTATTTTTCTTMCAGTTCTTAAATGCTGCAGGCATAAACATCCCTCATTATCTAAAGGTAGTACAGTATTTCCTTTAGTGTTGCTTCTCACCTTGGCAGCATATGGTATTAATGGGAAGCCATTCACCAAATTCTTGATTTTCAGGCTTTGAAGGTGSATTGTAGAATTCACTTCATTTGTATGAGCAATGTATAAAGGCAGGAGTTAYTGACTTTAAAATTTCTATGTGAAACCCAATTGGTTTTGTGTGGAACTGATTTTCCTTTTTACTGTAACAATACAATGTGTATATATATGTAAAATAAATATAAATAAATAATATTTAATATATTGTCTGTTTATTTTCTTGTATGAATGAAACATGTTTAATAATTTTAAGAATACACAAGTCATACATCCTGTATGACATCTCTGGATATTTGTTTGTAGCTGAAATAGCTTTGTCAATTTTGTAATTCCAAGGTGGTTAAAACTAGTGTCTCAAATCCTAATATAATCAAGATCAATTCTATGCTTCTAGGGGACCTGATAATGTTTTGATCCTTATCAAAAAAGAGGAAAATACTTCTTTGACATCTATGTCTCTGTTGTCTGTATTTACCCACTGTTGGCAGACAGGGCTGCTTATGCCCTGATGCTAACGTGTTTCTCCATCACATAGGTTTGTAATCCAAATGCTGTAAAATGTGGTGCTTTACATTGCCAGACATTGTTATAAATGCACTTTTCTCACACTTTAATGCTGTGGTTGTTTTGAGCTGAGCTTCCAAAGGCCSATCTTCTGAGTAAGAGTCAATGGGAATGGTGTGACTGAAAATGTGAAAACCCCAATCCTTAGTTTTTAAGTGCAGTCCTAGGAGAGATTTAGTTGTGGAATAGAACTGTAGGCAAGAAGTCAAATTATTAAGTTCTTGACAGAATTGTTGCACCCAGACTGCTCTTTGCAACTATTTGAATCAAAATCTCAGAAAAACGGGAAATTCAGTGCATCACAACAATGCTGCATTTGAGATCCAGTGCTTTATAAGCTTCTGTTAATGATTTTTTCCCTTGAGGCACCTGCGGAACTAAATATGATCTTTCTTTAGAAAAGATTATGGAAATATGTGTAATGGKGTTAGGAGCCAGGTGGGTGGCAGGTGGTGAGGCTCCTTGTGGTTGAATGTTTACATTTGAGAAAGGCTTTTGGACCTGGTTCGGAAAACACCAGCCAGGGAATAGYGCCTGCACAAAAAATCTTGCTGTGAGATGGGATGAGAGGTGAATATAAAAGATGCAGGAGTCACAAATGAGTTTGAGCTCATSCTGAAGTATGAAGTGTCTCCACTAGGAGACTCCATTAGTGTTTCCAGTTTACGTCTGAGAAAATGAGGAATGTTAAGATATTAATGTTGTGTGCAGGCAGTAAGTAGGTAAGTCTGTGATTCCCCCTGGGGTCAGATTCCAGTTTCCTGAGCCTGACACAGTGCTTTGTTGTCTCTTCCATCAAAGTGCCTTTTTCTGCTGTACATCTTAATTAGCACCTTATCCTGATCTAGCTTCTAAGAAATAACTTCATAGTGCAAACAATAACAGTATGGGTAGATATAAAGTGTATAAACTTGTACTTTGTTTCTAATTAGAGTAGGGGTGCATGCATCTGAGACATTTTACAATGTGCTCAGAAGGAGAAAATGTGGACTTCAACCCACCAAGTAGTATTGCTTTGGATGAAAAGCTGATGCTTTTTTTTGCAGATGCAAAGACGTGTTTCTTATGTGGGCTTTGGGAGCTGAGCTAGAACGCTTAGACTTTTAAATACAATTTTGATTCATTCTGTCAGTGTTTTGTATTAACAATTATGCATTTTTATAATAAGCAAGAGCTGAAGCTAAAGATGGCTGTGCTCAAGATTTTTATGTCAGAATGCAATTGTGCAAGTTGTGTTTGTGTTAGAAGGCTTGAAGCATTAGGGCCAGATGCTTTTTTGACTCTGAAATTGCTTAGTTCCATTGATTTCAATAGACTTCACCAACATGCAGTTACAGCCAGCAAAAACAGACTCTTGAGTCTCAGAAATACACCATGAGGATACCGAACAACATCTGTAGCATAGCAACAGGAAACCCTTTATGCCTGGTACTGGTCTTGGAGTCTGGCAGTAAGAGCGAGCATATGGTGGAAGGTTTGCTTTCTTTTTGCTTAGGCCACTCAGATTGTCTGGGARTGTAATGCTGACCAAGTTTGAAACAGCCAGATACGGTGCAAGGACTTGGCTTTGAGAAACCTCAGCTTTGGTTMAGTGCTAAGGTTTGGGAAGAGATCACTCAGCAGTATGACCCCATGCTTTCTACTTGCTTTCCATGGTATTGACCTATCCCCTGTGTCAAGCTTGGCCTTCCTGATTAGAAATTTAGAAATTAGAAATTTTACCAACAGGGTCTGGCATGTTTGCTCCCAGGCAGTGCTGTTGCGTACTGTGTGCGCTGCAGAAGGCCCAGGCTGCCATCCCATGGCGGGCTGTTTCTGGGAATGAAAAAATGTGCCTTTTGTGCAGAGAAGGAGGTGCTGGAGCTGGGAAAATARTTGGGGGCCATGAACAGGCAATTAAGTACTCCTCAGTATCAGCATCTCTGCTTATGATAATCAGCACTGAGGCCTGAGATCAGTGCAGCACCTGCTGATGTGACTGCTTTTTGCCTGCTGTCAGGTGTCTCACAGTCTTATGCAGATAAATCATTTAAGCAAATGAATTACTTAAATCAAGACATTCTGGAAAGAATGTCACCAGATTTGGTGCCAGCCAGCCAGACACCTGAAAGATGTTCTGTATTTACACAAATGTAGCAATTGTGTTTTCCCTGGTATCTTTTGTGTTTTTTCACATTATTTGCCTTTAATTTCTTCAGGAGCAGAGTGGGAATTAGCATGAGTGTTGTAACTATGTCCTGTAATTATACAACCAAAAGAAATAGAAAAAAGCCTTCTGGATGTCTTCTACATCTTCGGATTTATTAGATGTCCATGTGCTGACAGAACAAAATGGGAAATTGCTTTCCATGTTCATCTGTCACTATGTGAGATGGAAGAAGCAAGTCTCACAACACTAGTGCAAGAACTTGGCTTTTTTGTTTCTGCACATAATGGGCAATTCCCTCCCTTTTTAAAAAAATGTTTTTCTGATGTCTCAGTGAATAGACAAAAGAGATTCTGTTTTCACAAATGCAGTACGGGGGAGAGCACCTTACATATAAAGGATATTTCAGAACAAAATCTAGAGCTGAGTTTGAAGTGTTTGGTCTGTTTCTGCTAATCATTAACTGTTCCTACAGCACTGCTAATCATTAAGATCAGAATAATTTGCATTTCAGAGAAATGCTGTAGCATATTCGTGTGTGTAGGAAAATACTTCTTTCTCTCCCTTCTTTGAGGTTAGGCAAGTGTGTTCTGCTGCATCTCAGCTGAAGCAGCTCTGTGTTTTCTTGGCTGCTTTACTGAGGCAAAACCCTCCATTCAGGAAGATGATAAAAACAAATGTGCAAATAGAAACAGCTTGCCAGTCATGCTACCCAGCTCTGTGCTAGGACTTGATGGATGAGTGCCTGAGTGCTTATGTTACTCCTGGCTGGAAAGGCTAGAGAGCAGTCAAAAGAAAATGGGAGACCCCTAGATGCAGCTCCTGCTGCTGGTACCCCCAGAGTCAAACTGTTCTGTGTCATGTGGTTTCCTTTATGCTCACTTCCCCCACACTTCCTCTGTAAGTCCTTATGGCTGTGGAAAGACCTGACTGGCACAAGGGGGCTGCTCTTGTGTGTGGAAGCATTTCTGGTATTTCTCATTGAGAAGATGTGTTTTGGAGATGGCAAGCWCTCCTCTTTAGGAGCAGTATTTGTAGGGTGGATCATGGACGCTGGCCACTGATGTAGATGACACAGTCTGTTTTAAGCTGTAATCTCTTTGGGCAGCTAAGGAATGAAGCTGAGACTGAAGATGCAGGTCTCTTCAAGGTTACAGAGTATTTTTGCAGGTGAAGCAATCTGCACCTCATTTTTAATCTTTAGATTAAAATTAGTGTCAGTGCAGAAGAGACTAGGCAAGCCAGAATTAGTGTCAGTGCAGAAGAGACTAGGCAAGCCTCAAACAACTTCATTGTGGTTATGAATTATGTGTCTGGGCACAGCAACTGTGATTTGTGGTTTCAGGGCATTTTTAAAGTGCATGACTTTGTGGATAAAACTTGCCATGGCMAGTGGGGGGAACAAAAAAGAGAAGGATATTTAGATTAAGTGGAATGACAGAGCATTGGTCCAGAAGTTTTTAAAAAGCAGTGGGATATTTTTCTGTTTTAAATGTCTATTTAGAGTCTTTGAGCAGGATAGCCTAAGCTTAGCTTTACAGGTCTGGAACTATTGCTGTCTGTCTGCAATTCCTGTATTTCCCTCTTGCACGGAGCCCTTTATAGCCATAGCAGGTGTTGGCATTTTGCAGAACCTTCTGTCAGAGTGGGCAATGTGWCCTCAGTCCTGCAGCCAGGTCAGTGCAGGCTGAACCCTTGCTSTAAGGTTAAGGGGGTGGTCAGTGCATTCTTCTTTGTAGTGCTGCAGAGTAGACACTGCCCTGCCTCTATTAGACTGTGTCTGCCTTCGTTGGGAAGCAGTATTTGTTCCCTAATTAGCTATATACAGCCATTGAAAACTAACATTTGGGTTTAAGTTCAGTTATGGCATGTGTGGAATCAGAAACACGTAGGGAAATGGGGTGAAAGTCTGAGTTTTGTGTTTGCAGGTGCAGACATAATGAAGGGATCCTCAGTGGATGTAAGCCCACATAGTGTTTTTCATACCAACTATCATAAGGGCAGCCTATCTCAGAGGGCTTTTACCTGCCCTATGAGTCTGAAAATAGATGCATTGGAGCAGGGGATAAGCAAAAATGGTGGTATGCTAGTGAAAGGGTTTGGGTCCTGGTCAGGTCACATTGTTCTGGGTCGTTTTCCAGGCAGATTGAACAGAACATTTTAGCTGTGAAATCCTGAGAAACAGCCTGTAAAAATGTCAGTGCTTGCATTTCTAGAAAGGCTAATTTCTTCAGCTCTGATTTATTTCATCTGGAGTAAGCTACTTAGTTTTGAAGGTTTATGTCAATTTGGTGTGTCTCAATAATAATCTCATAGACTCTTTGCATGGAAACTGTCATATTCACCAGTTTGGCTTAAAGCTGTCTTTAATTCTTCTGTTTAAATCTTGCACTCCTCTGGAGATATTTTCTGATTTTCCCTTAACTAAAAAATATTGCTGCATACCCTCTTCTCCACCAGTGAGTAGTGGACCAGGGTGCATTGGTGAGTTGCTGGGAGATGGGCGCTTCTCTTGCCCCCATGCACATCTTGTGTTTCAGAGGCACATGATTTGTGTATTTTGTGGGGAATTATGTCTCTCCACAGAGCCCCTGTGATTGCATGTCTCCTCTTGGTCTTTTGTAATGTGGTTGTGCTGCATTGTGCTAGATCATGCATTTAACCACAGGACTTCTGAGTGCTGATTACAAATYGAAAAGGAAAGATTGCTTGGATTATCAGGAGGAAGACAGTAGAAAACATGATCTTTCTTCTGCTCCTCTGGGCAGAGCAGAGATCCTTGTAGTGTTCTGCTTTGAAACAAATTGGTAAATAGCAGGGATGTTGTGATCTGTAACAGGTTAGCTGCTGAGGTCTCTGTAGCCTTCCTAGGTGCCGAAGGAGATGGAGTGGAAAAGACATTTCATAGAGATAAGAACTCAGAAAGGAAAGTCATGCAGAGATATAGAAATAGCTTATTCAGGCAGGAATAACAAAATTGAGGAAAGTTGGGCCAAATGAAGCAGTGCAGATGAAAATTTTGCCTGAGTGCAGAGAACAGGCTGTGACTATTTACCATGATGAGGTTAGATCGGGGATGGTGTAAGCTGTAGGGAATGCAGCAGCTAGGAAATAAAAATGGCCAAAAGGTCAGTGCTTAGAGCCAGGTAAATGAACCATGCTGTAGACAGAATTCCCTGGAGATGCGATTCTGGAGATGGTGTATTCTGATGTCATCCTTGACAAGGAGAACAGGGCTGACAGTGACTAGCTGCTCCTTATGTGCTTGTTTGAATTAACAGGAATTTGCTGTGACAAAGTTAGTACACTATAAAGAGTTGGTGAAAAACTTCAGGATCCTGTCCTGACCTTCGTTTTTTACAGTTTTCTGCAATACTCTGTAGCTGCTGCATATGATTCAGGAGACAGCTTGTCTCACCAGGTGAGGGGGTCTAACAGACATGAGCCTTGTGAGAGTTTGGAGGAGCCCCTGACCTTCCTCTTGATGAGCGGAGTGCARAATTGTTTTTAAGACACTTTAGTGGAGAGACGTACCATGTTCAGTTCCACATTTTCTAAGAGCATGTCTCCATGTAATGGAAACAGCATTGGCTTAATTAAATGCTAGAGGTGAGTAAAAGGAGAGACAGTGTCTTAAACATCTTGAACTTAAATTTGTCTTCTAGTAAATGTAACTTCCAGATTCCCTTTTCTGTTTGCTGGCTGTTGGAAGATGGATTTCCATTGTCATTTGACATTTTCATTGTCAAATATGATTATGACCTGAGTATTCTTCCTGAGCTTTCAATATAGATTTAATGAAAAATACTTGGGAAATACACAGTTCTATGTTATGGAATACTTCTTTGAAATGTCTTTCTTATAAAATAACAAATGGAACAAGATACTTGTTAGAGTAATATAGGAGCAGTTGTTTCATAATTGTATTATGAAGGGTCTAACTAGGCATAGCAGAGTGAAGACTTCTGAATTACTGTAATTTTTGATGATTACGTAATTTTGGGAGTGAGCACCAGGAGGTGACAGCACCACCACATTCTTGTACATTCAGTTAGGGAGTCTGACCCACTTACCTACACTTCCTAGACCAGATGTTTTATGTGTTACAAAATAAATTTGCAGTTTTATATTAACTTCTTCCCCAGACCAGTCTTCTCTTATGYTGTAGATTTTGGCCTTTGTACCCTTTGTCTGCAGTCCAGCAAGCTTCTGTAATTTAGTGCTGCTGCAGGTCCCTCACTGTTGTGTTGCTACATGAGAGCYGAAATCTACTGCRGCATTGGATTTGCAGGACAGCAGTRGGATTGCTAGGGGAAGAAGGTGCTAGTTTATGTGTGTGGGAGAAGAATATGGTCCTTAACAAGTACAAAAAAAAAGTGCTGGGGATGGGGGAATTTCTGGTGAATGGCTTTTCTAGGAATGATAGTTTAGAGCCACATAATGGAGACAGTAGAACCAACCTGAAAAATTGGCTCAGTTAGGTTGTGGAAGCTCAGCAAGCAGTAGAAAAAAGTCCTAGGTTTTCTTGTTCTTTACTAACACGATATCAGGATTGATCCAGAGTTTGCTGTGCATGTATGTGTGTATCAGTGACCATGACTGCCTTTGAACACTGATGCAGGGCATCGTGTAATATCTCTGTGGGTGTTGGTCCTGTGGACAGCAGAAAGGGCAAGTGGGTTTCAKGCAGGCTGTGCTCCAAGCCCAGTTCTGCTGTTGATTTCAAGCAATATAACAACAGGGGTAATGACACCCTTAGTGTGCTGCAGAACCATGCAGCAAGTCAGCTGTCCTTACATATGCATTAGTAGTGCTGCTGTTGGGAGAACTAGCTTCATAGACGAAAACAAATTTCAGTGAAGAGTTGGCATAATTTGAGAGAAGCCTATGGTTTACTGCCTGCAGAGCACTGAGGAGTAGCTAGTAAAAGCTGCTTGAAGTCCTAGCCAGACGATACAGCCAAATTGTCATTATCATTGCRTATCACAAAAGCTGTTCGGGAGAGATTTAGCTGTTTGCTCATTCATGGCTTAGACCAACGACACTGCAACAACAGCCATATTTGTGCAAACATTTCCTCAGTCTGTGACAGAAGCACTCATATTGGCAGGTTAGAAAATGTTTGTAATTAAAGGCTTTKCCTGTAGCTGAGGACCTGGTTAAGTAATGTGCTATTAAGCTCAGTTAGAGTGGTGAGTGAAAATAGGTGTAATACTTCTCCAAGGAAAGGGCATGAAAAGACCTGAACRAATGAGATGTTGCAAATAATGCACCCTCAGTTGGTACCAATTAAGTCATGGGCTCTGCACCTCTGTTTTATTGTGTTTCTGTTACTTTGTTTTGATGTCTTATGTTAACTGAAACATTTTAGTATTTTTGTTTTAAAACTCAATAACTGAAACTTGCTAATGCAAATGAACAAAGTGGACAAAGCATCTTCTGGAATCCTTTGTGTTTTGCTGGTGTGGACTGCAAAGAGATGGCATTGCTACTCCCTTTCTTCCCGGCCATACAAGATTGCAAACTATATTGTCCTGTGATAACATGCCTTTTGGAGTGAGTGTAAAATCATCCTGTCCCTGCATGATCCATGTAATACATGGGAAAAAAWTTCCTATCTAGTAACTGATGAGGACAATTTCCGGTAAGCCAGTTATTGTGGTATCTGGTTTCCAGCCAGTTCTATTTTTACTGCGTTTTTCTTCTTTTTTTTCCCTACCCCTATTTTCTTTTTTCTTAAAAAAAAAAAGGTGTCTGTTTGGCAGTGTTACTATCATGATTCTTACATGCAGACAGGCTACAATTCCGAAAGGCACCAACAAAGCCTTGAAGGTAACRTGTATTCTGATGACCTTGAATTAAAGATCTTGAGCCACATCATAAAGTCAGTATCAGTGCATGAGAGCAGAGGAGAGTGAACATTTGCCTGTGCTGGTTATCATTGCTGAGCTAAAGCCAGGTCTAAGTAATTYGGTATTACTGTAGTCAAAAGTGTTTTGTTCCTGACACTGTTAACACTTAGGCTGATGTCACCTAAGGATTTAGGAGCACATAAGTAGTTGCAGTAGAGGCCTGGTAATTCACCTAACTAATTGTCCTGGGGTGACTGTGTATTACCTATCATCTGCTTTACGGCCTGGATCTGGGGGAGGGGTGGGAAGCTGAGGTTGCTCTGGCACAAGTTTTTTGGTTTGGTGTGGGTTTTTTTTTTTGTTTGGTTGGTTTTTTCCTTTTTGTTTTGGTTTTTTTTTTTCTTTTCGTTCTCCATTCAAGAACTCTTTCCTGGTGAGCTGGGTTTTACAGAATGTGGAGGAGTTACCCTGCTCACAYTCTTCTCTAGCTGCTTGCTGGCTAGCTGCTGCTGTGAACTGTGGCTGCAGGAAGGGTTTTTTTTTTTTTTTCCCTGGGACTGCTTCTGCTCTTCATCTTCTTTCTTGGACTCTTCAGCTTGTTTTTCTTGTCTGAAAATCAGACAAATCCCAGGAGGAGGGCCGGAGGGGACCCTGCAGGGAGCTGCCGGAGGATTCCCAACTGGCCCCTGGACCCTCCGTAGGGGGAAGCTACGCCCAAGGAAGAAGGGACTCTAAAATCCACCAGCTGTTTTCCCAGGTTTAATAATTCCTTTTCCCTTTTCCTGTGCCTTGTTTGTTTTGATAAATAAACAGTTATTTTTTTTCCACTTTCCTCTGCAGGAATTATTTTCCAAGGCCGGGTGGGGAAGGAGCTGCTAGAACTTGGGAGCTTCTGCTTCCCTATTTGTGTCAAACCRAGACACTAGTGAATAAAGCTGAGGAGACTTACACTCAAAGTGCAAGAGGAGTCCAGCACTGTCCAGCCTGATGTTAGCGAAGGAGATCTGAATATATGGGCAGAGTGAGGAAATGAAATGGGATCCAAGTAAAAGCGCAAAGTGTGGAGATGTGAGAGGGGAAGTAATTTAGAACAGTCATTTTCCACTAGTGCAAATTTAAATCCTGGTTGCAGCTACAGAAACATCATGCTGCAAGTCATGTGTATATTTAAAACTAATCTCAGTCTGTTTGAACTTTTTTCCCAAGACTTAGGAATCTGGGAATCTTTCCAAAAACAGATAATATCATGCAAGAGAGTGAGCTGGAAATACGACTCTATGATGATGGAAATTGGGTTGAAAGGCATTCTGATAGCCATATTCTTAGGAGTGCCAAAGGAGAAAGGCAGGGCAGTGGTGTGACAGTAACTGTCACACAGATGGTAGTGTCAGCTTTGGAGTGCTTTTTCCCCCTCAACTTTGCAAACCTCATTTCTGGACCGGATCAAGAAAGCTGCGCATTCTGCAAGCAAAAAGCAGAAACATGCAGTGTACACATGAGGCCAAGGGTGGGTTTCCTAACAAAGGGACAGCGAATGTGTGTGTTGGTGCTGCAAACAGATGCCTTGGTTAGTACCYGCAGTACAGCAATTAGATACTTTATTAGGAAGGTGAGTATACCTGTTTTTCCATAGGTCATAACAGTTGACAAAAAACATGGAGAACTTAGCCTCAGGAGTAAGTTGGAATCCAAAACAGTTTGTTCAAGTCAGATCTAGCAACGGTTGGATTTTCCTCCCATTACATTAGTGTGTTGAGTGGTTGTTGTTTATGTTTTAAATGTTAACCTGGATACTGTAGGATGAGCACATCCGGTCCTCTGATCTTGGAAATGGGAAGCATTTGAAAACTGCCTTTAGTTTTTTCCTATGGTTTCTGGATACTGATCCTTGGAGCCACTGTGACGTTTGTGGGTTTTCAATGAACAAATGCTTCCCTGTATTTTGAAGAAAGAGATTGTATTCAAAAAAGCATGTGCTGAAATGGCCTTCTTGTAAAATGAGATGTTGGCAAATTTTTTGTGCTAGAGTGACAACAAATCATCCATAGCAGATTTGAGAGGAGGTGTGACTTGTAYCCTCTTGCCACCATTGCTTTGAAGCATTGCTGTGGGGCAGGGAGAGTGTTTCTGGTTTTCACTGGGTACAGCTGCAGCCTTCACAGCAGTAGCTTTGGACTGACATTTTGTTGCAGGAAATCATCTAGTTCTTAATGTTAYTCCTGAGAGTTGCAGCATTACTTTAGCTAAATACTGCTGGGTAGACTGGCAGTGATGTTTATTGTGAATCATCCTCACTTATGAACCTATTTSGTGGAGAAACAATTGTTATTAGCAAGATGACATTTCTGTTCTGAATCCCTATTCCTTTTTATTTTTATTTTCTTCCATGAACTATATAGCAAATTGGGCTGAATAGCTTAATTCTCTTCATTCTAGCAACAAATATGTTGGTGTGAGTGGAAAATGTCTTTTAATGACAGGAGGAGCTTTTTGTTATTTTTGCTCTCCAAAGGTGTTAGCTTCAGTTGTGTTTTTATTCTGTTTTCATTTTATGTTTAAATAATTGTGGATGACTGGAAAACCTTGAATCAGTGATGTTGCAAGTGCTGCAGGTAGACTATTTAACAGTATTTACTTTTGAAGTGCCAAACTGAGGAACGTGGACAGTAAATGATAAAGCAGATACAGTTGTCTTGGAATCTGCTGCTATTTCCCATCACTTTAGGAAATCAGTTAGGCTTCTTCCCTTCAGAAAAATAATGATGTACAGTCTKGATTTTCAAGCCCCTAAATAGATTCTAGGTGATTATGTGCATGATTAAAGTTACACTCCTACATTTGAGCTTCTTCCTGGGCTATGGCCTGAAGCCTTAGGTCTGAATGTTGCTGTTTGTGGTCTGTTTGCTTCAACATCCTTCTCCTCTTGGCTTCTGGTTGTGCAAAAGAGATGTTAGTGAACTCTGCTCCTGTCCTTAGAAGATCAGACTCATGATCAGTGAAACTGGTGAGTGAATGGAACAAAATGTGCAAAAAAGTCATTAAAAATGGAGATGATTGGTTGTATTGCTTGGAGTCCACTGTGTCTGAGGATAGGGTAAAAGACTGGAGGAACCATATGGTAATGCTTACATCCCAAATATCATCTACATGGTGTATTGAAAGCACAGGAAGTATGCTGTTTTTTTAAGAAATCCCCCTCATGTAACCCAGATTACATGTCACTGGTGAAAAAGCCTGTTTATGCTTCTAGAAAAGGGAGTTTATAGCTGTTTAGCAACACATCAGATAAAAAAGATAATTCCTTCCCAGTTACAGATTAAACACTTGAAGTTTGGGGTGTGCATATGTTCTTCTGTGGCAATTTGTTTTTCCTTGCAAAATTGAACTGCAGGGTATTATCCCTGTCTTTGGAAACACTGATTCCTTGTGTGACTTCAGACTGATTTGAGCTGTAGAATTCTGCCCCGCTCCCCACTTTGATTTTAGATGTTCTTGATGAGGCAGGGAAATGAGCTCTCTAGGTGAGACATGCACGATTAGTCCAAGAGATGTCTATGAATGCAGGTGTGGACTAGGCAGAAATTGAGACTCTTTGGAAACTTAAGAATTAGCAGAGGAGGTAAAGAGGTTTTGTGCTTCTGTGGGTAAAAACTGGTTTGTGCCAGTACTGGCTGTGCTAGTGGTGGTTTAGCTAACTAGRAAACATCAAAGGCTTTAAGTAATTGCATTCCCCAAAGCTCCTTTCAAAAGCAGAAAACCATTATGGAAGTGATGCCACAAGGGCTCACCCAAATGGGTGGTTTTATCTGCAGTTTCTGGCCTTTAGGCAGCTGTCCTTCCAGTTGAATAATACTGAGTCATGCTTTTGTTTCTACCCTTGAAGTCACCAAGGTATCTCTCTTGTCTTTTACTCATGCAACACAAGAAAGGATTCAAGGTGTTCTCCAGACAGGACAGCAGGAAAGGTTTCAGCAGCAAGGGGGCCACTCCAGCTGGTGCTAAGTCTCAGAGCAAGGAATGCAGTGATGAGACCTGTGTGAAGAGCTGAGTTTCTCAKCAGTTTGTGAGCCACATCCCTGTTTTCCTAGCATGTGTGGGGCACTTGGCAAAGAGGTGGCTTTGCTGCCCATGTCTTTACTGGAGTCTGTCTGCTAAAGCAGGTGGTCTGTTGAGAACTTATCCCTGCATTTCTAAATATCACAGTCCTGTGTCCTTTTTATTTCCTTACCTGTTGTGCATCTTCGACTTTGTCTTGTATCCTTTTCTGTTTTTTTTCTATTTTCTCTCAGTTTCTTTTTTCTCCTGATCCCTTTAGTGGAAGGGGTATGTGCGTTAGTGAAAGTTTTAGCAATACTTCAGAAAACAGATAGGTTTGCATTTGTATGGGAGACTTATATCCTCCTTTTGTGTTCTTGTAGTAGGACAGCAAGTATGGTTTAATAAATAAGAAATGAAACACCCATGTTTTGCTCAGCCGTTAATAACATGCAATGTTTTATACAAGCTATGAAACTTGATACTGCCTCTTTCATTTAGAAGGTTGTGTGCACTTYCTTTCTTTGATGTAATGCAGTTGACAGCAGTGGGTTGTTCTTGACTTAGAGAAATGAATAGCTAGTCAAGAACAACACAAGTTCACACCCAGTATGTGTTGACTCATTTGCTCCTTGTCTTCTGTGAAGCAGAAAATGCTTTTAGGGTACCCCTGAGGAATGTATCCAAATAGAGCCAAGTTTGAGATGAGGTACGAGTTTAGCTGAGGGCGGTGCAAAGCCAGGGATTATCATATGATTTGTAATGAAGGTGAAAATTGCTGTTTTCATGTGGGAAAGGACTAACATCCACTGACCTGACCAATTAACATGCAGGACTGTGGGTTTTCTAATTGCATTTTCTAATTAARCTGAGCCAAAGGGTTGTTTTAGATGTCTTCTGGGCAGAGTTGCTGCTATGARCACATGCAGCTCTGCTTGCTTACAGGGGTTGAACTAGACAAATTTCCAGCGGCCCCTGCCAGCCTCAACTACTTGGTGGTTCTGTTCTGGGAGTGCACAAGGACTTACGCTGTTCATGAAGTAGCTTGCTTTGTGCTCTCCTTAGTTTTCTGACTGTGTGTTTCATTTTGGACCTTTCCAGTCCATGAGTTACCTCATCTCAGATTCCTCTTTGCCTTCTCCTTCCCTCTGCTGGGCCCCCATCTCAGATGTTGATGTTTCATCACGGTGGTCTAGGAAACKGTAGCCTTTTTATGGTAGTTCTTGCACCTCTCTTAGCTCCGGTTGGTTTTGCAATGTCAAATAAGAAGCAGYCTCCAGCACATCAGGMCTCATTGTGGCAGGCCAGGGCTTGRCTKGATCAAAGCATCTGAARTGTTCTTAGGTGGAGCCATATTCTCCAATCTGCTGGTGGGCTGTCAGTAGCTTGCTTTACCTTTCCCATGCAGAGCTGTCTAGATCCCATTAATAGTCTGGGTCTGTGCTAAGATGTTGAGCATTACTAATCCCTTCATCCAGAGAGCCTGGGTTGAAGCATCCTCTCTGCATCAGCCAGGGACTTACAATATGGGTGGTGGGTGAATCCAGTCTGACAGYAGACTCTTAAATGATGGTGTACCATGTTCTTCTGGGACTCTCTGAGGACAGCTTGGTCCTATGTCCATGTCTTTCTGTCTCAGTTTTCAGCCAATGATCTGTTGTGTCCTAATTAGCTTTTTGTTTTGTGCACACAAAACCTGTGTGGCTCTGAAAGAGAAACATCTTGCTCTCCTGTGTAYGGCATTTCTAAGGTGATAAACAGAGATGTTCCCATTGCTCATCTAGGGGAAGAAGTGGCACTAAAACTGGTGAAGTAAGTTATTGTTTAGGACAGTAATAAAATGTCCAGACTTGGGCAATAAAAGGYCAATAYMMMARRGKKWTRYSYSKGARWWYWSAGMSYYTTTTTTTYYYTWYTTTTGTTAAAATGAAGAWTTATTTTGTTWGATGATWARGTGAATGGGRCCAGCAGTAACKAAATCASCATCAAACCTGCCCATGACTCTGGTGGGTTTATTGCAAAAACTGTCAAATAATTGACTCACAGCTCAAACCGTATAGTTTGAGCTCAATGCTGCAGTAAATCATATAGACTATTAACCTTGGGACCTGTAGAGGGTAAAATACAGAGCTTTGCTGGTTGAGCACCTGTAGTAACTTGGCATATGGGAGACGTGTGTGTGGAGGAGGCTTCTGGATAAATGCCAAATGTCCTCCAAGTTGGCTCAAGGGAACAGAAGGGGAAGGGGTGAGTATCTTACAGCTTTAGATGTGTTGCYGTGGTGACATGAGCCAATAACCTAGAACAAGCTCAGGATTAATCTATAATTGAGAAGTATAGGGAAGCAAAGTGGCATTGCTRTTTGCAGAGATTCAGGTACATAATGGCGAACCTGATGCTACATTCGTGTTGCTCAGTCCTGCCCTCATTCTGAAGAGTACTTACARTTTACTTACTGCTGGTTTTCARAGGCTCCCTGTCACTTGGAAAACAWACATTKRTTTCATTTAACAGCAAGTTGTTGACCCTGTCAGCATCTGATCCCAATCAGGGACTTTTATGTACTGCACAAATAGGCTTAGGGTATACATGCTGCMTCTGGTAACCATACTGTCTTCTAAAAGCAAAGCAAATATTGGTCTGTAACTTGCAGAACTGTTGGTTCTGTGTTTGAGTTGCACTGTGGAAGCTGGATAGTCCTGTAAAGATATAACGCTAAAGCCTTGAGTCAGCAATGCCACCAAGCGCATGATTCACTCTAAGTGCTTAAGTGCTCTAAGTGAGGATGGATAGCCCAAGTGCCTGAAGTTACACAGATGCTTAAATGCTTTGTAAACTCAGTGTTTAAGGACCTTATCCCAAAGGATGCTGTAGGAACTTCCATTGGAGTAAGTGAGGATGGAGTCCTCATGTAGTGTCACCAGCTACAAGAATTGTACCAAAGAAAGCGCATTATTGCTATTACATTCTTGCGCATTTTACCATGGAAAAAACAGTCACCAAAATGACTTCTGGGTTTGGTTTTGGAGGATTGTTTGGGGGTAAGGGGTTGCAGCGTGGAACAGGGATGTATATGTATAGTATGATGAGTGTTCGGATAATTTAATCAGTATTAAGACTTGTTCTAAGTATAAAACCAGTATAGGTGGGAAGTGGAACAGAATTCGACAGACAGTCTATCCTATTGAGGTCATAAATAGACCTYTTCATTTCCAGAGAGTTTTATAAAAAAATGTTAAAATAGGAAGGAGGGATTTTCATTAAAAATCATGTTTATGATCCATCCCTAACAACAATTTTCACACATTTTTACGCTGAACACACTGGGGTACTTACTTACCTTACTTACAAATGTTAGTGGAATTGTGCACTTTGTTTTACTTGTGTTTTAAACATGAGAGATACTTCACAACAAACAAAACATTCCTGGTATAAAATGTTGTCTGTTCACCACATCTAGGGTTTTATTCTCTAGCCCAAGYTGTTTATAATAATAGAAAAATCTGCTCCTTTTATCAGAAATTGCAACATTTAAAGTAATAGTCTCTGTCTAGAGGAACTGTGKATTTATACCATGTAAATAAAGAACTTCATTTGTTTTTTTCCCCCCTCTTTGRTATTTAATGATGACTGAGAGAGCAGACTCATTGGGACAGAGGTCTTGCACTGTCTTTCAGTAATACCAGCATTTTCAGAATCAGAATTTTTTTTTGCTATATATTTGCATTCCCACTTAATGAAAATAGGTACATATAGSTTCAGGCAAAGCAGCTATTTTACCTCACCACAAGAGAACTCCTGGAGTTGCTAGAAAATCTGTTTGCGATATGCTTTTATTGCTCATTTTCCACAAAAACATCAATCCTGCGTAACAACTATGTATCTATATAAATAATGTTTCTGTGTGTTTGTACAGTRTCTGGTATAAGGCAGACCCACTCTCAGCTGTTTCCTAAACACTGCAGTGATCAAAATAAGCAGTAAAYAATGTTTGGCTTAGTGGGTGTAAGCTTTCACAAAGGGGTATTGGGGAGAAGCCTGGTCCTAKTGAGAATGGGAGAAGCTGTAATTATTGTACAGGGATTGTAAAAACAGTAAAATTCTAAGCTGCAATCCTTCTGCAGAGCAATTGAGGACCAATATGAGTTTCTAGTACTGCTGGTGAAACATGTAAGCTGTACCAAGCCTTGATGTGTACAAGGCAAATCAAGTCATTCCCCATTGAGCAAATGATAACTCCGCATTCCCTACAAGAATGTTTTTGACATTGGTCTGACTGGTTCAATATGAGACATTTCAAGAAAGAAAAAATCTGTGAATGAGGTTTCAGCTTCATTGCAGYTTCTCTTTGATTTGGGGCGGCAGGAGTGGCAGATAAACTCCCTAAACTGTCAGGAAAAAGAGCCGAAGGTTTGTGGATGTTTTTATTCTTGCATTTTCTTTTCATGTTTTTCCCATTCAGATACTGTGTATCTCTTGAATGTATCACTTGAAATTAAGTGTTTACCCCAGTACTTCTAAGGCTCCAAGTTATATACAAGTGGAGGAAAGAGGCCATGCATTCTCTTTCCCTCCTGCCCAYCCCTCTGTACTCTGCTCAATTATTTTCTGTGTTCATACAAATAAAAAAGAGAATTGTTTTCCTTCTGACCTTACTTGAAAACAGYCCTCATTAAAGTCTTTGGTGGGAAAAGGGTTGGATAGGATGCCAGTGCATTAAAGGGCTTCTCTGTCTGGCTTGGGAACTGCCTTATGTAAGGAGCTGTTGCACCACTCAGAACTGAGGAATGGGGACAGACAGCACCTTTGAACGTGACCATAGCTGGGATCCCTTAACAGATCTTGCASTGACTGTGGTGGCCTTGGGAAAACAAAGTGGTGGATCTTCCCCACSATCCAAGRTGCATCTGTGCTSTGCCAGTTTGGAGCTACAYGTTGGCATGGCCTTGCTGCTGCCTGCTGGGGCAAAACTGGCACAGAGCTGTCGCCCAGCCCTTTTACTACAGACAGGCAATGTCAGGGAGACAARACTTTGTTATCTAAYAGCACCCTGCTGCTTGAAGGAATTATTGGTCTTTTTGTGGCATATATAGTATATTTCTGACATTCTCCTWGCTGCCTTTTCTCACCAAACAACCCAGCTAGTGCCTAGAAGATGTTTATGGGATTGCTTCTGAATTAAAACTTCSTGCAGTGTGCATAAAGTGGTGCATTGCACATCTCAAAATGTGGAAGGTTACAATCCAGCAGACATTTGTGCTGCCCCTGGCAGCAGGGTATTAGTTCGGAGAGAATGTAGCAGGACAAAATGATGGTGTATTAAATTGAAAATCACAGCAATGGACGGGAAAAGCAGTGGTGTTGGGAACTGCCAAAACTGCAACCAAAATTATTTTGGTGGGCTAAGGAAGTTGGTTAGCCAGAAGTTAGAGCTTGTTCCCTGGTCCCTTTGCTGTAGTTCAGAGATGCGGTGTGCAGAGCAGTGCTAGTGCTGCTTAACTTCTGTTTCACTGTCCTTACTGATAAAARGTTTTTCCAGTACAATCTAGATTTTTAGTTCTTTAATGACCTTTWTTTCATATCCACTGCATGTGTTCTCTGTTGTGCATAGTAATCTTGTGAATGTTTGAATATGATGCCTTAATGTCTTTGCTATTGCTTGAACTTCCGTGAATTTAGTCTTTCTGAGTAAGTCTTGCTTTACTGGAGTTATTTTTATTGCTGCAGCAAACTGGATAGCCAAAGGGAATGAACTCAAAAAAATCCTCTCAAAGAGATGGGTTGTTGGTCTGTGCTGGTYGTGGAAGGGCTGCACTGGCCTTGACAGCTGTGCCAAGCAGAGCTGTATCTGTGTGACACAGGTGAGGAGGGAGATGCTGCTGAAGCGCAAATGAAATCAAGATGTGTCTTACAAKATTCTGAAATTCCATCCTCAGTTGTATTCAGTTCAGTGGCTGAGCAATTGATTGCTTAAATACGAGGGTTTTTTCTGCCCTGTCAGCTTTATTCTTGGCCACATCAAGTACTCTGAGAAGCTGCCTTGGAGATTTCAGCCTTTGGGTGCTTCTAGTTCAGAAAACAGATTTTCTGGATTCTGAATAACGTGTTTGTGTCCTTGTATTTCCCTGTGGTTCTGTCAAAATGAAGTTTTTGTTTTTCAGCTTAGAGAGACAATGAGAGGTGGAAGAGTTGAAAAAGGGAAGAATTTAATTCAGCCCAGGAAGAAATGTGGTACTTTGCATCATCCCCAGACTGCTGTGAGCAGTGATTGTCATGCTGCTTGTCCTGCAGCCTGGTGCAGGCTTTGGTGGGCATGGAAATGAACGAGCATTTGTTTGCTGYTGAGAAGCTTGTCTTTCTCTACTATGATAACAGCCCTTGTGCAATATTGTAGCAGACCAACCTGGACATGGGCGTTAGGGGTTTTGCGCCAGGTTGCAATCCTTTAGATATTTATGGTTTGTTTATGCAGATAGACATGTTTCACTCTACGAGAGAATTACAAGAATGGCCATTTACCAGAAGTAGGCTGTGTGTCAATGTAGCAGCTAACTCAGGCAAACAAGCTACTTGGCACTCTGTAGGAGTTTACTCTTTGTGTGTGAATTTCACATAGGCTTCTCATGTTTTTATGCAGGGCTCTGGGGGGACAGAGGGATTCACGGGGCCACCTCAGTGTGCTGCTCATGGTGGTAACTCGTACGGGTTGAAGGCTGTTGGTGCATGGCTGTGGCATCATCAGCTGTGAGCTTGTGACAGTCAGTGCTTTGAGAGCAAACCTTATTTTCTGTGTGTCCTGAGGTGAGTAASCTGTGGGGGGCTGGTGCATGCTGGTGCATCTGCACAGCTGTCACACCTAAATGTAAAGTGAAAAGGACTGCTGCAATGTAGTGATTCACATTTATTTAGGAAATGATACTAAATAATTTGTTGGGATGGCACCAGATTGTGACAATACACTTTGAAGGGTTATTGTTATCACTAATCAGCTTGTACTTGGCTGTTGCTCTGTTGCAGCTTCTCTTGCCCTACTTGTTGAAGAACTGTGTAGCTGTAGTGATTTTATTTTTATCCTAACCACAGGAGATAAATACGATATGGTTGATACTACAACACCTCAGGTTTCCAGGTTCACTGGCTTCTCATTTGGTTTAATAATGGCTATAAATCTAACAATGTGTGCTTCCACACAGAGCATACACCTGTGTTTTCTGTGGCCCATGGCTATAAGAAAACAGGTAGGTGAGGTGTGAAAGAGCAATTTATAAATAGCTGATTACCAGAGCTGTGTTTCTGTTATGAATTTATCGTGGTGTCAGAATGAATGATAAATTTTGTTTGGTTCGTAAAACATTGGACATGTAGCTACAATTTGGACATGTAGCCCTGTAAAGCACATAATGCCATCTCTGAAATAATGGTGGTTTCCTAAACACATGTGCATTACAGATGCTTCTGAAGCAACTGTTTGTGCAGGATGTTTAAGAAACTGTTTCAGGTATTTTCCTCAACAAGTTTTTAGTTCATGCTCCTTACCTCYGAGTTATAGTGCTCTCATCTGCTAAAGTCATACTTAAGTAAGGGAAGTTTTCAGTAAGATTAGTTTTGTGTTCAAAGTTATGGGTATATTGATGGTCTTCTTGAAGAGGGAGGTTTTTCCTAGTAATCCAGTATGTTATGAAATAYTCTTTTAGGCAGTGATGTAAACAACCATTAGCTTTCAGTAGTAGTTAGAGAGGTAACACAAGTCTTTGCAAACTGGGGCAGGCACAGATGAGTGAGTTAAACTGAATGTTAGCTTATATAAAATGGTAAGTGGAAAGTGCTGGTGTCCCATCCAGACTGGGTTGAAGATATACCAGTACAAGCAGCTGTAGAGACTCTGCATCATTTGAGATGACATAAGTCCTGCACTTTCAAGCAAAATACTTGGAGTGCTGATTTTCCGCCAAGATGAGAATGAAACATCCAGAGTAATTTTATTTATCCGAATGTTTGTTATGTTGATTCACAGCATTGGCATCAGGCTGTTGGATTAAAAGTTACTCGACTCAAGACATTCTTTGTATTCCCGAGAGTACAGAGGTGTGTGATTGTGCAAATGGGATCCTGATGTGTCTGGCTGAAACCTAAGTGTAGAGCTTATTTCTACTGGCAGTCAGGCATCTGAAAAAAAGCTTTACTACCAGAAATGGAGGACTCTGGTCCTGGGGTCCAACTGCTTTTCAGTAACATGATGAAAATCAAGCATTTGGCATAACAGCCTGGTGTGAGAAAGCGCTGCCTCAGGGAGTGTGGTTTCTCAGTAGTGGCATAGGACTCTCTGTGGCTGCAAACTCTAGAGAGAAGGAATAAAGCCAGCCAGAGTCACATGTCAGTGTTTTGAGGGTCTCTTTAGGTAAGGTTTATTTAGCTTTCTAGGAAGCGGCAGTATTTAATCTGACCTGAAGCAGCAAACAGATGGAGGGATGTATTCTGTCAGAAGAGAGCTGTATTTTTGGCTTTCACTTCAAGCATGAGATTTGTAGGTGGCTTGCTTAGTGTTCTATGAATTTGATGCTCTATATATTGCTAAACTGAGCCTATTTTTTGTAAACAACATAATTTTACAGCTTCCTTATGCTTAAACTGCTTCTTTGCCCAGGAGTTAAAAACAGGTTCTTCCAAATTTCATGCCCTGTTAGACCATACGTTCTGTTGCTGCAGGGAGCAAGTGATTCATGCTGGCTTGACTGGRAGTTACATCCTCTGGTGAAACCTTMTATTGCACTTTACAGATGAACTGGTGTATTCTGGTTTTGTGTTTACATATMTGAAAGATGGGATTCTTTCAGGATTCATTTCTTTATAAGGCTTTTAACTGAAAAGAGGCTCTTTCCTACTAAATTGAACTCAACTTTCACAAGTGCATATGTGTGGAAATTTCCCCCTCCCCCTGAGACCATGCCCAGTTCAGAGGAGGAGAAAAAACATTGTTGGGAACATTTGTTCTCATCATGTAATAGCCTCTTATAAAATAGAAACAAAACTAAAATTGTTGCAATGCAGCTTAAATAAATAMCAGTCTAAATTGGGGCTTGGAAATAGTTGGTTCTCTCTTTTTTTCAGGGTAGGCCATTCAGCATTCCAAACTGGCTTGTGCTGGAGGCAGACATCACCAGCAAGGTATTTCCTGGCTCCTTTTGCCAAATGCTAATAATAATAATAACAACAACAATGAAGATTAAAAAAAAATACTCAGAACTAAGACACACATGACTTCATTTGGCAGCACAAAACTTGCTCTACATAACTTCTGTCTTTATTTTTTTTACTTATATGCCTGCCAAGAGCTTCTGAATTAATTTGCCCCGTTCTCACTCCCTGTCTTCCCCCTGCTGAAGGAAAGGCATAGCGTGTCATGCTCTGAGCCAGAGGAACATATGGGATGGGGGAGCTCCAGMTGACCAGTCCAAGGGCTCAGCTGTCATGTGAGGGCAGTGCCTTGGCCACTGAGCCTGCTCAGTCTCTCCCCTTGGGCTCCATCTCAGGCATGSTGCCTCTCCCCGGCCCTACTGCTTCTTGGTGGTTTACTGCTTCTTGGCTTTTCCTGGTGGTTATGTCTCAGCTTGGGCTTCCTTCCCAATTCAGTTTGGCCACATTGACCATAAGGAAGAGGAGCCCACTTCTTCCTGATCTCCTCTGGAGAAGGAGGAGTACAAATCTTTTTTTTTTTTTTGTGGAGTCCAGTGTCTCTATTCCTTTACTTGGGTATTTAATCCGTGACAGAGTCTGGTTATGCTATAAAATGTTTCAGATCCCTTGATCTATGGTTGCATCAGGAAAAATGAAATAAAATGTCTCTGGTACTGGATGGTGAAGAGCAAGGGGAGTTTGCATGTAAAGAGTGAAAACCTCTGATCTGCAGTAGATACAGAACAAGAAAGCTCAGTCTTGCCAACAAATTTCAGTGTCACAGGGAAAACCATGAGAATATTTCTGAAGTTTCGGTCCTGCAGAGAGTAGCCAGGAAGGAATGAGTGGGAATTTCTTTTTCACTGAGGGCAAAAGAAATATGTGAAAGTATTTTAAGTGTGAGACTCTGAGCTGCCTCTGCTTGTGAAATGGTGGTACCCTSAAGAGGCAGGCTTAGATTTGTGGCACATTAAAATGAAGTAACAGCTTCATCRTAATTGATAGTGGTTTATGACACATCAGTTTAAGTTTCTGCTTTGTTAAACATTTTTAAAATGTCTTCAGTGCACCCAGCTTCCCTTCCTTAGCTACTGAGAACTCTGTGAACCCCTGGCTTGTTTGTCTCYAGCCACAGTTGGAAATGCTGCATTGGTCCCATTTTACCTAGGCAGCCCCTGTGTTTTCTGAGGCAAAATCTAATATAGAAACATGAATATCATTTCTGGAATCAGTTAGAAACGGTGCATCCAACATGATCCTCTGTGTATGTGTGATTGTTTTTCTTTGGCTTGTTAAATTCATTATAGAAGAAAGCGCTTCCAGWGGAGCCCAATTCTGATTAGCCTCTWTAGGWWGAAAGAAAAGAAGAAGTTACTGTCCAGAGATCACTTTCTTTTGGCAYGTGCTCCCTCTAGTCTGATCTCAGCTGAAGGTTTTTATCTGACATTGGTTTTGGACTGAGTCTGCATTGCTGATGACKCATTTGGCTGTAAAGATGTGGTTTAATTGATTTTCAAGGGTAGGAAAAAATGGTGTTCTTGATAATGATTGCAATTTTAGATAAGGTATGGTAATGCTGATGTTTGGGCTGCTCAGAGCTAACAGTAACAGACTGAGCTGACCTGCCTTGGCTTTAAAATGCCTGGTAGAGCTTGCTGTGGCCTTGTGACAGAGATTTTGTATTTTTGTGTCTGTCTACTGTTGGATCTCTAGTGTGCGTCTCCCTAGTTTTGCATCAGGATTTATTTATCAGCATATAAACAAATCAGGTTGCTCCATTTGTTTCTTCTGCTGCGACTTTGACTTAGTTGTTTTGGCTCCTTAGGTTGGAGGGGCTTTGAAGAGTGGGTGGAAAAGCTCTATACTTTTCCAAATTGTACCAGAGGACAAAAAAAAAAACCTTTACAGACCCTTCTGTCCCCATTTGTTGGGGCAGCATATGMTTTGTGTGTCTACATGACCTTTTGTGAAAGCTCAGGGTAACAGCCCTWCGTTAATAATATTAATGATTAATAAATACCTTGGTAGCTTTGACAGGGAAAACTGGGCATCTCGTGGCTACTTCAGAATGACAAAGCAGGCTGGAAAAACTGCAGTGTGCTAACTTTTGCCTTACCTGGTATTCTTGCAAAATTCCCACCAAGGAACTCCCAAGGAAACTWAGTTTTATTTCAGAGTACAAAGGAAAAATATGAGAGTTTGGAGATGTCATTGCTGGAAGTGGGGCTTACCAGAAGTAGTGACAGACCAAGCTTGTAAGGCAAACAGTGCTTCACCATGGACTGACAATATCCCCCCATAATCTGTATTAAAAATAGATTTTACAGGCTCCAGTTTTAGCGTGATCCATTCAGTAATACATATGGCATTCCCATATGTTAGGGTGAGAGGAAGGTGGAAATAGTGGGAGTCAGGGAAAAAGACACTGACTGATCCTTATGCCATTTCAGTTCAGTTAATTGCATGTGTTTATAATGTTGTAACGTGAGCAGATGGGGGTTTTCACAGTTCTGTGCTCTGTGTGTGGATATATACACACACACATGTGTATGAAGTTCTCTAGCACTTGATTCCACAGGGCTGCGCTGAGGCRTTACCAACCACACACATTGGGTGTGTATGGGGGAGAGGATGGCATCAGGGGTGGGATGGGATGAGTGATTGGTCTAATATTGGGATTCCCAAAACCACAGGAGATGCGCACGTGTTCAGTGAGCAGTCCAGTCCCATAGCTTGCGGATATGCTGCATTTGGTGACAACTTCAACACACACATTCAAAGGTTATTGTATCTCCTTGTTTGAAGTCACACAGCTCTGAAATCAGTAAACAATTTTTTTCAGGAATCTGGGCCTCAAACATACTTTAATATCAGGATAGTTTCAGTCTGGGARTAACTTTTAGAAGAAGGATATTGGCCCTGGAAGCAATGGTTATGTATCCTGTAATGTTGCAGGAACGTGGGTTCCCTCCTCTTGCTAAGATTGCTGGAGCAGCCAGGCTGCCGAGGACTGCATGCTGTAAGCACCATCCAGCTCAGGCAGCACTCTGGTTCCAGCTGGGATAATGGGTGTTCTGAGCATGGGGAGATCCCTCTGCAGTCTTGACTCTGCAGTCTCTTGCTCCCCTTTGCTGGCAGCCCCAGTGTCCAGGCTGTGATGGTTTGCCAAGTCACCCGGCAGTTTTCATGAACCATTTTCTGGTCTCGTTCCCTCAGTTCTGTCCCCCTTGCCTGYCCTGCACCCCGGCCCCTTCCATACAGGTGCTTTTGGAGAAGGGGCAGCCTCCTGTCTGCAAAGAGTGCCTGCCATTCCTGTGCTCCTCAGCAGGAGTGTGGCAAACAGGCTGTTTTCCTCCTTGCTGCCATGGCCCTCGAAGGATAGAGTAAAACAGATGGCGCCGTGCTTAATGAACAGCCAGCAGTTGAGTGAGCYTGTTGGTCAGCTTGGGCTTTGCTCTGCTTGTGTATCCCGTGCTTGCCAAAGCTGGGCTTTTCAACTGGAGCCTCTGCTCCTGCTGGGATCTCATCAGGAAGATGAGGAGCCCCTCCTCTCTCTCCCCAAACTCTGGTYTCTATTTGGTCAAGAAAGGTCAAAGGTCAGCCTTTGCTCAGATGGGCTCTTCCCTGAGAGTAGCCAGGCTTTCAGCAGGACCTGGATGTATGGCTGGGCTTCACTTCATGTAGTGTAATTTCTCTGAATCTTCAGGTAARACAAATATTCTATTTTAAATCCATTTTTTCTTTTCTGTTTTTTTTTATCTGAAAGAGTTCTTTGGGCTAGTCTCTAGCTTTTAAGAGCTTGAAGACCCCTTGCTGAACCTAGGGGTTTTGCTGTCTTTTACTCAGAGAGATTGGTAGAGATAAGTTTGGCCAATTTCAGCATGAGCTGTAATTTGGACCCAACTGATCTTTGCTTATAGGGATTTTGTTTCATTGGGTTTTTTTGAATGTGTTAGTCCACAGAGCACTTGATTCCAGTTTTCAAGTTGCACCCTCTTTACTTTCTTGCCTGCTCCCCCTCCACGTGGATTGGGAAGTGTGAGTAAGGATTAGTGGCAGCCAAACCACTGTTCTGTCCTCAGAGGATTCCTGTGTCGTGCAATACCAGCTGAAAGTGCCTTAGCAGGTCCGACCCGAGACATCATCTCACCTGTGCCTGGCAGGCATTGTCCATCTGTAGTTACACATGCAAGAAGTTGGTACAAGTGGACTCAGGACCTCATGCTCTGGGGCTGATTTGGGACTGAAGGCTCAAGCTGCTGCTGTGTAGATAAAGTGGAGAAAAWACAATAATCTTTTGTCTTGCTATTGGGTAAGAAAGACTGTATGTGTAGTAAAACTAGTTGTAGGAAATACTTTCTCAGTTTCTGGAAGTCAGGGCAGAGATGCAGGAGCTAGGCTGAGCTGTTGCCTCTGGTTCCAGGGAGCTRTTTGGTGCCTTACAGACCTTTTCCTCCTCCCACCCATTATTTTGTCTCATGCATTAATTTCTTRGCAGGTGCTCTCGCAATGGGAGAGCTTTCAGTCCTGAAATGTCTTTGTCGGCTTCAGAAGGAAAATAGGAATAATTGACTGGGTAATATAGGAAAGGATCAGCTGTCACTACCCTTGGTATACCCAGGGGAAATAAGGAGATTCAGCCCAGTGCTTTTCAAGAATGAAAGATTAGCTCAGGATGAGAGAGTCTTTTGGTCTTCTAAAGGGGCAAAACCTTGAGCCACAGAAATTAAATAGAAACATGTAGAGTGGTAGTTGAATAAAAGTAAAATAAGAGCACGAAAAAAAAGCCTTAAACTCTTTAGTTTATCTTGTTCTCCAAGTTCCCTATCAGATGGCAGGCACCTGCTCAGTGCCGGATATTAGGGGCATGCTGTCAGGAGACTTTTTAACTTCAAGTGATACCTGCCTTTACACTCTGCCTTCTGCTCAYCTACCCTGCATGTTGCAGGGTAGAAAGAGTTTTCTGATCACCATGACTTGTTCTTCAAGTTACTGAGGTGAAAATAATTTCTACCAAAGCATTACAAAATAAAATAGTTTTCAGTTATTTCTGTCTTGGCTGTATSTTGGAGTCAGTCTGAATGTATATGTTCATACTTACTCATAAAATATAACTTTATTTTGAGATTGTTCCCACACTTGGTTTCCCACTTGTTTAAGGAAACGAAAGACACAAGCAAAAAGACTTTCAGATAATGTTAAGAGATGGATGAAAGCCAAAGTCAGAAAATTGTTATAAATTTCGACAAAGAGGTTGAAGAACAGGGGGAAAAATGGGGAAAATTGAGTGTTAGCAATATGARTGTGTATTTTCACATTTCTCTAATTTTAAATTTACTTATTTTTGCTCCTGTATTTATAGCACAGGAATATTTCAGAATTATCCTGAATCTCTCAGAAGACAATATTTTCTTACCTGAAAACACCAAGTGTGACCCCTGGGAAGGGCCTCTGGAAGCAGAAATTAGAGGATAAACAAAACTCATGCCTTTTTTTTTTTTCCTCCCTTCCCCCTGAAAAAAAAACAAACCAACCCAGGTTTGAATGCTTCTAAATATTAACAGTGTTTAACTGCATTTAATGGTTGATAGATCCTATTTAACTCTAGAGTAACGGAGTATTTTGGATTTTGGGAAAGGTGGGAAACAGGAATAAGCTGGTCTTTTTGCCAGTCAGCAGTCAGTATATGGAATATGTGCAGAGATGTCTTTTTACTGATGAGATGCTCTTAAGTCTCTCCAAAGATGTAAGAAAAAGGAAGTCCTTTGGTCCAAGCCATCCTCTTTCACTGAACCTTGGCATATGCTCTTGAAGTGTCTTGCCTCTTTAATGTTGAACCCTGCCCTCAGGAGAGGCTGAAGAAGGGCTCAGAGTAGAGACCTGTGTGAGAGTGGCTAACAGGGGCAGAAGAAAACCTGAGAGAGCTGGTTTCATCAGGGCCCACTCCTGCTGGACTAAGGGGGGCCAGCAGCTGGAAGCCAGCAAAGATCACCAAATACCATCTGCTGGGGGAACAAAAAGGGTTTGAAGAAAAGTGTGTCACCAAGCACTGCAGTGGTTAGAGCTCAGCACCCAGATATAATCAGTGGATGGTCTTCGAGAAACACTTAGCATGRTTTTTAATAGAGCTCTTATATCTTAACAGATGATAACTTGTAGCGAAGAATTGAAATATCCTGGAGCAATACCACAAGTTAATAAAGGATCAGGCGGCTTTATCARATGTGAATCTGCTGATTCTTGACCKGCAGCTCTCTGCAGCAGGAGTATGTTTTTGTGTTTGCATGCCGAAAATGAAAGCTGGTTATTTTGGCATGGCCCTCTGTATTTTTATCAGTAAGGCTGTTCATGATTTATTAATGACTTTTCATGGTTCCTTTTATTAAGAAGTGGAATAAATATTTCTTTTTCTGTTCTTCAAAATTTTGTCTCTGAATATTAAAGAATAAGAGATTAAGTCAAAGAAAGGATTGGTAGTTTCTAAATCAACACACAGTCTCTTAAAAACCTCATATATGCCGTGAGTAGAGTGTAAATTCTGTAACAAAAGCTCATTCCTTTTTCATTAATCTCTTGTCCTGTGAAAGCTCTGTCAGGCACAAGATTTGTATCTGAATGTAAGCAGTGAAATGTTAAAGGATGATGTTGCCAGTTACAAGTTCCGAGGCTTGTGATTTGCATTGACCAGAAAGCAAAAATGATTAATGAAGGCAGTACAAAATATTAGGAGTTTGCAACTTCTGCTGTTAAGAGAAGTGCACCCCAAGTTTTCTGTATTTGAGTTGATTTGGGGTTTGCTTTGTAATCTGAAGTGAATTTGTCAGAGGTAAGTATATGTCTTTTGGAGAAACATGCTGTACTGAGTTGGTTGGGGGAATGGCCCTTGGAGCTTCCTTTCTGCTCTCTGGAATGCGGCTGAACCACAGGCAAAGTACAAGTTCTGCAGGAAAGTCCCAGGGAGGCTCAACAAAATAACATAGTGCCCAAACTGCAGGGCTTACAAAGGTAGGACTAACATGTTAGAGATCCCCAGCAGCTAAAAAAAGGTAATACAAAAAAAAAAACCCCACACTTTCCTCATAAACTAGATTCTGCCTGTTGGGCTTTTGTGCCTCTGTTCATGTACCTGCAGACAGAGTACAGCCAAGAATGGGAACTGTGGGAGCCTTTCTGGGTGAGAGGCTGTGACAGCACCACACATCCTGCTGATGGCAGTGGGGATAGTCAGGGGATGGCASAAGATTGCTTGAGCAAAGCCAGCAGACCAGAAAATACAATCTTTGTGTGGAGCTAGGAAGAAGACCCACTAAAGTGTGAAGAGCTGCAGGACACTCTCCTGTTCATGGCCTGTGTTCAGGTGGGGCTTCAGACAGGTTGAGCCATGCTCTGTTGCATTTTCTGTCATACATTCTTGCAGAGTGGTGGATTAGTTGCTTCTCATTGACTTAGCTGTGGTGARTGATGATGTTACAGTGTAATTCTGAAAATGCCTTTGTGGTTTGCACTGCCACAAGCCCCACACTGGGCCTTGGAAAGGTTTGCAAGGATAGCTTTTACGGGATCAGTAGTTAATTTGGAATTGGTTACCCAGATAATTTGAGCTTTTGGCTCA
>NW_026623252.1:1381775-1401257 GCF_030028575.1 Malurus melanocephalus
TGGTTTTGTTAGCTTTTTTTTTTCTTTTGTTTTTGACTTTTCCTCCTCATAAAAAATTGATCTAGTCTGATCTCTTTCTGTTTTTGAAAATGTAGCTCTTTATTCTTTAGGAGGAAAACAATGCATTTCAGTCTTACTGAGTTTCATTCACATCTTTCCCCTTAAATATGGCATCAATCCAGTAAAATTAATGTGCCCTTTGTTTGTCTCTTARCATAGTTCATTTCCTTAGAAAATGTCTTGTGCAAAACCCCAGGCCTTGAGCTAGAGGCTGACATGAGTGCTGCTGACAGGCTTTTAAAAGGTATCAGTGGAAATTCCTCTGTCCAAGATTTAGCTCTTAAGAAGGGGTACCCAGTGTGTTTTGCCACTAATGTTATCCTGACTTGATCTGCAGGCCAGCTTGAAAAGCGGTAAAAGCTCAAGCTCCTGTCCACTATGTGCAGAGGATCATCAGTTAAGAAAGGTGCAGAAAACTGGATGCTTTTAATATTCAYCCTTTAATGATTTATGAGGCAAAAAAAGAATAAACAAGTGACACTTAATATTTTTCTACAGCAGTCTCCTATCCTTGTTTAGTATTGTTMGTGGAGAGCTTGTGTCCAGAAGGGTGTTTGGTGACACCATCAGCTGAATAAGGTCTTTCAGATGTGTCTGTCTGCATTGGTAATAAAAATGYTTGTTCTTGTTTTACAAAGGAACCATTTCTTTTAAATATAACCCCCTCCTTCCCAGTCTCTCCGCGAATGATACCATCATCAGAATTCTCATTATAGCCGTCTTTCATGCCTTTAATGTTGGATGAAAATCTCTTTGTCTCCAAGTTCCTTCAATTATTAATGATTCAGTTGTATTCTTTTTGCCAATTGGTGCAGAGAGAACCTTGGAGCAAATGTGTATTAGTTATTCCATTTATTCTCTCCTCTTKGTTCCTTCTGTGATGTTTCTTAATMGTGCTGCTCTCCTGATTTTTCACCCACAGGTTGTGCATCACTGCTTGGTTCTTTTTGCACAAGTATAGGAGCCACTGTACCCCAAAGAGTAACTTTATTTCTGAAACCTTCTAAAAAGAAGTAGGGAGCCTTTTTACAAATGCTGGGAACATCTGTGTTCTTCAGTATCTTCTGTGCTGTTAATAAGTGGTCAGACACCTTTGTCTGAACCGTTCACACCCTGAGGAGCAGGTGGAAAACTCCAGACCCTAAAGTGCAATCTCAGTGGCATTGTGGAGAGGCAGGGGCCAGCCTTGGTGCCCTCCCCACCCCACTGAGGTCATGCAGCAGCAAAGAGGGGAGGAGTAGGTGGGGTTTGTGTGGAAGAGCTGCAGGCCTTGTCCTCTGAGAGACTGAGCTGATGTAGTGGGAGCCCTATGGGAGCACCCCATGGCATTCCTTTTCTAGTCCTGCTGTCCCTGAAGCTGTAGGCTTTGAAGCTCTCTGGACCTTCATGGCAGATTGAGGCTGAAGTTCCCAACATTGCAGCTGGCCCAGATTAGAAAGGTGCACACTGGGCATGTCTCACTAGGGTCAGGAAGGCTAGAGAGAAGGCAGTATGAAATTAATCCTGTGGCCAKGTGGATTTTGCTGGAGGCTCTACCAATTGCCCAGTCTATCCCTATCTGTAGGGATGGGACAACAGGATCTTTATTCTCTTCAGGGAGGATGCCAGCAAGTTCTAGGCACTGCGCTTGGTACTCTCTGTATAAAAATAAACACATAAATAAATGGTTTGACCTTTTTCAGTAGCAGAGCTTTTAAGTACCACACACACACACACACACACAAATTTCCTTTAATTAGCTCAGTGAATTACTCTTTTATTCCCCCCTTCTTTATACCCCTCACCCAACCCCATTGATTTAGAATATAATTGCTTCCTTGCTTTATCCAAAAATTGCGTCATCTGGAAGATTTTCCTTACTGTTTGGGCTTTCTGTACATTAGAGAAACTTATCTGAAAACATGTTCTTTACATGGAAAGATTAGAAGAATGTTTTCCCAAACTCTCCYTTTTGCTTATTTGGACTCTCCCCAGTTTCCCAGTACCTATCTTACTGTACAAACCCCACATTTTGGCATTTCTCCAGCTGAGACACARACACCACCAAAGAAAATGGAATATTTATCCCAATATTTTAGGGATAGCATTCCCATTAGGGTAAATGAAACTGTGATATTTTTTCCCCACAGTAAGCCTTTTCCTGTCAAACCACTGCCAAGCTACTTTACTCCTGATTTGTCCAGCTATGTGTTTGAAGCCTTGTCTCTTAATATGCTGTTAAGTCCTTTCTTTTTCCCCCCCCCTTGATTTCCTGCTTTTACATCTAGGACCTGCTGTGCAGYATGCTGCAATGATCTTGATTTTGGAAGGTGCTTTCCTGTGACAAACTCATCCTAACTTGGGGTGGAACCCAAATTTTGTAAATGCAAAATCAGGGGGAATGAGTTTGTTGACATTTGTTACTGACAAACTTGTATTGCCAGAAGTATTTTTTAAGTTGTGCTCTTGTGCTGTAGGTACTTGGTTGTTTATTTTTTTCCAAAATCTTTGCAAAGATGACATTTAAGTGATTGGTTTGTRATTTTCCACAACTTCTTTTCAAGAGACCTTTTTTAAGAGAGAATGTGATGTTTGTGAAGATAAAGCAGAGTCTTGTCTGTGATCTGTTATGAAATCTTAAATACTCTTCTTGAGTCATTAGGGAGGATCCATGCAACTTTCTAGGCCAAATCTATCTTAAGTTTTGTTTCTCATGTTGCTCTTTCCTATTCTAACCTGAAGTTYTGCTGATTTTTAAAACAGCCATATGCAGTATTTGCTCACTGTTGGTCTTGTGAAAATTGAGCAATGTTGAGTATGTTGAGTTGTAGCCTTCTGTGCACCATCTTTGTTGTGCCTCTCTGCTGAACCATGACTTGTCCTGCCTGCTTTTCAGATCATATTGATTCTTCTTTTGTTGCCTTTTATGTTCCTGGCTAATCATAATTCAATTTGTTCCTTAGCTTGTCTGATTATATTCCCGGGGTTTTGATTTTCCTTATTTATATGGGATTTGTCTCTGTTTTCCCATGATTTTTATTTGAATATTCAGGCTCTTAAAAAGCTTAGTGTATTCTTCCTGCATACTTGTAGTTTGTTGGTAAAACTGCTAAACTCTCTTAATTCTGCCTTTCCTTTCTAGTTATGTATCCCTGGAGCCTTGCACAGAGCATAAACTCTTACCTGTTGAACTGTCTACATTTCTGTTGCCTGACAAACTGAATGGAGTTCTTCCGAAGAAACTGAAGTAGGATGGTAGAGGAGCCAAGACTGGCAACTCCTCTCTCCATCCTCACCTCTGCCTTTCCCCTTTTTAAATCCAGATCATATACTCCTTGGTGCCCTAGATTGCTGTGGGCTCACTTCTCTGCTGAACAGTTCTGTCCTTTGAAACCAATATAAACCAGTGTCTGGATGGCTTATAGTAGCAAGAATTCCTGTGGCAGTCATTGAAATAGCAGAAGTTTCCTGACTTACTGGCAGTGCTGCCGTTTGGGCCTGTCATCTAAAACGCCATTGATCAAAGTATTACTTTGTTTAAAAGAAGGTCATGTCCCCTGGGATATATCAGATAAGTTCTAAGGTCCTTCATTTATCCAAAAATCCCTTTTGTCTAATGACTTTCATGTTTTCCCCCCCATTCTGAGAAACCAGATTTGACTGTAATCACATTACACTTCCCAAAAGTCTCCCTGGTGATGATGATTGGATGTGGCACCTTTGCTTCTTACTCTGAGCTCATGGACAGTGTAAGTGAGTGCTTCGAAACAGCTGCTGCCTTTTACCCTTGGRGCAACTACCTGGTTCAGATGAGGGAAGTAATTTACTTGTACCAACAGCTTAAAAATAATGGTGGRCAGCACTGTGAGACAACGGTTAATGACGACTATGTTTAAGTTACCTAATCCAAGTCTCCAGTCATTAAACCCATTTTAGTCTTGATGTGATAAGTRGTGTGTATTCAGTGGAGTAGTGACTGACTTAAATATGTGTAAGCAAAGAGGGAATTGGRATCATTATGTTAACCACAGGAAATCTGCTTTTATGGTGATGAAAACAAGAATCAGTCATTAGTAACAATGAATTAGCCTGCAGTATCTRCTATGTTCATTTCACAGTAAATGTGATAGTCAGGATCCATTAAGAAACTCTTGCAAGGGTTTCTTACGTCTACAAAGGTAAGTATCTGTAACACGCAGTTCATGCTGCCAGCCCTCCTTACCTTTTTCTGAAGTGCTACAAGATTATGCCTAAACACAAAGTCTGATCCAGTTGCACTGAAGTCAAGGAAGGGCTGTTGGTGATTTTAGCTGGGCTTTGTCTTAGAGGCTGTTAATTGTGGTTGGTTTTACTGGAAATGGGCAGGTCTTGGACAGGCTCAGCTGCACGCAGGGGACCTGGCTGCCCATGTGAAGAGAGGGAATAAGCTGTTGCATCATKGTGGCAGTGCCACGTCTGAGCGCATGTGGGTCAGGCTGGCAGCCAGCAGCCTGCTCATAAGGCTGCTTTTGTTGTCTCTCCTCTGAGGTGGGGACAGAGCTGCTTCCCCTCCACATGGCTCAGCTGCAGGGAGCTCTTCCGTGGATTTCTGCCTGACTGCCTTCCTTACATAAAGAGTTGCTAAGTGAGAAGCTGTTCAAACCAATTGAGCTACATGTTCGTACATGTTACTGCAATTTCTGTTGCCTGACTTGGTTGGTTTTGCTGTCGAGGAACAGCAGTTAGCTGAGCTAACCAATTTTTCTAAAAAAAATCCTTGAAGGAAAGTGTGGACATAGGAGGAAATAATCAGCTGGCAGCTTTTGGGAAGGCMCTGCTTAGCTGCTAGTGAACATATTTCTGAGAAAAGATTGATCTTTAAATTAAGGAGCACATGCCTTTTCACTGAAAGGGGTAACRGATACTGACCTATTTCAGGAAAATTTCTGTTCTTCAATACTGCATTAACTATATACCAACATCCCATTGACTGAAAAAAACCTTATATCTTCCTAAATRTAAATGGTATTTGAACTGAAATGCTATCCAAAACCTATGATTAGACAAACAGATAAATCTGTGTATTTTTGCATTGCAGTTTAAGGCCATGCCAGCTCTGTTTATATTTTAATTGCATGTTTTGCAAAATCTGCTTCAACAAATGATTCATTAGTTTAGAATATTTTATTTATAAATCTAATATAGAATAATACTTAAGGCTTCTGTTACAAGTTATGACATGACAGTTAATTTAAAAGCATTAGGKTATGTGATTAAGTGAAGCACAACTCATACGTGAACAAATTCTATTACAGTAGCTGTGATATTTTACAGTAAGCAAGTTTTTGTCTTGGTTCATCACCCCACTGGTAGGCCAGGAGAGAGAAAAGGTGAGAACAGGTGGTACAGATTCTATCTGCAGTRTTTTCCTAGTCATAAACCATGTGATAGGATGGAGAAACGTTGTTTCTCTTCGATGCACAGCTTGTCACATGCATCAGGACARGGGCTGTGTGTTCACTCATATAATCTTTGAACCTCCTAGTAAAACAGTGTTTCCTGGACAGGCCTGTCTCAAAGCCATTGTGTTCCTGGATGTGTTCARTGAGTGATCTGGTTTTGTGGAAAGTCACAGCACTCTAAAGTGGCATTGCTTTCTGCAGGAGGGTTGGTGCTATCAAATGCTTCTGATATTGTGGACTCAGGGAGCCAACTGAAAATTTAGCTGGTCTTCCAGAGACAGTGGAGTGACAAGGCACTTCTAGCCTGTGCCACTTGGGACACATCAAATGTCTTTGTAGTGTTTCAGTGGTTCTCTGAGATGGAGGTTGGCTTCTGCCATGTCAAAATTTGGGGTGTGACTACTCACTCATCTCTTTGCTTTTTCTTTGTGGATGGGTTTTGAGCTTGGGGAATTTTGCCCAGCTGTCAGTGGCACTAGAATCCCAGAAACAGCAGGCTGAACAAGCAATGAGACCAAACTCTTCCTCTCTACGTGCAGTACCCAGGACAGACAGGTTGGTTTATTTTGGGGTAACTGTACAAAAGCTTGTGTTGCAGCTATTACTAGTATCTCCACTGCATATAAATACAAGGTTTAGGGACTAACAAACATATTTCGTGAATTTTGCTTTCTTATTCTTTTGTTCTCACTGATCTCTAAGCTAGAAACTAAGGATTTCCTCAGAAAGCCAAAGAATACATTTGGTAGCTTCAAAGCATTAAATGGAGAATTGCTTGTTCTGAAAAGCAGACCTGTGAGTATTTGAATATCCTACGTATTCCAGCTTGATTTTAGCGAAATGCTGGCACAGAGACAATTAGAAAATCCCTTTCTAGATATTCCTTGTATCAATTATTTAGTGGAGGAGAGTCAGCTAGGATTCACAAAAGAGAGATCATGCCTGAAAGTATCTGTTTGACAAGTTTAAAACAAATAAGCTAAGTGGGGGAAAGAGGCCRTAATATGCCTGGGATTTGAAGGCTTGTTTATGTAACCATGCTGCATAGAAGCCCATGTTGTATCAGCCTGTGTCTCAGTGGGTGCAAGAAAGCTGGCTGTGATACTCAGTGTGAGGGGATGGCTTTGGATGAATGCTGGAAAAGTGTAATGTCACCAGTACAGGCCTGTTTTATTGGTAGCCTGGGAGAAAGGACAGATGAGTCCTGTAAAGATGCTGTATTCTGCTGTGGATACAAAGCTGGCAGTACCAGTGGTGTAAAGGAAATAATATGATTGAAAGGGCCCTGAACAGGCTGCATGAGGTGGGTAGATCATCTCCTGCATTCTTCTTCTCTGAGGAGAAGATYAAAAACAAAACCAGGATCTCTCTGCATCCTGAAACTTTGTAACCTGCCTTGAATTCCTTGTCACCCACAGTGGCTGCTAACTTGGCCAGTGGCTTTTCCTAACTACTCCCCGTCCATCCTCTTTGTCAGTAACCATAGAGATGCAGACTGTGACTCCAGCTGTAGCCTCCCTCACTACGCAGACCTGGTGAAAGAGCTAGTGTGCTATACTGCATGTGCTTTTCCAGAATTAATGAATACTCTTCTATTTTGTTTTCCTTCTGCCTTGAGAAGGGGACAAAAAAAATAAAAGCAAGTTTTTCTCTCAAATTGATAGTAAGAAAATTAGTCTGATGTTTATTACAATTGCAGAAGAGCAATGTTTAGAGAGTCTGATGAAGCATTTGTCTCCTCTCAAGCTCTCCAGAAGGCAGTCATCCCCAGCACTGTTTCAAGTRCTAAGACAATAGCGAATAACACGAAAATTCCCTGTTCCAGGGCTATTTTTACCAGAGTGGTGCAGTTCCTGTTCAGTAGACCTATGCCTCTTAATCTACATCACTGATGATATTGGAAGCTATTTTAGGCATTGCGTAAAATGTTCACCCAGTCTTTGCTAAAAAAGAAGCAACCAACCCACAAGTCCTTTGTTAAACACGGGTTGAAATGCTTCAGCRGTGATTTGGGTGGAAAAATCTTAGRCTGAGGTTATGGGAGCATCTTGCTTAGTTTGGGATCAGATATTGTGTGTGACTTGGGAAAGCTAAAACCCATGATTGTTCTTTCTTCCCCCCTGCCCCCRTCATTATCCTGAAAATGAGGAGAACTCTACCATTATCTCTTTATGGTTTTGGCTCTTCTAAGGTATAATGACAACTGTCTTCTTGTTCTGCCCAGCATCTTGCACAGAGGGATCCAGTATGGAGCTGGACAGTAATGAAATTGAGTTCATTAAATTGTATGAATGTGGTGATGAAAAAAAAACCCCACCTGAACGAGCAAAATCTTTTAGAGCTTAGATCAGGCTTCACAGTCTCACCACCTCCTTTACTGAGACTGTAAATGTCTTTACTCCTCTTTGAGAGGTACACTGCTGAAAATGTAATTAATAATTTCCAGGACTTTGACTTGGTCAGCTTCCTTAGATTTGTATTTTCATTKTGTTGGGGTGCACTGATTTTAACTGATGAGTTTCCTGCTTCTGTGACTAAGYCAGGTAAACATGAGGTTAAATCTCAGATAGGGCTGAGTGTTCTCTGTTCCAACATCTATCTGGATTAGGCTCTTCATCCCTATCTCCTCCTATGCCTTTTGTTTTGTCARAATTGTTTTTATTGGTGTGGAAACATATTTTGCAGGGCAGCCAGCATGAACTTGAACATTAAGATGGTTTTTATTTTTATTATCTTTRGGTGAAAYCATTTGCCATGGGCTGTTRTGACAGATTGTGACTCWGGAAATGYTTGCATGGGCAGACTGAAGRTGATTKGGGTGGCTAGTTGAAGATTCATCCCTGGGCTCCAGGGTGTAGGACACAGGCTGGCAATTTGTATCTGTCCCTTGTGAGCCATGTGAGTTCGGTTAGGAACTTCTGAGAGAAATTACAGGACTGTTTCCAAGACAACTTCTTATCTCTCCACCCTCCCAGCTCTGCTGGGACCTCCCAGAGCTCCTGCTTGCTTTGGGGGAAGCATGGCTGGTGAAGGRCAGCTGTAGAAGTGAGGGAGGTACAGTAACAATGCTGTGAACAAGCACCAATTGGTAAATGGTGGAGCTTGGGAAGAYGAGGGCAGGATTAGGGTTTCCTTGGTTTCTGCAGAGGATGATCCTCCRCAGTGGGAGGTTTGGCAGCAGCAGGCACCCCTTCCAGTGAGTCACAGGAGGCCTTTTCAGAGGAAAGGTCTAAGAATTGTGCTAGTGGTGCTTTTGCTCTTTTTTTTCTGTTCCTCCCAAAAGGCCTTTTTGCTGCCATGTGGTACCTGCTCCATTGTCATCCTTGTCCCCTAGAGCCTACCTTCCTCCATCTCCTCATTCTCCTCACTGCTGCAGTGGTTGAGAGAGCGGGGAAGAGCTGTCAGCTCAGGATCGATGGTCTTAAGTCACCGAGATCTGTTTATAGCAGGAGGGTGGAATTTCTATTTGATGCAAAGGTTCATGGATGTGTGAAGTCATTCTRTGTTTGTGGGGGAAGGCAGTAGCAAATTGATTCCCTTTRCAGCCTTCTACCCCCAAAGTTTTGRGAGACAWCCCCTRGAAATCAATGGGAGATTGGTTACTCCTTCTTTTAARCCCCTTGGCCCTCTCAAAGGTGAATGGGATTTGTTGGAACTCTCCCAAACTTTGTGATAGGGAGATGTTTCATTTTCTTCTTGGCAGYCTTCCCTGTGAAGTACTCTGCTGTCACAGGGTCTGAGAAACACCAGCTGACTGATGGGAAGTGAACCTGGTTGATTTGTGTGTCCTGAGTGCAGGAAAATTTAACCTTGTCTCAGTCCTTAAGAGTGTGCTGGTTACTCCTGGTTACTCCTGACTGCTGCTTTGCTGTGWATGCTGTTTCATTACAGACATAAAATGCTTGAAAACAAACCAGTTCATCTTTGAATTTTTGTCATACTCTTAAAAAAAATTATTTATGTTCCTCTACCCCTCCCCAGCAGAGCTTTTGAGCTCTTGAGCTCCTCACAGAGCACTGGGTGATTTCCAAATTCATAGATTCCTTTTACTCCTGAGATTGATATTTTCCTGGAGAAAGCCTTGGAATAGGGAGATGAGATGGAAACAGACACACCAACTAAACAGTGGCAGTAAAACTCAAGCCCTCACTTCACAAGGATCTTGTTTGTGTGCTGAACTGTATTAGTCTGCTAATTAGCATAAGCTGTGAGCTCTTGTATTAGTCCTGAAGGGTCCCTGCTTGCCCCTACAGTCCTGCAGCATTTCTGCATTTTCCCTGATTTTGTTTCTCCTTGGTGTGAATAAATAAATGCAAGGCTCAAATAATAGCTTAGTCAAGCTGGTTCCAACACGTAAACAGAAGCACTACATAGAAAAATAAAAAGCAAGAGCAAATTGCCTTCTTGATCCACAAAACAGAAAATGCTAAATCCCTCCAGACCTCCTTTTTATCATGTACCATCCATAAACTCTGTGTGGGATTTGGATCAGCATCACGGCAGAACCCGGCTGTGCTGCTGCCTGTGTGCAGTGCATGCCTGTGTGTCTGGCAGCAGCACAAAAGAAACCAGTTGATGATATTCATAGGATTAAAGGCCCGATTCCTGGGGACACACTTGGTTGGATGCAATTAAAATGCCTGTCAGGCATTTGATACCAGCAACCCCTTGACAAACTGCTTCAGCAGCCGTGAGGTGCAGCATCCTATTGTAAGTGGATGATGGCGGAGCTGGCTGGCTTGTCATCATTCTCGAAATTTCTGTGGCCAGTGAACTCCCTCTTCCTCTCCCACTCACCCTCTTTTCCTTTTCACCACTGCGGGGACTTTTTCTAATTTGCAGTTTTTCCTTTTCCTGACGTACACATGGTAGATACGAGCTGGTGGCTTGCAGACTGCGTCTGACTGAAGATAGGCAGCGAGCCGATGGATAACAGCACTCCGGGAGAATGATTATGCAGCAGTTATTTAAGGATAGGCTTTTGTGATATGGCAGCATGTGAGCTGGTAATGATTTTATTTTAAAAATGTCATTGAAAAATTKGTTTGCTTGTTGTGAATTTGAAAGAGTTGCACCTTTATGCTGAAGCTTTTTGGATTTAGTCTGCTGTGGATTAAAATCTGTAGCAGTGCACGCTGGATGAATTAAAATGAATAGGTAATAACTTCTGTGGATTTGTTTATGAATATATTGATGCATGCATAATGTGTATTATAYGCAGACACACCTTCATATACACATGCCTGTATGAATATGTTTATGCATTTTTGCCTTTGTATGATAGAAGAGAAACTTCATTCATAGCTGAAAATTGTTTTTCAGCAAAAAAATAAGTGTTTTCAGGGGTATTTTTGCCCTTCTCTTTGTTTTATGTTAACAGATTCTTCAGTGCATAGTCTTGGACGCAGCGCACTGATTGGAATCTTCTTGTTCACAGATCGGAAAGGTAGGACACCTCTTTAATGTGGGAATGAATGTGCTACAGGGTGTGGGCTGTTCTTTGTTATTTTGTTTTTCCTTTATGATTTAAACAATAGTTGTTTTTCTTTGCTTTTGTCAGCTTTGCAGAGATATTCAAATTGTTTTGCCGGTACTGTAAAGCTATTTTTGATGTGTAAGCATATGCTGTAGGTAATTCATTAGTCCTTTTTGCTGCAGCTACCAAGGGGCCAGATACAAACCCGGGTGCTTGCCTATTGTCTTGTGTTGGTATATCGAGGGTGCAAGCTGCCTCCCATCATACCACATTTGGGGTCTTCCTAATTCTGATTTTAGCATCAGCAAGGACAGGGTTAAACTTGCAGGCTTGTTCTGAGCAGGTACAATCTCTCACAGGAAAGCAGCTCAAGCAGCTCAGGGTTCCAGCAGCCTGTCAGTTCTGGGGGAGCATCTCTCTGGTGGCTTTTTGACATACCACTGGCACTTCAGAAATTATGTCTGAAAATCAAAATGAGGAAAACAAGCTGGGTTTTTTTGACAATGTCATTGCCAATTCCCAGGAGTACAAGTTTATTGTCCTATTCCTCTACTAACTTTTGGCCATGGTCAGTCTAACCCCTTGCTCCAGTAAAGGAAAAACTGAAGTAAAACGCAGAATAAAATCTCTGTGTTATTTACTTTGTGTTGGACTTCCAGGTGTGTCAGGTAGGTAAGGAATACAGATCTCATTGATTTGCAGTGGTCTCTATGCCTCAAAAAAAAATCTAGGCAGGATTAAAATTCTGCTCCCTCCACCTTAAAGGAGAAAGGGATATTTATCTTGAATTAACTTCTCAGATGCCAGTTTTCACCCAACACTTACCAAATCAGAATTTATTATATTCTTCTTGGGTGTTCTACAGGTGATCATACTCGTTAACCCTGCATTTAGGTGAGCAGGGATTGTATGCAATCAAAATATGCACTTACCTTTAGTCTGAAGTTTTAGGGGGCCTTTTAAAAGCCTTAAAAAAAACCTGTTAGATTTTTCAGGAAACATAGTTATGTTTCACTCTGTGAGAAAGCCTGGACTCCTGAAATGGCCAGTGTGGGTCCCCAGACAGGCCGGAATCCCAAGCCAGAACCCAGGCACTGGCAAAGGTATGGGCCACTGCTAGGAGCAAAGCATGCCTCAGAAAGGTGTTGAAYAATCAGTCATTGAAATTAATTTCCAGGGCTGGTTAATGAATGCTGTTTTCCGAGGGAGTGCATTGTAAATTTTTCCAGATATTCTGTCTCCTGTTTTTCTTACATACAGTTCTGTTCTTTGTTTTCCTCTTCTACACATATTTCCATTCTCTTGGCCCTCATAGTTTTTCTGTCTTTGGCAGAAGGCTTTTTATCTAATAGGTTTTCTTGGCTAGATAAAATTCTTGAGAAGAATTCTTTACTTGCTAGTTGATCTTAGTTGCTTTTAATATTGTTTTCTCTTGGTATCAGTTATCACTAGACTCATTGACATAGAAAAACCTGTAGAAAATAGGGTATAAAATGCTTTAATTTGTGAAAAATGCATTCAACAATTTGATTTTAGCTAAAAGCAAGTACYTTCTCTTCCCTCTACTTTTAATTTCACTTCCATTGTCCAAGGCAACAAGCCAAACAGCAGTCTCATTCTGATTTCATTAATGTTTTGCAAATTYTGTCTCAAGGACTAATATTGCTTGCTGGGCTTGATGTCAGAATCCACAGTTTTGCTCAAGGGGAAAGGAATGATCTYTCACCAATAGAAATGATGGCATTGTTATCAGACAAGTAGAACTGCCTGGTTTTTATAGTATTGGTGGATAATGAGTCCTGTTTGTTGACAGCATGATCCCTTCAGATGAATGGTTTTCATCTGCTCTGGAAATGTCTCTTATCTCCTGTGCATACCTTATCAGTCCTCTATGGTATCCTAAAAACAAAGAAAGGGCATCAGCTATTTGTTATTAAATCAAAGTTGGTGGATTTTTTTACTGAAAATACATATACATTTCTTACACTTCTGATTTAGCAGTCATTTTAACCTTTTCCTTTGATCTGGGTTTTTAAGATTCATGTTACAAATTGTTCCTTTGGGCTACAGAGAAGAAAATGAGATGTTATGCTGGCAAAAATGGAAATTATTTCAAACAATGTAATTTTCTTGACGAAAAGGTAAGGGGCACTTAGCTGAAAGAAGATAATTAATTCTGGATTGACAGGATTTAAAAATCTCTGGCCACAGGGGTAGCATAAATTGGCTTGGATTATMAAAAGTAAAACATTTTGTTAGCTGTTACAAAAAGGCAACAGAAGCCAAAGTGTGCAGTGGCAATGAGGTGTGCTGGATTACAATTGGTGGACTCCAAGGCGTGCATCCAGGATGACGTGATGTTTGGCACTCACCTTCAATTAAACWTATGACGTGGTGAGCAAATGCACCAAAGGCATCCAGAAGGAGCACGTAGCATCAATTCATCCCCAGCTTCAGGAGTGACCTTGGGCCTCCATGTCTCCAGCTTTCAATATCCTTGATATATTTGCTAGGGATAGATCACCAGGATTAATGGTATCTTGTCCTATGATTTCATGAAACAAGCAATGGTTTGAGCATTGGAATGAATGGTGCTGACTTTGATTTATGTCTTGCGCTTGATGAACAATTCTCAGTGAAAACTTTCCTGCTGTTTTACTGATTACAAACACTATCTCCTAGGCAAATCATTTGGTGGCAAATCAGGGTCCTATATTGTGGTTCTTCTTTCAGCAGTGATGTAAGCAGGTTTGCTTGCAGGGTCTGCTTTTCCTGCTTGAATGTTGGTTTTTATGGGACTTGTAGGAAGGCAGTTGCCTCTGTAACAAAATGGGCTGAAATTGGCCAAGGGACTCAAAAGTTACTAGCTGCAGAGAATATCGTCCACATAAAACTGATTTTCAGTGGCTAAGACTGGAGCTAATGTATCCTGCTCAAAGTTCTTTCCTTACGGATTTGCGTCTTGTGTSCTCCCCTGCCACAGCTTCCATTATCTCACTTTCTGTGTGGCTGTGCTGCCAKCTGAGCAGGACACGGCGTGCTCTGAAGCTGCTCTGSTTTCTGGCTGGCCATTGTGTGCATKTGCTGCCTGTCTGGAAGGTCAGAGACAGTGAGTGSTGAGGTTATGGCAGTGCTTCCTTCATTTARAGGAAGGACTCATTTTAGCTTTGTTTTTCATTTCTAGGAAGAAAATAAATTTCTGTCCTTAATTCTCTGTCAAGCTATATTTTAAATATTAAGAGCTAGGGAGAGTTAGGCAGTGGAAGTCTGGTTTAGTAATGTTAGAAAGGACCCTGTGTAGCCTGTCAAGAAAGTAATCATCAAAGCACAAGAATCCAGTGGAGGATGAACTGGACCAGGAGCTGTGCTGACATGGCCTCAACTGGAGGACGAAGGTGCACCTGATTGGGTGCAGGCCTGCGATTCCTGTGAATGACTATAAACTGCTGGGTYAAATACTAAATTTGTATCCTCTTTTTCTTCCTTACTTTCTTTGTCTCTAAAACAGACAAATGCCAATGTATTTCTCAGAAGTATTCATCAGCTTCGCAAAATTATTGAGATCCTTTGTTTCAAGAAGCTTCAAAATTTGGTCATGAGCCTTAGTAGAATTTGGTGGGTTTTGTCTTGGCTGCAGTAGCAAAGGTGTTTGTGGTATTACTGCACTAGTAGTAACAATACAAAGGTTAAAATACATTTACTAAGACTTGATTCAGCTTCCCTGATCAATTTAACTCTTTCTTTGCTGCACTGGAGTACATCAGTGATGACATTTAAGATCTTAATGAATTAATAGCAATCAATCTATCTGTCCCATTTCATATAAAAGAATGGCTGTTTCCTGATGGACACTTAGCTGRCGTACCAAAGCTGGGAAGGGCAGTGTCTGTGTTGCCAGTAGCGTGCTAGGAAAAAACTTCTGTAGCAGCAGGGCTGCTGACTCATGCTTTACAACCCTGGAACATTCCCCGAAAGGCTGGAGGCGCAGATTAACTTCCTTTCCCCATCCTGGTCATGGGACAATTCATCGCATTATTTGCCACCAAGTGAAGCCTCTAGATAGTTACGCACTGCTGCTGTTTTCACTGACCTTTTATGGAGTGCATCAGCATGGAGAAATCATGGGCAATTAATTTTAATACATTGGGTGTCAGTCAGTGCTAAATCACAGAAGCTGTTTACATGTGTTTTCTGAGTCATCCCAGTTCWTGTGATAAGGTGATTTTTCAGTATGTATGATTAGTAAATTACATTTATCTCTTTTTCTTACTTGGTGTGTATATTTTCCATAAAAATGCAAATATATGCCCTAATTGGCTAGAAGAAAATGAGTCATGTGTAAGGAGGTGCCTTTCTTTAGCTTTTTCATTGTCAAGGGGAAGAGTTTCATGCCTGCTGGAGATAGGAACAGAGAGCAGTGGGAGTAAGATCAGAGATGTGTATTAGGTGACAGGATAAAACTGTCTGTATCATCCAGTTGCCTCCATCTCTGTGGTTCCCAAATTGCTTCCTTTCACATGCCCAAAGAGACCYGAGCACTTTGCTGCTCCTCAGCATCATAGCATTTGATACTGAGAAGTTTGATCGAATGGTAGAATTCATAGCCCTGAGTTCGGCTCCAGGGACTTTCACATCCTTGAACACCTATTTCAGGTGTTTGAGTTACAGATGTGGAAATAAAGTCACAACACATCTCTGTGAAAAGTTMCTTGAGAAATCACTGCCAGCTGCAAGTACAGTCCAAGCATAGGTAGCATTTTTGCTCTGGAGAAAGCTCTCATTCTTCCTGCTCTCTAGTGCCAGGGACACTGTTCACCTGCCCGTACATCACTGTGTTGCTAGGCTGTAGTGATGGTCAGTGTGCTCTCAGGCCCCACATGTGCTTCAGGCAGTGCTGCTCTTTTGCAATTGTATTTTACATAATCTCAGAGCATCAGGAGGGTTTCTATTGACATTTCTGAGCTGATTATTTGCAATATAAGATGTTAATGGAGTTGATTTGGAGTTTCACCGGTTGGAAGTCTCTCTTGCCAGTGTGGATTTTGTACATTTCCCAACTATTTTTTAAAATACTTGAGGCTGAGATATCATGGAGCAAGGGCAGCAGGAGTGAAAGACACAGGGCTGTAACAACATGGAGATTGATCAGGCTMTGCCTTTGGGCACTCGAGCCCTGGACACCAGCCTGCCTGTTGGGATTCAGCACTGCTGTATTATTCTTCCCTTATATTCAGGCCTGAGCACACCAGAAGACAAGCTCAGTGGTAGCTCCAGCTTGCCTTCATCTCTGTCTGTAGTCACAGTCYACCTGAAATTGTCTCTGAGGTCAGAGAAGGGACAAACCCACTAACATTTCATAGTTTAGGACAGTTACCTGCTTTAGGGTTTCSATAGCTGCAGCAGTTTAGCTCAGATCTGTTTAAGGGTGGATTTACTTGCAGTGATCCAAATACCTTCTCAGCACTTTTTAGAGTGATTGGTGGATGGTGGCCTGGTGGATGAATTGGCATTAGACTCCTCGGTGTTGACAGTGGGGTATAAACCAAGTTTATGATGGATCAGGATGTCTGATACCTCTATTGATAAATGGATGTTCAGYTGGGCCTTAGTTGTTGCTGCAATTCGAGTGTATGGCAGCAAGTCTGTGTYGCCAGGCCTCATCCTGGGGATAATCCTGGCCACCCCCAAAGGGGCTCAGCCATTCTCAGCATCAGCTATCCAGTGCAGACAGATCCCTGACCCAATGACATTCTGCTCCAATGACTTCCCCAGGCTTCTTTCAAAGTTAAGTGTAGTCTGACTGTTGATTCTGCATCTTTTAAAAATGTATGTAAAATTAGAAACACACATASTTCACTTTTTAATTGAAACAAGGTGCAGCTGAATGTGCAGTGAGCTCTTCACTCATCATACATGCTCTGCTASAGCCAGTGTGCAGCTCTACACATAYCTCTGAMTCTCTAAAGGACAAGACAACATTTGAGTAATCTTTTCTTGGGTTTAGCAACATGATGATGAAACTGAACGAACATTAGAAGCCAGAGAATGAGTCCAGACAGCCCTGATWTTTTTTTTATAGTCAAAATAAAAGTTAAAGCAACAGATTGAAAACTTCAGTAATGTGCTGAATGCCCTCAGAGAAGATAGAAAGCCAAAATTTAAAACTCTGTGATCCTCCCACATCCCATAGTTTTATGCATATACAAAAATGACTTATATCTCTTTCCAGAGCCCACTGGGGTCCACAGAGGTTTGTGTTCYCAGCACCTGGTGCTGTGGGCTCACTGTACTCAGAGCTGTTCTTGATGTTCCCCTGAGCAGAAGCTTGGTTTCTCCTTGGGTGGATGTGCAGTGCCCTGGAGAATTGAGTCCTCTTCTTGGACAGCTGCCATGAAGTATGACTGCAGTACATCTAAGCATATTAACAATCATTAAAGGAAGAATCAGTGCCATTATTTGTAGTGGTGGTGTTACGTAATGAGTAATAAGAACAGCAATTCTTGTAAGGGCAGAGTGAGGCGTGGGCAGAACTGCTCACTGCGACAGCCTTCCCTGCAACCTACACCCAATGCCCTTGAGGTTTTGAATGAATGTGCTTACTCTGAGGTTCATGGGATTTAGTATCCATTAGAAAAAATGTATTTCAACAAACACTTGTGGAAGTAATTATGGAAAGGTAAGTTGACACAACTACTAAAAGCAGTTTTACAATTGTATAGTAGTGTGTGTGTTTGTAAAAACTTTAAATGCCAATGTGTGAGTTRCTCACAAGTGGGAAACTTAAGCACTTTAGTGACTAATTATAGAACAAAAGAGATAGAAACCATGCTCCATGACACAAGTAACACATCCATGCARCTTGTAGTTTGCCAACCATAAATAACTCCCTGGAAGACCTCATTAAAGAATAAAAATCCCCAAAGAAACAAAATCAAAAGAAAACAAAACCAAACACCAAGGGAGAGTTCTCTGTGGTTGCCTGTGACTGTCGTTCTGAATTGTTGCACACGTTCTGGTTCCCATTACTTCTACTGTGTGCCCTTAGTGTTGTGTTTGGCAATTCTAGGAGTTGGTGGGTGGGTGAGTGTAAGAGCATAGTAGTCAGAGATTTTGATCTTAATAAACCTGTTAGTTCAATGTGGTGGGATGGCCCTTGGTACACAGAACTATCTAACTGGATAGGTTAGATTCTCGGGAATGTTTGATTGGCATATTGTTATTGTCTTGAAGTCCTGTTATTTTCAGTGTTGTTGTGCTGCRACTTTTACCTCAGAATGATGTTTACAGATTAAGCAAAGCCTAGAGCCTACCTTTTCTTGTGTGCTGTCATTTCTCACTTTAWATGTCTGTAGAAAATGCAGCGTGTTTAATCTTGTTTAGCATACTTAATGGAGGGAACAGAAGAAGGGTGTGTTGAATCCTGGGCATTTGTGCTTGGTGGTCCAGGCGCACATCAGGACCCTCCAGGCAGAAGACTCTGCACAGCTTTATTGCTGTGGTTTCCTGCACAAGTTGGACATGGATGGCTTTGGGCAGGAGGGTTTGCACATGCCAGAGATGCCTCCTGCTTCTGCTGTCTCTGTACTGGTGGTGTTGTTCTTCATCACGTGTGGAGGCCACCACTCTCTGTCAGCTGTGTCACACTGGCACTGGGACTCYAGCCCTCCTGCACAAGCAGGAGTGACACATCTGTGCCTTTTGCTGAAGATCATGTTTATTTTTTCCTCTCTCAGTTGTAAAGTGATCTGTGAAGGAAAAATTCCTCTTAACTTCTGCTGCTGTCTTTGAAATAGGGCTCTGGAGGCTTAGGGCTATTGTGATATCCTTTATGGGCAACTTGGCAGATGAYTGTGTTCTGCTTCAGGGACATCTCAAGTACCAAAGCCACTGCAGTTACCTTTTGGATTGTGATTTGATGCAACCTACAAAATACTTCCTGGCTGTGCAACCCACAACTTTTTTGTTGCTGTTCATATGTTAAAGGTTGWGCTGAGTCCTTCAGGCCAAATGTAAGTATTTAGCCATGGTGAATGGCTTTGAAAAATGTTTGTGATTTTGCCCCTGAAATATGAAYCTATCATTAACAGTGGAGAAAAGCAGTGAGATGTACAAAAGGAGATACAGTCAAATCATTGCATCTGTGTCCACATGTTCACTTACATTTTGTTACTGTTTGTGTTTGCATTTTCCGGAACTCTCTATATTACGAGTAGCCCTTGTAGTAACTCTGTTGTGACCTATAAAATTCCTTTCTGCAGTATCCAAAGGAACACAAGAAATACCAAAACAAAGTCTTCTATCTAATATCAATGAAGGGTGCTGTGTTAGAAATCATTTTATCAGGTCTGTTGCAATAAAATACTGTGGAAAAACTAATTCCTGGAACAAATCAGCTTCTTCCTGTAAACAAATATGAATTGTTCCTGTGTGTATATATGTGCATAATCAAATATAATACAGAAATGTAGGCTTTAAAACCATGGTGTTAGGAAGGGAAGAAAATAATGTACCTTTTTTCACTCACCC
>NW_026623252.1:1401495-1696588 GCF_030028575.1 Malurus melanocephalus
TAGTGTAGCACCGATGGAATTGACTGTTGACTTGAAAAACCTTAAACAAGKCTTGCTGTGAAGGATCCTAAATGTGAGCATCTCCTTTTGAATAGTTTACTAAATGTAATGAAAGGCCCAAAYTCTTCATGCACATTCTGTCAAAAATATGTAACCACCTTTGGATTCATGTTATAGTGCAAATATGCTTTCTTGCAGTTTTGCTCCTTTCTTCTTAAAACAAGAGAAAGAAATAGTTGTATAATAAACTGTGTAGTGGGAAAGAAATGTTACAAAAAAGCTTAAAGAGGCTTCTGAGGATTTACAGCCATGGGTGTTTATGRGAACTGAACTAATTTTCATTTCCCRGCAGTCCTCCTTACAGAGATCATCTGGAGGTAGGTATCTATAAAGATGAAATAGTGCAAGATGTCAGTGAGGTGGGGAGCAGGGACCATCAGCACTGCAGGAAGCTGTAGCTGCTGGCCATGCCTGAAATACTGACTGGCTYAGCTGCAGTGGATGGGCCACCTGGCAGCACAAAGACAGTGGYGCTCTGTCTCTGCAGGTTTGCTCTAGGAAGGTTAAGCCTATGGATTGAAGTAATCCTTGCAATATTAAAAGCCTCTGTCTTGCAGTGTTTGTGCGGGAAGGGCCTGTCAGACATCACAGAAACTTGCTGGGATGTCTCTGATTCAGTCTCTCTCACCCTCCAATGCATCCCCTATAGTTTTGCAGTTGTCTCTGACTGTTAGTTTGTCAGGCTCATCAGCACCTTTTGCTTTTGGTAAAATGCTCCGCATAGCAGAAATTGGCCTTGGATCTGAGCCCCTTGGCTGCTTAGTGGAATTAAGTCTTTCGCCAATCCGTGTCATTCAAAATTCACTGCAGTCCTTCTGCTCTGTCTACCCCAGCTGACACTGGTTCTCYGGTCCTTTTGCCCTGTATCTGTCACTGATTCTCTCTGTCTGTGCAGGAAGTCTGTATCTCTGAAGTGAAATGGGCACTGCTTTCTTGGCCCTCAGCTCTCTGTGGCAGCTTGTCTCTGTCACATTTCCGACACAATGTGCCCCTGCCTTTCCCAGAGCTGTSCTGTTTTGTCCCCAGGTCTGAAGCACGTGTTTGCATGGCACAGAGGCGTAGCTTATCACTGCTGGGCAGAAGCATCTGTCCCAGGCTCTGCTTATGCTGTGCTTGATGGAGAGAATGGGTGAATTGCTAAATGAAAGCATGGAAGGAAACCCCATGACCTCTGCACCTGTTCCAGGTTACAGGGCTCCATGGGACGAGAGCCAGCCTTTGAATCAGCATGTCTGGAGCTGGGCTGGGCATACTTATCTGTTTAAATAGGCTTGATGGCTATTGTGTGGCTGCCATCTGTCCTCTTTCACACAGGATAACTTTGTTTTATTATCATCTTTAACCATATCTTATTAGGTCTCTAAACTGCTGGTCARTGTGCATTCATTGTTGAATAAAGAGGCTGCCACTTTTCTTAACAGAAAATAAGCTTACTACGATAGTGGTAAATGAGCCTTTCCCCCTGTTTTGGCATGAATGCCTTTCTGCACCAGAAATGTGATTAATAGCAGGGGTCCAACTGCAGCATTTATCATCCTGAGTAATCTCAGCACTTTAAGAGGGTGCTTTGCTTCAAATGGAAGACAGTAGCCATCTAAACAATAGCTGGAGCATTAAGCATTGAAAGCCAAAATACATTATTTTTTTTATATTAGGAGGGGGGGAAAAAAAAAAGCAGAGTTTCAAGGAGAACAAATGTTGGGTGTGGAGGATGCTTCGGGGAACTCTGTAAAGAATTTGTTAGCAAGAGTTTAAGAGGTTTGAAGGAGTTTTCAAGTGAGCTAACAGTAATGAAAATGTAATGGCAAATGTGTAAGACACTGTAGGCCCTGTTGTGCCAGTTCATATCCCAGTCAGTCTGCTTACCTGCTGTCAGCTGGTAGCACTGATTCATACGCTGATGGTTGGTTCCACTGTCTGTGTGGTGGTGTGGAGCAGACTGAAGGTCTTGGTTTCTCTGGACCAACTCCAGATCCAGTTACGTGCAGCARCTGCAGGAGATCTGCAGCACTGCATGTGCGTGGGAATAGGAGTCACTTTGCAATTCATGTTTTATTGATCTGTTCTTTCCAAGTGTTCTCAATGTCACCAATGAAGACTTTTTGAAAGGCTGCAAGCATTGAAGTGCCCAGGTGACATTCTTYCCTTGGACAACCTGTCATGAGAGTTTTAACACCTACAGAAAGCAGAAATTTTCTGGAAGATTTCTGAAGRTGTTTGTTGTCCTCAGACAGAGATTAAGCATGGGCAAGTTCAGGGTTCCCTTGTTGCTGTTGGGGGTGTCCTCCTACTGTTGTGTTCCTGAGGAATGCAGGTAGCTCTGTGGTTGTGCAKAGACAATTGAATTGTCCTTGGGTGCTTAATGCTGTCACCTGCCAGTGTACATTTGTGAATTGAAAACTGAATGGAGTCTTAGCTCCAAAATCCTGCGCAGGTTTCTGTCCTGACAGGGCAACAGAGAGGGTCAAGTCCTCCAGGGTGTGAAATGCAGCAACACTCTCAGGAACTTCTTTCCTGCACCAGAGGTGAAAGTTGGGAGGTGGCTGGTACATGAGTGAGCTAGTACATAGCTGAGTTTTAAGGTCTTTGCAGAAATGTACTTTGGTCTCTTTTTGCCCCTTTCTAGTCTTTGTCTCATGGACATCTGTTGAGCTTTTACAAAAGGTTTGAGGTGCCCCAGTAGGCACTGTATAAACCCATTCTGATATATCCCAAAGGGGTTGTTGTTATGGAGTGCTGTGCCTGGGCTGTTGAGTCAGTGTTGCTGGTASTTGGCAATATTAGCAAGGGAATGACCAAGAGAGTATTTCCTTATGGGTGTTTGTGGTCACAGCTGCACTCTGTCAAATGTCCCTTGCTGCTTGGAGGGGAAGCATCTATCTGCACAACTTAAACCAGGAGCAATTGTCTTGAAAAAAATACCTAATCAAGCAAAAAGAAAGGTGGCAGAGGAGGAAGGGGAAGAGAAAGATCCTATTCTGTTTTAAATTCCTGTTGAGACTGCCCACCTGTCGAGCTGGGCTTCAGTATTGTTCTGTTGCAGTGAGTAATGATTTGCACAAAATGAACCTTCATTCCTCCTGCCCTAACCACCCTGAGCACTATTTGCATTTAGGATAGGAGAAGGAAGGACTGTGGGGTTGCTGCATTCTCACTTAAGCAAAACTAAGGAGCAATTGCAAGATGATTGGGCCACTGTAAAAGAAAAGGTGAGTAACTGTTGATGGTTAGGCACACTGAATGAAACAGGCTGAGAGTTGGGAAACTGGTGTGGGGACACTGAGACACAACTCAACTGCACCTGTGAAAATATCACTTCACTGGCTGTGATTTTTAAGTTCAAAGAAATGGAACAATTGCTACCTTGAAAGGGTAAAAATAGATTGGAGGAAATAAACACCTTCAGGTTAAAGCCTCATTTTCCACCCTCCAGCACATTGTACTGTATATGTGAAATGTATGGGTTGGGAAGACAACTGTTCCCAGGGCCTGCAGCATGTTTGTGTCAGTACTGCTATGGGGGCCTGCTGCCGTATCTCCTTGGTGACTGCAGAAATGGGTGCATGTTTGCTGACTACTGCTTGRGTTGTCTTGCCTGTAGGGTTTTCCCTACTGTTTCAGGTTTTTTGTCCTTTTAGGCTCCCGTTATGCAATTGGTGATCCTCGCTTACTTGGTATCAGTTGCAGTTTCTGGCCAGGGGGAGAGGAGGAGGTTTGGAGATGAAGAAGCAATGCATAAAATTTAAGTAGCTCACGTGATGGGGCAGCTCTTCAGTGCTCTAGATGCTGTTAGACAAAATTGCTTGCATGAAGGCAGGTTTCTCTTCCACTAATTGCTCTGTAATTTGGAATGAGTCATTTAATTCCTGCTCTCACACCTGACTACATTCCTTTTTCTTACCTAGAAAACATGGCAAGYGCCTGTCTGGAGTCTATGAGGTAAATACCTAAAGTATAGCAATTGTATGGTTATCTAAAGCCTGTACATATCGTATATTCACTTTAAACTGGGGTGACCATGGCAGTCACTTATCAGGAGTGGACCTAGGTCATGCAAAAGGATTCACAAGTTGAAGGCATTGCTGTTAGAATGTGCTGTGGATGGGGTACGTGCAGAGAGCTAAATGACAGTGCTTTAGTTTTTGCAGCAAACAAATTCCTGTGGTCTGTAGCATGGCAGGACACTAGCCTAGTGTTTGCTTGTATAAGCAGAAATGGCAAATTAATTTATTGTGATGTTTCAAACACCAGAAATCAACATTTTAACTGCTTAAAAATCATCATATGCAAAACTTGCTGATAAGGCAAAAGGTTCACTGTACAGTGTACATATGTAACATATGTTATATGAAACTCCACTGGGCACCTGAGTCCTGTTTGATTATGCCAAGACAGACCTATTGGAAGATCTGGGTTTAGTTGTTTCCTGGCCTAATAAAGACCCAATTGATACTGAAGGCCAGMATAAGAGGAATGCTCCTGGAATTGGGTAGTGATCTCCTATTACTTTTCTCTGCGCTCTGTTGGAAAACTGAGATRTAACAACAGATCTTAGCACTTTACTACGTAATTTCACCTACCCCTTTCTTGAATCATCTAATCTTGCTGTGAACTTGTGTGTGTGTTTGTGTGSAGTCAGCTCCAAAAGGCTTGTCTGCATGCAAAATCTGTACCATTTGACCCATAGGTGTATTAAGGGGCTATAGATAGTTAAACAAGTGTGCACTTCCTTTGTTATATGCCTAAGAAATACTGAAGGTTTCTTCATTTTGGGACCACATCCCTCCTCAGYCTATCTGGCTCTTAGGTCTGTAGAGATTTGGATGTTATGTGACACCTATGTGGTATCGTATCACTTGGATACAATGGTCTGTGTGGTTTCAGATTTGACATGTGAGTTCCCTTTTGGGAGAGAAGTTGCTCCGTGGCAGAGGGGTAGGGACTGGAGGTAATGTTCAAATGTTCACAGTGGCAAATACTCTGCTACAGCTGCCTCTGCATGACATCATCCAGGATGGAAGCAGATTGCTTTCTCCACAGACATATCCCACATTGCCACTGTGTCTTTTCAGCTGGTAGCTGTCATTGCACTGTGCACCACAGCTGGAAAATCAGTTTGGGATGGACTCTCGAAACCACCTCTCTGTTCCTAAACACTCCTGATGTAACAGAATGATTTTCTGAGCACCCATTCCTTAAGGGCGGGGGAACACAGGATTGTATAAAACAGATTCTCCCCCTCTTCTCTCTGTGTTACTTGTGAGAAATGTGTGATACTGTCAAGAGAACACACTGAAACTCAGRTGAGAACTTCCATCAGCTTCGGTGGGTTTTGGATTGGCCTCCTAAGGAGCTGCTTTGATCAATAAAGAGAATGCACTGGGCAGATTTATGTACTGATATGAGAAGGCTGCTTTTGCTGATGAGGGACTTTTCTGCTGAGGTTTACAGGTGAAGACAATCGCTCTTAGGGTTCCCTCCCACTGCTAAAAGGAGAGGCAGGATGTCTGCAGAGTGYGAGGCAGCTCTCCTGGCAGCTGGAGAGGAAGGCATGTCAGATGCCAGCTGAGACAACATGCAGAGTGACTTGTGCAAAGTGGAGCTTGTATGGCATGACCTACTTGACCTAGAACAGCACTTCACCTCAACTGCAGTTAGTCTTGTTCAGGGAGAAGATGGAGTAAACATGCATTTTTTAACAGGTGACAGGTGAGATAAAGATGAGGAAAGTTAATTGGAATTGTCACCRCTGAATCTTTTGCCAGAGGCTGGCATTATGCTGAAAAGTGACATTAATAATGTTGGCATGGTGGTACAATCTATTGTTTAATATTAACAACTAAAATTTGACTTCTAATTATTCACTCAAATTGAGGTGGGAGAGCTTTGGCTTGCTTTAGTATCTGAATTGCCGTTTATTCTGAAATGCTCATGTCTGGCACAGATAGTACTGTAATACAACCCTTACATCTGCAAAGCTCTCAACATTATGCTGGGGATGTCTGTTTCTTGRTTGATCATCTTGGAGTGGAGTAAATAGTATAATGATCCATACTTTATTAACCAGATAAGGTGTAGTTAAGGTGTAGTTGGGTGTGAATGCAGAGGTGTTTGAGTTTATACTCTACACACAAATTAAGGTGTTTTAATTCACATATTTACATGATTATAACGTATACAAAGTAATTGTGATGGACCTAGCTGAATGTTAAAAGGTAAGAACGGTAGGCAAAAATATCAAAAAGGCCCTTTAAAATAAATTGTTACTTACGAGTGGTTTAATAGCAATAMATGGCTGTGTGGGCTCAACCTTAAATTTACACTGAAATGCTTTAATTTCTCCATTGAAACAAATTTGTGTGGTTTTATTGACTGGTTGCAAATAGTACATTAAAGCATATGCTGTCAAAATGCTATAGGCTTTGGGGATGCTGTTTAGCTTCCTTGTGTGTGTTTCAGTATTTTGGAACATGTTAGAAATGATTATTTGCCATTTAGGCACCTTTTCAGCTGTTAGGGGAAGACTGAAAATTTGGCGCAATCTTTGAGGTCATGGCATTTGTAGGGCAGGTCACAGTGAGTATCTCCCCTCTCACTCCCTTGTGAACTCCTTTAGCTGTTGACAGTTGGGGGTGGTTTCCTGTTAAACTGCCAGTGTMACTTTTGGAGATGATCTTCTGTGAGCTGGTACTTTTAATGATCCATAGGAAAAGTAATGTTATGGAAGCAACTTCTGCTAGGGAGGCATGTCTTGTTCTAAGAGGTGAGGCAGTAGTTGCCCTTTGAAGGCTGTTACCATTTGTTTGTGCATGTGCTTATTTTCCTACTGCACTAGGAAATAAGCATTTTGTGCCCTGGTGGCTCTTAGTTTATCACCATTGGAAGCCAGAACGCATGCCAGCCCTTGTCATGCAAGATTTTGCCTCTTGTGCAGTRTAGTTCAATTTTTATTTGATAAAAATCTCTTTTGCAAGTTGTTTTTTTTTTTTCTGCAGCTGGTAAGATTAGGGAGAATTGTTTGTTTGTTTATTTAACTAGTTACCAATTTTTTCTTAGGAATAACAATATTGGAACAAGTAATTCCCAACATGCAGTTTATCCAAAAGAATAGGTCCCCTCTTCCAACCCCTCAAGGCATTTGAGCACCCATTAGTCTCTTGGTATTAAAACAGTCTTGTAGAGTAGCATTAGTGAGCCTGCTTCTTCGTAGGCTGTTAACAACTGAAAATAGSTGAAGCAAATTTATTACAAGTGGACATATAAATACAGTAAATTGTTTTGCAGTAATATTTTCTTGCTTTAAACAGTTACTTTCATAGCAAGAATATGATCAGTCATTTTTTTTGTTATTTCTCTGTTTCACTTTCCTTGAGGTTTTGGCTAATTGGTTAAATCCTCTTGATCTTTTCAAGCTGTTAATGGTGCAGCGATGAGTAAAGKATACCATCTCCTATATCCATTTGAATTGAAAATACCCTGGCTAACTTTACAGAGGAAGYCATTGAAATGCTAGAATATGGCAAAATTTCATCCACTAATTAATGATATGTAGGGGGTTGTTTTCACCCAACTGTGCAGTTGCCAAGTAGAGATTGTGTGACAGCGGGAGGATATAGCCTAATTGAGGCAAATTGATTATTTATTTTGTGACACGGAGCACATATACTGGGTTACAGGGGATTAATTCTGTCTTCTGTTTCCCAGACTTAATGACCCCACTGTCACACAGGTTCAGGATGAGCTGTGGCCGTACTTACTTCTGGTGGAGCCTGTTACTGGGACACCATATGTATCTACAGAATTCTGACACACGTTTTAGGTRATGTTATATTGATGGCAGCTTCTCCTATCAAATGCCTTTTTTTATCCCCTGAGTGAAGTTGTAGTAGTTTTGCCTTAGTAAGTCAGACTACACTTAATAGTTGGTAGGAGGCCTTTGAACTTCTCTGTCTCAACCTTGATTCCTGTYTCCCACTATTCCCATCATTAAATTGGGATGTGGCGCAATTTGCAGCACATGCCTATGGGCTCTTTGGCCAAAAGAAGGAATACTGTGGATTCCCTCAAGCAATTTTGGGTTAATGCCCCCATGACTGGGGTCTTGCAATGGCATAAAAGACCATGACAGTCAATAAGGAGAGCAAAATGCGGCTTTAAAAAAACATGCTCAGCCATGGGCAATTTATTTTGAAAATTCTTTTAATTGGTTTGTAAGGGTGAGCTACTTTGCATGGCATATGTTTTCTGGGAAATGTTCCAGCTCAGTGTTAAGAGGGTACAAGAAAATTGGTGCTAAACATGTAGATGCCAGGGGCTTGAAGGACAGAAACCTTAATAAAGGCTGATACTCTCTGATTTACCTCAAAGAGGCTCAATTCARGTGCCTCTCAGTTTCCAGGAGTACTGATAGTTCTGTTGCCATAAACAGAAGTATTGTACTGGTGGTCAAATTTTGAGTTCCACCTAAACTAGTTTGTGCTTTGAGGCCACGCTCTCATCTGATAGAGTCTGGAATTGTGCCGTTTAGGTCACTGTGGTTGTTCTGAGCCGAGCCAGGTCTGGTAACAATATACCTCTCCAGGAAGAGATACAACACTGGCCAGGTGAGCATAGAGAAGAGCAAGTGATAAGTTTAGTTGTATTAATAGGGTACAGTTGTATTCTTCTGATACCCAGTGATGTCATCACTTTATGATAGGAAATCGTCCATTCTTTGGAAGATCAAACCCAGTCTTGCTGCCATAGTTTTAGAGCATCTTCCCCAAAACACAGCTAGAACGGAGGAGACCATCTCCCAAAAGAGGAAGTATGTGCATGGGGTCTATGTCACCCGACATTCTCCCTCCTTACCCAGTTGTGTCCTCATCCAGCAGGAGAGAGGAAACATTCCGTGCCATGGCCTGTCCAGTGATGCAGTAGGTGTGCTGTGATTTTGGTGGAGAAGCTGCTGTTCAGCAAAATGCCCTAGTGTGTGCCCAGGAGGAAAGGCAGAATAAGGAATGGCTGTCCATTTGTAATAGATAACTGAACAATGTTTTCATTCCTTCCACACCTCTAGTTTGGCTGTTGCCTCCTTTAGTCTCCTGTCAGTGTTTTCTGATCAATACAGAGCTGGAGAGTGTCTTCAGCATCTGAAAGGAGAAGAGGAAGAAGAGGCCAGATAAAGTTCCCTGCTTACTTCATTGCTCATTTCCTGTTTTCATGTATTTCCCCAATTCCTTCAAAACCCAGAGAAATCTATTTCTTAATGCCTTAGAATAAGAAGCAGCAAAGCAGTGGGATTTCTTAGTTTGCATACAAAATACCATGCCTTCTAATCATCTCAGAGCAGCAGACATGAAAGCKCCTTCCAGAGAGATGTCACAAAGGTCACACATTTTCCTTTGAATAATGAGCAGTGCTTTTAAAGGAGCTTAAGATAAACTTCAGGCCTATGGCCCATATGATCTGTTTACTGCACATAAAGACAGTAAAGACTCCTTAGCTAAGCAGGAGCAGTGATTGTCACTAGAGCTYGGATTGAAACTCCAAAAATCTTGCATGTGCTTTCCTGGTGTACCATAGAACCTGTGCATGTTTTCAGGCAAAGCATTTTATCTTACTTGGCCTCAATTCRTAATCTTTAAAAAATAGGCACAGTAGCACAATACAGCACAGTTCTTAACTATTTTTTWAAATTATTCCACATAAAATCCTCAAAAATCAGAGGTAGGGAACAGACAGTGGCAGAGCAGCTGGGGAATGGGAGTCAGGTTATGGAAGACCAAACACAGATAACTTTCCTGTTGTATAACTTACATCTGAACATATTCTGCACTGATGCTGAAGGACAAGTTGTTTGCTTATTACAGAGTCCGCATCATAAATACAGGTTTCCTTCTCTCTCTCTTCTGTTTGTCTGTATTGGGATATAAACTGTTCAAAGATCAATGCCTTTTCTCAGTATGGGCACTGCCTACTGTTAAAGGGTCCCACTGTCAGCCACAGCCTGCATGTGTTAAGGMTGTACTTGGCATTTGGGTATAAACTAGAAATAAGTAGAATGTGATGCTATAAGGTTGTTGGTGCTTGCTCTGCTGATTAGTGCCATAGAATCACGGAGCTATTTGGATTGGAAGGGACCTTGAAGACCGTGTAGTTCCAACCACCCCTGCCCATGGGCAGGGACACCTTCCACTAGACCTGGTTGTTCCAAATCCCGTCCAACCTGGTCTTGAACACTTCCAGGGATGGGGCATCAACAGTTTCTCTGGACAACTTATTCAAGTGCCTCACCACCCTCCCAGTAAATAGCTAATTCCTAATCCCTAATATCTAATCAAACCTCCTGTCTGTCAGTGTGAAGCCATTCCCCTTTTTCTGTCACTCCATGCTCTTACAGTCTTTCTTGTTGGCTCCCTTCAAGTACTGGAAGGCCACAATTACATCATCCCAGAGCTTTCCCTTTTCCAGGCTGAACAATCCCAGTTCTTTCAGCCTTTCCTCTCAGGAGAGGTGCTCCAGCCCTCTAATTAACTTGGTGTACCTCCTCTTCACTTGCTCCAACATTTTAGAGGTGATTGAACGTGGGATGCAGAACTCAAAGGCAGGGTGCTGAAAATATTAAGTCTTTCAGTTTCTGTGGTTGAAAAGAAAWTTTTTTTTCTCAGACTTCAGGCCCCTTAGTTGCCAGTCCTGAGATACAGAAGACAGCTAGAAACACGTGAGCTGGTTTGGCTCCACAAGCTGCACCACACAGCTGACCCCATAAGCAAGATGTGGCTCAGCTTGAGCTCAGTCTGCACAGGGCTGTGTGAACTGACTCCAGCAGTGGCTCTCCAAAATGTGGATCTCTGTGCTCACAGAATCCACKGTTGTAGTATCTGACAGCCACTGTCTGGCTAATTTGTTGCTGGAATCTAATGGTACCTTTCATGTGCACAGGAGAAGCTGCCTCATTCAGCTCTGYGAGCGTRTGGAGCTTCCTGCCTTGGCACAACRGGCATGGAAGTTTGCTGTTCCYCCTGTCTGAGGAGGTTTTGATGCCTCACACCTTGCTTATGCTTCTCTAGTACAGACATTTGCTCTCAGCAGAGTTCATTGCYTGACAGGTGCTCACCCAGGATCAATCCCTGAACTTTATACCAAGAACTGCAAGTGTTGTCACATCCTCCTGCATGTGATATAAAGGGCACAGCRCAATCCTGGAGTTAAAGTAAAACCTTTACTTCTGGCATCATGTTAAGCAGTGTGATTCATCCTCTTCTTTTAAGGAGATCTATTATGTCTTTATGGAAATATTTTTGAGCTATAGGGTGAGGTTATAAATTGTAATAGCTCAAAATAGAAAGCATAAATTTTGTTAGCAAATGCATCAGTGCAGAAATTGAGATTCTCTTTACTGTGTTTTTGATTGCWTCCACAAGTGGTTTTAAACAGCTTTTTATTGCTTTGTCGTGTTGTCTCCAGATCTTGGAAACCATTTTCAAATGTGTGAAATGAAAGTAGATTTGGAATGTAGAAAAAACAAACGTACTTTCCAGGTGGACAGAAGTGCTGGTCTCTATATACCTGAGTTTTCTTTAAGTCATCCCACTATGTGTGACTCMTCCTTGTGCTGAAGTTCCCCAAGTCCTTTGTTACAGAAGGCTGCAGACCTTGTGGTCCAATGGGTTGGTAATCTTTGATTTTCAGGCAYTTTCTTTAATCRTTATGAAAGTATTTCTATAAYAGAGTGTATARTTTTAAGRAAGCTCTTACGTGCTTCTGAGTTTRCTCCTTCTSCTYTGAAAGWTCCTCAAGTTTTACATGCAAGGTCTAAAAAAGAGGCAGGTTTGCTACGTGAATTAGGGTATAGAATATTTGTCTTAAAAAATGTTTCAACAGGTGTTAGGTATTAATGGCTTTGCTGTAATGCATGAAATCYACGATCTTAAGGTCAAAACTATTTTTAACTCGTTCTGTCTTTGTAAGTGTTGCAATAAGTGTTGTCTTTTGTTGGWGAAAGCATGGCACTGTGAGTAGCTGATGCAGCCTGGTACTTACCTGGTCTTCWTAAGGTGAAATACATCTTTCAGCCTGCAAATCATTTTCTGAGATTGGTCAGCTTAGGGTAAAGCATTGTTATTTTAATGCATTTTGATATTATCAGAACCATGGTGCTGAGCAAGAATAGTAATTTTCTTTACAGGGATTTAATTTCAAGAAGTTAGAAATCTGTCTTTGCCCAGCTTTTCTTGTTGGCTTCCATTTGCTTGGTGTTTCCAGTTGCACCATACAGTTCTTTCGGGGGAGGCATTTTCATGCTTTCTACTGTGTTATCCCATGGTTTCTTATCTCCTTAGCRTTGCCTGCTTGCTTAATCAAAAGCAAATTAAAGTGTGGTAGTGGAACATACTTTTGAACTGCTAATAAATGAAGAGAATTATCAGAGARAGTGTGATAGAAAATAAGGAGGAGAAACTGTAAGAATTTTGGCTGGTAATATAATCTGTGCCTCCTGCAGTGCTGGCTGTTACTGTTCCTGGTGAGTTTGTCTATTTTTGTTCAGCCACGGACACCAGAATTTTCATAGGAAAGGGTATATTACAAATGGGGATTTAAGACTTCCTTAAAACTTCCTCTGGCTCTTATTTCCCTGCTCCATCTTGCACTAGTCTTATGTCACAACRTTATCAGCTGTTAATTAGTCGTGTTTTGGGAGCTGTCGGTATCAAACGGGATCCGAGGCAGGCCTTGCTGAATCCCCATGGTGCAGTGTCCTAGGGTWACTGGGTATTTGTATTCATATCATCTGCTTATGTTAGAGGAAAGATAAACAACCCTTCTGTAACCATACATTAGTTGAGACCKCTCTGGTTTGTTTTGTGATGTTCCTGCCTTCAAGGACAGTGGGAGGGAGAGGTACAAGTCACACACATTCTGGGAGCAGGGAGGAGGAAGCTGCCTGCTCTCTGGGACTGCTCCTTTATTTTTTTCCTTCTTCTTTGGACTTGTTTTTTTTCCGACTTTTTTTGTCATCATCTGAGAATTAGAAGATTACCGTGGCATGATAGGCGAGGGGAAAAAAGGGATCCTCCAGTGAACCACCGGAGAGACTTGGTCCAACCCCTCTGGGGTCCCTCGGGAAGGGAAGCCACTCCCAGGAGGAAAGGAAAGACTTTAAGATCCAACAACTAGTTCCACAGGTTCTTTGTTTTATAATATATAAAATTTTGTTCCCTCTCTTCTTTGTATCTTGTGGGCAATAAATAGTGGGGATTTTTTYCCCTTTTTCTTTTCACTTTCCTCTCTGTGGAARAAGTTTGTTTCTAGGACCTGGGTGTGGAAGGGCGGGGGCTTGCTGGAACTCGGGAGGGTTCATCCCCTATTAAATTAGCTCAAACCACAACATGCAGACACCCACCTGYCATGGATGGCTGCAGACAATGCCTGTGGGAAGGTGCAAGGCCACTCCCTGGAAGTGGTGAAAYCTCCACAGATCAGTGCTCACTGGCCCATCTCAAACTTTCTGCTGGAACCAAGGCCTTTCACATGAACTGAGTGTCACCTGATGCTCAAAGCCTTTGTAATTTGCAAACGTTGCCTTTAGGTTTGCAGCTCTAGAAGCCGAGTGCCCTGCAAGGTTGCTGGTGAGATGGTGGGCAGTAAAGGCAGTGGTGATTCCTGCTTTGTCTGATGTGTGCTACCTGCAGTGAAGCTCAGGCTTCACCCAGAATTGCTCACTTGAGCCTGGTGAAGCAGTGAAGGGTGATGCTTCCTCTGCATCTCCAGGCTCAGCTGAACTGAGCTCTTGGCTGTAGAAGAGGAGGTGGGATTGATTTCTACAGGATTTTTAGGCCCTCAAGCTGCTGCAGGAACCTCCGCACAGCTTCTGGCTTATAACAAAAGTAGTTACAAGTTTGTGTTATTTTTTAAGTATGTGGGGATAAAAAGCACATCCTGAACCCATARTATAGTGGTCTTCCACTTCTGTCAGCTTCTAATTTTTTTAAACTTAGTGAAAGAAGTAGGGTATCTTATTAAAGTAAACAAAACTATCTGAAATGACTGCTCTAAAAGGAAAACACTCCTGTTTTTACTAAAACTCTAAACTTCAGTTAGGACACACAAGTGTGTATTCTTTGTAGGGACTCTAGCCTCAGCTTGGCCTCAGCTTGACCCCAGCTAGCACTATTTCTTAATAACATACATTCTRCTGAATTGGGCTTTTATGAGTTACAACTTAAGCTATTAAATGTAGAACATTTGGTTTCACAGTAACTGCATAACTTTCAAATAAATAGATGTTTTGAATATATACTTTTCTGGGGAAAGYCCTTATAGCAGTCCTTACAACAGGTCAAAGATTTCTGCTGTGCAACGTGCTCCAGACCCTTTATGAATTGCATAAATGGAGGGTGACACACTTGCTGAGTATAATGGTGTAAACTTTATGACTAGAAATTGTTTACACGTCTGTTTTGGAGAGAAGATTTGAGCCTGTCCTTGGCAGCCTCTCAAGGAGCACCCACAGTCTGTTTTGGACCCTCTACCCTTTGAAATTCTCTTTATGGCATCCCTTGTCCCAATTCAAACATTCTATTTACAAATTTGTTCTGCATGTATTAAGATAGCTGTGCCTGAGTACTTATCAGCAGAGCCCACCTGTACTCTACTGCGAATAGACAAGGCTTTCATGTAGCTGGGACAGCAGGASAAGAGGCTTTGCCAGAATTTTCCTCATTTCTTCATTAGATACAAAAGTCAGAGTTTGGGGGTTTTTTTAGGGGGTCTAGGGACTGAGGCTCTTAAGGAGTGGARAGCTATCATACTTCAGTCTATTTGGATAATTTTCTTACTGTCACACCTCTGTAGCTGACATGACTGTGGCAGCTGTGGGTCCATGTCCCATAAGCATCAATCACCTTTAAATGAAATCGGTATTTCTTACCAAATGGTTGATGATAGGCAAATGTCACTTAAGTTTGCTGCTCTTAAGAGTTGAGCAAGGATGAGAGAGAGGACACGTGGACAGTGGAATGAAGGGAAAATACTGAAGGGGGCAARGCTGGATGTGGATGTGCTGGTGCTRACCATCCTGTCRTCTGGGGTGATACGACTACTGGCGAGTCGTGTTTCACAGTGGAAACATGTCTTGTTGGTTGATTCTGGTATCGTATTCTCTCTGACACAGAGCATTGCTTATTTGCATAAGTCAGCAGCAGGTTACTAGTTTTTCCAAAGCAGGATGCATGCTAAGAGGAATTTTTTGGCAGGTGTAGCTGCTTTAGCAGGCGTGGGAAAGACACTCTGCTTTTGTGAACATGACTTTGGTTGAGCAGAAAATCAAGTGATGTTTTATTTCAGATTTAGCTTGGATGTGCTGTGAATGGTGGTGGATATTTCCAGGGATGTTCAAGGTGCAGACCAGGCAGGCAGACCTGGAGGAAATGAGGGTAGGGGATGTCTGGAAAATCCCCAGCAAAGCAAGCAAAAAGCTTCGTTTTTCAACTACTGAAAGRCTTTGCTTTACTTAATTCCCCTTCWCCCTGTGACAGGTAGCTTGTGCATTCCAGATTGCTAATGGAGATAAGCAGTTTAGAGGTGATTTAAGAGATAGCAGGTTTGATGCCTGTGAGAGATTTTGCTCAGAAATTGTTTTGTGCATAGGAAGTGCATGTATTACAGGAATTTATGTGAAATGGGCTTCTCAGMATGATCGTGAGCAAAGCAATGTAGTTCATTCGAAAACAGTGCCGGTAAAGCTTCCAGAATGTGCTAGGGTCTAGGGTCAGTACTAGACCCCACACCACGGGCTAGAACGCTTGGCTAGAACGCTCTAAACTGGGGAGAAGGAAGAAGCAGAAATCCAAAGTATGGTACTAAAATTTGCTTTAAAATGTGGGTAACACTAGATAACCTGTACTGTGTCCCCTGTCACATTTGCTCCCTGGTGGAGGTTTTCAGGCACTGTTTTTATGCCATTTGTATTTATCTTGGGTGTCTCTGTACATATGAAACAACACTGGAGCCATGCCTTTGAGGATGTGTTCTGTGTCCCTTCCTTACTTAATCTGGTGCTTTGGGCACCTTCTAATCTCAAAGACATCCATATCAGTCTAAAACTGCATCTTAAGCTCAGTTTCCAGGGTACTGCACAATTTGCACAGCTTGCTCTCCACTCTTCCAAGTTAACTTCAGTGCACTTAAAATTAGAGTTAACATAGAGCTAGCTAATTACAGAAACCCATGATCTAGCCATAGGGTATTGGAGCAGCCCTGCATCCTGAATCGTTGTTATTCTCTGCCATCATTTTAACTGGCACACTGGGAAAAGGCTGCTACTTGGTTACTACAGGATTATAGAGTTATACACAGTTTTTACATCATGGCCTGCTGGGAATGTATGTTCAACTTTATCATTAGATGCAGAAGCTGAGAGACCTTGGTTTTAACTCTGTCTCAGACAGTAACTTGCTTTGTTACCCACAGAAAGTCTTTCAGTCTACAAGCCTGTCAAAGGGGATTTTTACTTTTTTGTCAGAATCATCTGAAGTTTTATTGGCACCCTTAAATTGTATAATATCAACTGATGATAGGAAAAGTGAACTCATCAAGCCCAGAAAAGTGATATATCTTATTGTCTCTTATTTCGTATTTCCATCACACCTCTAATATAACAAGTCGACTCTTGGATATAGGATGGACTGAGGAAATTTTCTGTCTGCCTAATACATCACAGGAAAATCTTCAGGATAAACAGAACTGGTGTGTCAGAAAAGAATCCTCAAGTGAGAGGATGGACCCAAACCAGTACAGCAGTTTTTGCTTTCTAACCCCGTCTCATATGCTCATATGTCCTTAATTTCTTAGTGACAGAAGTCGTACCCTCCTGCCCCATCAGTAATGTGAAAAGCTCCTGGGTTGTTCTTTTTTTTTACATGCACCCCACGCATGGGCTAGACCTGTGTTACAGTCCTGCTGTAGGAAAAGGAAACCCACCTTTAACTTTGGGCAAGAGAGCCTGGAAACCCAAGCAGTAATGAGCTTACCATGGAGCAGCAAATAGAAGCTTTCCCTCTGCAGTGAGTGTCCTCCAGCTCTGGGAGGGTGGGGCTCAGGAGCAGCAGCTGGGAAAATACCCTCACTGCTGCTGAGTTCAGTCATGTCCCTGGAGTGGGGCAGCGTAGAGCTGAGGCCAGGCTGTGGTGTGTGCTCATGCCAGGCTCGTCCAGATGCAGCATCTTTAAATCCATGCTTAGCAAAGCTGAAGTGGATCTGCCTAGCTGTCAGTGTCATTGTGATGCTTCATCCTGACACTTCATCCCAGCTTCCTCAGGCCCTGTTCTTCCCTCCTCCCCTYCCTCCCTTTTTCCTCCTTCTGAATTACAGTGATGACTGAGGGAAAGACTCTTACACTTGTTGGTTTGCAGCACCTTGGCTGTCAGGGCGTTTGTAAGAAGATGAAAGGCAATGGCTGATTTTCTCTGTTGATGGTGTCTGTTACATTGAAAGCCCTTTGCAATCTTGGCACATCCTGGCTTTATTCACTGCAAGAGAGTTTTTATTCACTGCCTGGGAGCAGTCTGATTTCAACACACAGTCTTGGATTTGCATTCATGAGCTTACTCAAGGCTAGGGCTTGTTTTAGAAAAGCTATTAGTCCAAAGAGATTAAAGGCAGACTTTCATAACATGCATATTGTACAATATCTGTATTCTGAAGTAGGTTACTTTTTTTTGCTGTACACTAAAAAAAAAAAAAAAAAAAGGTAATAACTTCCTGAAACTTCTTATTAGTATTTTTCAGTATTTTGGCTCTGAGAGGTGAGAGAATGTAATGTCCCAAATGAAGAAGTCTCCAGCTTTTGATGGGTGCTCTTGTTTGCAGTGCTGGACCAAAGTATGGAAACATATCAAACATATCTTCTGTGTGTGTGATATTGAGATGAGGATGGCATATCCCTGCTAGGTGGAAGATTTCTCAGTCCCAGATGCTAAATATTTTTCTCTTGGGTATCAACTTCTAGGGTTGGTGGTTTGTTTCACTAAATTACCATTAGAYAGTCCCAATCTCCAGTGGGCTTTTCCTCTCCAGCATGTGAAGATACAGCTTGTGCCCATAAAACCATTTCATGGGTGTCTGAAATAGCTGGGGCCTCATWAAGCAAATGCAAAGAATGTGATACATTGCTATGCCAGCATCTTCATTAGCAGTAACACCCTTCAGTGGAGAGAGCTGGCCTGATCTGCAGTTGAAGTGAGTGACAAGAGAAACTAAGTGAGTCTTTCTGCTTTGCTGACAAACTGAAGAAAAAGATAGGCCAGCAATTCATCTTGCAAGTCTCATAAGCTATCACAAGAATTTATAGGAGCTCATTATACAATAAATTATGGATATAAAATAGCAGGTGGTACATCTTTCAAGCAGTATGTATTAAGATTCATCTTGACAAGGCCAGGAAAACAGCCCCCAGACCTACCTTCAATGAGTAACTACAGGGGAAGTGAATTGTGGTTAAGGGAAGCAGACTATTAATGACAGGTCTATGCCAGTAAATACAACAAAATGCCTCAAATGCCTCAGTGGTAATTGTCATCAGAACGACTTTCTTCCCTGCTAGTTACAAAATCWGATAAACTATTAGAGACACCATTTGTAAAACCCAGACAGCATATACTKCCATCAAATGTAGCAATTGTCTCTGTCTCTGAGGTTCCTGAAACAAACCCCCTTAGGGTCCCAGCTGGGCTGCTGAATACAAGCTGTGAAAATATTGACATAYTCATTTTATCCTTTGCTTTCCTTGTCCTTCTCAGTTTCCATTCTTTAATCCTTACTTAGTGGCAGCCACTAATCTAGTCAAATTGCTTCTGCGTCAAGAGGATCAGGAAACTGTTTCCTCTCAAGCCAAGTGTGCTGACACTGCTAACCTTGATTTCCATAAATGATTTAACAATATCTTCTGTCTGCTGTGTAATTCAGGCTCCAGATACTCAAGATTCTTGGGTTCTGAGACAGCTTTTCATCCTCCCCATCTCCTCACAGTTAGAACCAAGACAGACTTTGTCTCCTCTACCTTCTTGTGAGCCACTCAGACTAGCAGTAGCAGCCCCAAGATCCTTTTCCCCATGAACAGACTTTTCTCAATTTGCAGGGTTTAAAAAATTTCTTTTAACCTGTTGAAAGATTTAATGTAGATGTTTTAGTGAAAAGTAGACAAGCAATGGSAATTAAGAAGTGTTGGGAGAAATCCAGTCATTTTGACACAGACACAGCATTATAGTTTTTGGAATAAATAAACTTATGATGGCACTACCAGCATTTCTTGTTTTTGCAGCATTAAAATATTTTTTAAATCTGTTTCATCAAAAGGGAACATGTGCAAACAGTGTTGCTAAGCCAGGCTTTCAGAGGCAGATGTATTCTAGGAGTGAGAGAAGTTATGTGCTGTCCAAACCCAAMTCAAACTGGTGGTGAAAATCTCGGTATAGGTTTTTTCTCAGTCATTGTGGCTCTAGGGTCTTGATTCTCAAGTTGAGGCCACATCTACTGCAGTCCTTTCTGAATTTCAGGGCCATATCTGCAGCTGCTAACTTCTGTTGATGGTAATTTAAATCACCACAACCTGGCCTCTGGTTTGCCTCCTTTAGCTCTAATAATTTAAAGACATTTGCTCTCTGCATCAAGCCTAGCTCAAGTTCAGATATATTTGGCCTTCATTCCCTAGCACTTTGGAAACTGAATAATAATAAATGTGTAGTGAATTTTGCCATGCAGATAACTGGAATATATTTTTGGCATCTCTTTGAAATATGCCTATTATTTTAAGCCACTGCTGCCAAGGGGAAAGCATGGGGTATGTGGAAAGTGGGAAGGAGGAGAAGAGTGTAAAGGAAGAGCTGTGGGGAAAGTTTTGGTGCCAATGGATTGGTCCATTTGCATTATTGTTGGGCAAAGCACTAAMTGCTGAAAATAAATTTTTGGCAATTTAGGCTTCTATCATAGCTTGCATATTCCTCTTGAGTTGTATATATAGCAAAAGACAAGCTCTCAGACTCTGGAGGGTTTGTAACCTTAAATGTGCTGTTTCTGCAGGCAGCTGGTGAAGCTCATAGATCTCTGCAAGGCAGAGCCAGGACCTCGGGTGGGTGGGCTAACTCCTCAGGGGTTAACTGCACAGCTCCTTTTGTAGGACAACAAGTGGAACAGCTCAGGAAAAAAATGCACTTAGTCCTTACAATTTTCATTGTGGATGACTGCAGAACAGGTGCGTTATTGGATAGGTCATAGAGAAGTCTTTTAACACACCCAAATTCTTGAATGAGAGAGGAAAGCAGTTCCTGGAAAAGACAGATATATTTTTAAAAAAATTAATAAAATGTATAAATTTATCAAACCTGTTGGTTTTGAGAGTTTTATAAGAGGAGAAGCAGGAGTTAAGTGTACATTACTTAAGAATGGTTACAAATACTTTGCATTAAGGAGAACCTCAGTCCTCTGTTGTGCATGTATATGCGTATGCATGTTGGGTTTTTTCTATCAGTTCTTGTAGGTAGAAGTCAAAGTGTTTATCAAAAAGAATGAAAGGCAATCCTAATGAATACAGCTGAGGAAGCAGTATGCATTTGGTACATGCTTGATCCACAGGCAAAGGGCAGAGCAAGAATGAAAAGGTTTCCTTGACTCTTTGATGCTAGGTCACAGTGCATCCAGCCTAGAGCTGTCCAGCCCTTTGTTAATCTGCATCAACAGAGAATCTGTCTAATGTACTTCCATGAAAGGAAATGTGTGCTGAATGCACTTACCAGGCTGTATCAGTGGACAAGACTTCAAGTTTTCTTCTGTGATAAGCTTGCATGTCCTGACATAGGTTTCTGTATCCAAGATTGAAGGTATTAATCACATATTCCCATTTTGGAGTGAAAAAACGAGCTTGTTTGTTTTGTGCCCTGTCCCTTGTGAAAGGTGTCACTTAGAGCAGACAAGGTSCCATCCCCTGCTGTCCTGGCTCTGGGACATCAAAAAGCGAGCACATCCCTTCATCAGAGSACAGAGCTTTTCTAAAGACACTTCCAGTTTCAACTAATTCCTTATTGAGACAGGTTCTTCGGAATTTCTGTCTCAAGCAAGAGGGTTTGGGAGCAATACAAACAAAAAGAAACTTCCTGACACCTTCTGAACAGTGATTATTAGAAGATGCTTAGAGGAAGTGGAAAACCCCATTCAYATATGTGGTGCCACATATACTGACCAGGCACTTAAATGTTAAATTCTTGCTTTTTGTTTAACTGGCTTGAATGTGGAGCTGTGGGCATCTCTATGTGGGTGTGTGTCTCTTCTGTTCTCTAGCAGAAGAACCTTTGAATCATCTCCTTTTCTTGCCTGTCAGTGGTGGAAATGCTGATTACAGCCTGTCTCCAGCAAATTTGTGGGGCAGCAAAATGCTGCCCACCTCTGGCATCTGTATTTTGATTGYCTGGTATTTTTTGTATTCTGCTGGGAGCTAAAATCACACTTATTGCAGTGGACCTTTAGCAGAGAGGTGAYAGAGGTTTCACTTTCAGAGGTGATAGAGGTTTCACTTTCAGACTGCTGTGATGCGTGTTGAATAGTGGTAGAATAGATAACAAAAGTGCAAAGCACTTTTTTTGGTAAAAATGCCATCTGACAATCTGGCATACATGTAGGATGTGTCTCCATSCTTCTGTTGACGTCCGTGTTGAATGCCTCTGTCTCCTGTGCTTGCCTYTCCCAAGAGGGGTGTTCCACCTCCTCTGGTTCTGACTTTGTGGCCTCATGTTGCAGTGGTGATGTATCAGAGGGCTGTTGGGACATGCTGAACCCACGGCTGTCAAGAACACTGATCTTTCTGCTGAGCCAGAGAAAATTTAATGAGCTTATTTTAGCATTTCTCATTGTCCGGTGGGTTGGTTGAGTTGATGCTGGCTGGAGCCTCATTTCCACACAGCTCATTTACTGTAACTAATCATTGCTGATGAGTGGTGCACTCTGCTGACAGCCTCTGCAGTAAGGTGGAACAGTCACTTTTCATTTATTTGCTGTCAAAACCATCTGAAACCTTCTCCCTTCAGGGCAGCAAAATCTTTCAGTTCTTGCTGGATGTTAACTGGGCAAACTGGTGGAAAGCTATAGTAAGCACAACCCCATGCCAGTGACATGGTACAGGCAAGGTGACAAATTCAGTGTCAAAGGATGAGAGTCCAGGAAACAGGAAAACCTGAACTGCTCTCTAGCTTAAGGTTTGTCACCTCTGTGAGTATGCATGATGATTCTCTCTAATTGCATACTTGCATCTTGCTTTCTGTCATTATCTTAATACCACCCTTCTTTTTAATTTGGTTTAGTTACGTGTTTCTTACTACTCTAGTTCCTGGGTATGCCTGCCCTGCTCTTGCTGAAGCTTTAAAACAATGAACTCCCAAACAAAAGCATTAACTTGAGTCAGATATCAATAGAGGGAATTAATTTCTGAACAACTAAAGTCAGAAAAGTTACAAGTGTCTTGTCCATAAGAAGCTGAAGCCTTAAATGTAAGTGATAGTTCTAGCTGGCCCCATACTTGGGGAATATTCAAGGACATGTGGTAAAGAGACCCCTTTTGCCCTGGTTGGAACCCCTCGGGTGACTGTTTTCTGCTTGGACCTGCAATGTTTTCCCCAGTGCACTCTGGTCAAAGACTCAGGAAGGCTGTATGGTGGGGCATGTAGAGGCTGTTTCAGCAACCTAACGAYGTTTAGTGCCCAGGCATTTCTCTCTGATTAAAGTGGGTCACAAAAAAAGGGCAATGACATCTGTGGTAACTTTTGCTGCTTCTCCCAGGTAAACTTAAGACCCTCTGCTACAACTTAGKCAATAAAAGCAGTTTTAAGAAGAGTTTATAGTAGTTCCCTGCCTTAGTATCTTCAGCTGTTTTGCAGTGTCATGCTGAGAGGTCAGTGAGGGGCTCTTGCTCTTCTTCCATTACTTTCTGTGCATCTTAGCAACCACTTTCCTCGTTCCTGCTCGGGATTGCCCTGCAGTAGAGACTCTGCATATAGCAGCTCTGACAARTCTCCCAGTGGAGGGAGTCTGGTGGGAATTGTGCTGTGCTCCATTTGCCTTCCCTGATGCACAGGTTTTTGGAGCCAGTGCCAGCTTTTTTTAGAGCCGGCCTAGGGATTAAGCAGCTCTTTGGTGGTCCCAAAGCAGGCTGGACATAACAAGGGATCTGAATTAATGAGTCAAAGTGAGCCTTGGGAAATAAAGCTGAGAGAAAAAGGCTCAGACAGAAGTGTACACATAACATCCAAGACATTTTATAGTCCTTACAGTATTGAGTTTATGCTAAATTCTCTGCATAGAGACTAAACAGTTTGCATATTTTTCTGTTTCTTTATAGGAACAGAGAGTCCCCCTTGTTTTAACAACCAGACGCAGCATCCTGTATCATCTGCCTACCCAGGTATGAATTTTTAACATGTTAGCATATTTTAACAAGGAGTCTGCTTCAACAGACTAAGAAGGCTTCAGAAGACTTCTCTAACTCCTGGAATACTTAATTTTTCTGGGACCACTTCCTGTTTTTGCAATACTCTAATTTTTAAAAATCAGGAGTACTTTAAGTAGGGTTTTGTTTTTTTTTTTTAAAGCCTCCTGCATCTGGTGGGAGCCATTGTATCTATTGTCAAAGCAGCTGTATTGCTTTTGTCTTAGCAAGAACCTGCTTACAGCCCTGGGTGGAAAGAGCAGAAGATGATACAAAGGGTGATGATACAAAGGSAGAGCATCTGAGAAAGGTGACAGTGCTCCTGCACACTGCTCTGGTTTGTCATGTCCTGCCACTGCACTGAGTTGTAYCACAGAAAAGATGAGAATGATTTGGCAGAGTAATCACAAGCACAATGCTTCCAGATCTCCAGAATTGAAAATTATTGGGTTGGATCAAATAAATGCACTTTTTCTTCTCTTTGGGAAAGAGAAAACTTTCAGAAGACTGCTGCCCCAGAAGAATAAAAATAAGTGTTAGAACCTATGCTGCCTCTGCCATGTAGATGAGTAGATACTTGTTTTGTCAGTATTTCTGTAAGCACATATATTMATTTCAGTTTGATTTTCAAGTGAACATAGTAGCTGTTCTCACAASTAGGAGTCTAAAGAATATTGAACTTCAGCAAACGCAAACAGAGTTTGATTGGAAAACTACATCTGAGGTGTAAGTAATAAATGCAGTGTGAGCAGGGTGGCAAAGTGCTTAAACTTCTGCTGGTGTGACTTAACTTGGGCAAGGGAGGGTGAAATASTACAGTTATCTTGGGGAGAAGTGGTGTGTTTGGTCTGGTCTTGCAACACAAGTAAAACAAGAGGGTTTCTGAGCACAGATGCCTGTGCATGACATGCTCTTGTAAGGTATAACAGGATGCTGGTCCCCTTCGCTGATTCTCTTCTCAGCCCAGCAAGCTAGAGGAGGTTCAAATTCTACATCCTTCGAAGAGTAGCCTGAACATACACACCAGCATGAAAGTTTTATTCAGCTGGTAAAAATATCTACTCTGCCATGTCACTAATAAAAAGGATTGTGGCAGTTTAGGACACATTCCTTCTGTGAGATCATACTTAACAGTGAGGAAAATCAATCTCCCTGATACTCCCTGAGTAGCCTGTGCAGTGCTTTTAAGGCTGCCAGGATGCTTAACAATGAAAAAATGGAAGGATCAAGCAGAGGTTTGAAGGAAGGCAAGCTGATAATACAGGATGAAAAAAGGTAATAGTGTATGGTCTGGGATTTGTGTGGACATGCACATGTGCACTCGTGTGTGTATGTATTGGGTACAAGGCTTGTTTTGGACTTGAGCTATTATAAACCCATAAATCTAACAATCTATCTTTCCCAACCAGCCCCTAGTTTATTTCTGCATGTAGTCTCTCCTGGACTTGTGAATTTGAATGAAATTGAAACTCAGAATCAAATTTGGCTCTCTGCTGTAGTCTGTAAAAAGCAGACACACAACTACAAGGCAGTTGGCTTTCCATATTTTTCTCTCTGACAAACCAGGTCTGACATGGGCTGTGAAGGCACATAYATAAAGTCTGTATGTGCCAGCCTCTCTTGTCCCTGAGACATACAGTGTGCCTGAGGGTTAAGGTGCCYCTTGTTGTTTCACAGAATTTCAGTGCTGCTCCTCCTGGAAAGCATGGCACAGGCAGCCAAACATTTTGGGAAGGAGCTCCTTGCCTTCTGGGCTGCAAACTGTGGAAGGGCAGGAGCCACCACAGCCCCCATCAGTCTCCCATTTGCTCCTGGAGGCAGCCAGCACGTCCGGCGCCCTGCAGGCTCATGCCAGCCTCTGCCAGGCAGGAGGGGCACCATAAGCAGTGATTCTGCATGCTTCAGGAATTTTCCCATGACCTCAGAATACCCTTGCAGCCGTGCAAGTACCAAATGAAGGATTAAATTAGCCTGTAAGATTTAAAGTAACAGGCAGCTTTATTGCCGTTGCCATTTCACTGTTAATATTCCACGAGTGATAAAGTTCCACTCAGTTGTCTGCTGTGCAAAGCTTAAATTGTTTCCTCAGATCCTACCCTTAACTGACACACCTAAGATACTGCTTTTGAAATAAAGAGTATATCCATGGAGTGCCCTGTAGTCTCTTGATGCTACTGTTAAAAAAGTTGACAAGTCTGAAATGAAAAGAGAGAGAAACAATCATACATCAGAACTAGCATTTTCTACACAGGGCTGCTACATCGGTGATTAGGAGATAAAACACAGGTATAAAATCTTGTGAGCATTGCTATCTCTCCTGTGTCCTTTGTCTCTGGGTGACTAAAAGTAAGAGTGGCAATTACCAGTAGAAATTATGTGCCACAGGTGCATGACAGGGAAAGTTGTGGTAAAGGATGTGGGGGCTCAGGAAAAGATGTGTTGCCCCCTGTGTAAAATTAASCCCCAAGGCTGGGCTGCTGGATGGAGAAGAGGAGTAACAGAGCCAGCAATGTGGCATGGAGGACCTTCAAGAACGGGTGATAAAGCTCACGTTCCTCTGAGCTGGGATGTCAGTACAGCCTGCTTGCAGCATTTGGAGCTGAGGACTCAGCTTTGGAAGTTTTGCTGTGTTCTCTGATATGGTGGTTTTACTCCTTATGCTTCTGGGGCTGCTGCAGTGACTCTTCATGCTGGTCACTGGGTCTGGTGATTCCCTGCGCATCCTGAACAAACTCAGCATCTCCTTCTGACTCAAACTTTTCTTTGTGTGAGCTGTCTCTCTGAAGGGACCCCAAAACAGGAAGGTACCAAGACCATTTGCTCATCTAGGGCTGTTTCTAAGGAGGAGAGGCAACTCTTAACACCCTCCAAAGGCTCTGTCACAGTGAGATTGCAGGCAATTGTGAGTAACCTTTGCAGTATAAGCATTGTTTGAACTTCTTCTATTGTGAACTTACTGATGCTCAGAAGGAGAGGCACATAGATAGGGATGGATCTTGGCAGTGGCCATCCTGAACAAGCCTTGAGGGCAGCAGAAGGTTAAARTGAGCATGCAGTGCACTCAGGGAGAACATTTGTATATTGATACATTCGATTAGGCTGTAATCTTTGGATGCATGCTAGTCTTAGATGAATTTTGTAAGGAATGTAAGTACACCATAGCTTGTATTTTAGGATTAAAAATTTCCCTCATCAGTTATTGGAAGTTAACATTATACTGAAAGATGTCAGTGAGGAGTGGTTAGAACAGTTTTTAGAGCAGGAATATGAATTCATACTCATTAGGATGGTTTCCTGTAGTAGCAGCAGAAGAAAAGTTGGCTTAATTTCTGAAGAGTCAAAAATTCTGAAGATGATGTTCTCCTTTTCCATTTTGCTTACTTTGGGTTGTTTTGTTTRTTTTTTTGCAGTGATTATTCTAACACTAGGGAAAGGCTGTAAGTGGGCAGAGTGCAAGGYGGAGCTTAGTGGTGTTACTGATGTTGTCTTCTCTTTTCCCATGCATTTGGCCTGAGTGTCTTCTCCTTGGCATTGGGAAGGCTGCAGGGAGGCATCCTCACCKGGGTGGTTTTGATGTGGGGCTGAAGGAGGCTCTTGACGCATTGAACTGTCACAGTCAGTGTGGCATCTATTCCRTCTTCATCAGCCTTCCTCATGAAAATAGTCTCCTGCCAACCAGTAGGCTGTTCTACAATCTCATTTGCAAGAAAATTTTATCTTCCAGGAGAAAACTTTCAAAAGGACCTTGTACCAAACTGGCCTTGGATTTCCTCCTTTGTGTTTATCACTTAGCATCAATCTACCTTTATCCTCCCTTTAAAGGAGGGCTGTCAATCAATTTTATAATCAACTTCTCTTTCCTCCCTTCAGATTGTTTTAATAGCCATTATCTGCATRTTCATTCACTTGCAAACACCTGTTTTGAACACCTGTTTTGTTACTTGTATTTGTGAACTATCAAAGGTAGAATTTGGTACATTTTGAAAGCATTCAGACATGATTGTTAAGCAATGGGAAGGAAGAAGAATGTCCTCTGTCACTATCAAATGATGATGATGACAGCAGTGGTGTTAGTAATACTCCTGTGTAGCAGACTGAGTCACTCGTAGATGCTTAAACTTGTTTACTGCCAAGAAGCAAAGCAATTCAGGCAGAAATAGACAGRCAGAGGTTATCTGATTTGCTGCAGWTTTGTAAACCTCTTCCCACMCAASTCTTTGGRWGCAAGAGGTGGGCCAGAAAGACCAGGAGAGGAGAGGAAGAAGGAAATTTAATCYTTCCTTTCCTCTCTGTCACAATAAGCAACTGGAGTTTAATTTCAAGGAAGAGATTGGTAAGGAAAGGAAACAGGAGTGACCTGTATGTTGCAGCTTTTGCTTGATGCCTTTCTCAGGATCATCAGCCAAACTCAACTGAACTTTTAAATTTCTGTGCAGTATTTAAGTGACTTTATAGAGGGGAAAAATGAAGCAAGTGAAGGTGAGTTGTTGAGCAGAGTTTTGGTTTTGTGAACAKTTACAGCAGTTGCTTCTGCAATCTCCAGCTGTCAAGTCAGCACAATCCCTCCTGTAGCTCAGTGTTATGAGCGAATTATTAAAGGCTCTTAGAAATAACTCTGCCCAAATTAAGGTGCAAACGAGACCAYATGCCAGTCAATACTGTCACMAAAACTKCRGGAAAAAGAAAACCYTCTAACACTGTATTTGGAGTGATAGAGAATCAGGCATTACTTTATTTACTGGCCRGGATATTGTTCTGGCCAGGATGTGCCACAAAAATAATTTCATCYACACATAGCCCGGGTGYRCAGAGAAAATCATACTAGGACACATAAATTTCACAAGATTTCCCCCAAATTTTATACTGTCAAAACCCATAGAACTCTATTGGTTTAATGTTCATTGGTCCAGCGTTGCACAGTTCTGAGTATTTGGGTTCCTATTGGATCCGGATTTCTTCACCTCTGATGCTAATTAGATTCTCCTCCTTATCTTTTTATCCTACACCAGGTGTTCTGACCACACCAGGGGTGATGTTCTGTTGATGGCCCATTGATAAGATTTTGATGTTCCTTATCTTCCGYGCCACTCGTGCCACTCGTGCCACTTGCCACTCACAGTCTGTTGAGATGTTAACTTCATCAGGCCTTACCCAGTGGAGCAATGCCCTGGAAAGAAACCTTCCCCCAGGGCAAAAGCAAACAGCATCTCTGACTGAAGTTATATAAAAAAAATTTAAACTGGTATAATTTCCAACAATTGTATGGGTTTTATTTCATAGCAAATATGAGAGGGAGAGAGGGGAAAACAAAGAAAGGGAGAAGTAAGAAAAGAGGTGGAGTGGGACAGAGACAGGATAAGGAAAATATCACCATCTGTGGGTCCTGACGATGTTGGGTTGATCCTCTCCAGCCGCTCTTCTTGGTGGTGATGGTCCCCCAGAAAGCACAGAACCCCACGGGTTAATACAGCTGAGGCCAGGTGGCAATGTTCAGGCATGTCCCCCCGGGGGAGGGGGACAGTCCCTTGCAGGACCGGATGGATGGGTTGCATCCTGTGGTGCCCAGACCCAGGGGAGCACTCCGGGGGCTCTTTGCTGGATTGTGACACCCCCTCAGCTGCCTCTCACCTGAATGTCCTGTGGATGTGGCCTATGGGGTTGTTGGGCTTTTCACAGCAGGGCCAGTCTGTATGACTGCCTCTCCCTGTTCCAGGGGAAGTGGGGGACAGTATGTGGCCTCCCCCACCCCAAATCCATCCAGGGAGGAATCTCTGCTGCTTTTGTGTGGATGCATTCCTTCCCCTCAGCCTGAAATGATGGAACAATAACTTTCCTGGMAGTTGCAAAGTCCTAATCAGGTATCTTCAGGGAAGCCTCTTTTGGTTGTAGCTTCTTTCATATCAATGTTTGAGGCATGAATTATTTCAATCTCTGACATTTAGGAACCAGTTCAGTGTGCTGGCACTGAATTCTCACAACTGTGAGTTCTGTCCTCTGGATGATGTGGAGGGAAAGAAAACTCAACACCATGGAATAGAAACTGATCTCTCCTAAAGGCAGTTGAATTTTTGCTTTGAACATCCTTTTGAAAACTAGTCATCTTGCTAAGGATTATAGCTTTATGTTTATATGAAAAAGGAATGGCTCACACTTGTAAAAATGACAGTTTCAGTTTTGGGAGGTCCTTGCTGAGTGGTGCACATCAGCCCTTCTTTCACAGGGAAGAGATGCAGGGCAGCTGTGCCATTCTGGTGTCTGCACCATCTGTCGGGGTGACTGGGAAGGGGCCTGCTCACAAAGGCCTTGTATCGCCTGTCTCYTCCATTAGTCTGATGGATCACATGGCCCTTGTTCATCTTCACAGCAAACCCTGCTGCTGTCTAAAAACACCTTCATCCTCCTGCCATGTTCTCCTGAACATTTCCTGTGGAGCAGCTGSTTCTGGCTGCTGTCAGGACAAGGATACAGCGCACAGGGATATGATTGAGTCTCTCACTGAGGAGGAGCTGGAGGTCACTGCTGCCTGTGGAGCAGCGAGGGGAAAAATGATCCCATTCCCACTTAATAACTGTAAATGGCTTTGTGATGCAAGTCAGGAGTACCTAAGCAATACAGGTTGTAAGTTCAGTGCTAGGGAACCTGACACTGAGTTAAGCCTGACTTAAGTGCAGTTAAGCAGTTTTTAGTAAACAGGCTTTTGCAAGAGGTAGTGAGAATAATGGGAGTGCTTCAAGCATTCTCAGTGAGAGAAGTTTGAGAGGCACAGATTAGTTTATCGAGTTTATCGATACACTAACCCCGAGTTAGTGTATCGGGGAACAACACTTAGGAGAAGAACAGATGTTTGAATCCTAATGTTTATGAAAATTTTCTTCCATCAACTATGCTGGAATAATCATGACCAAAAATACTGTAATTATCATCCTTAAGATAAGTCATTTTTTTTTTCACTTACTTTTAATTTCTCTGAGACTTTAGTCCCTTCTCAAGCAGGAAGTTATAATTCAGTCCAGTCTCTAGCCATGACATTTTTGGACATAATTACACAGGGAGTCGAGTATAATACACCATGCAATTAATATTCAAGTGATGTCCTAATGTGTAAAGTGAGATCCCAACATTACAGACATGGCTTGTCTTGTTGTTTTCCAAATAAACCTGAAATTTTACATCAGAAGACTTCAGGATATTACTGTAAGATTACCAATTGTTCTGCCTTTTGCCATGTATGTGTGGGATATCTGGGGTAAATTGGGCACTTTGTTCAGGAGTCCTGCCCATAGTGACTAATTCATAATGTTGCCCATACCTGCATCTCTGTGGATTTCCTGCAGAGTACTCCTAATAACAGCTCCCTGGTATTCTTATTTCAATTGTAACTTCTTTGGGGCTAGAAAAAGATATTTTGCTTTTTTTTATAGAGTTACTCTTGTATCAGTTTGGCTGCTRAAAATCATAAGAACATCCACTCTGTACTGAAAACAGACCCAACAGCATTTTGAGTCTAAGGTTAATGGTGGCATGCCTGGGAACTAGACACTGTGTGCAACAGCTTTTGCTGTGATTCTTCTTAATGCTACGTGATTCATTGCTGCAGCTATCATAATATTAGTAACGAGGTGTCCAAGTCTGGATTGCTCACTGTTGTGTTAGATGCTGCGTGCTCAAACAGCAGCGTCGTTCCAGACCCCAAGGAGCTTACAGTCAAACCTCTGCAGAGGCATGGAGCTGTGAGCAGCCTGATAGCACACACTGTTGGGACCGTGTTTTCCAGTGTAATTAGTACCTTAGAGACCCCATAGTTCATGCTGGGAAATTGTAGATAGAAAACCATGCTCACAAGATATGCAGTCTACAAGGGATCAAATCCTATTTTATTTGGGGGGTGGGAAGAGAGGTTGATTTAAATTCCATTGTATAGTGAGTTGGAAAATACAGGAGGTCAGCTTCACTTCTTGTTTGTCTCTTCTGTTTCAGTATGCTTTCCATTGGGACTGTTATTTTTCCTTATACAGCARAAGTCCAGTTAATAATGCAGCTCTTTATTTCTGCGTATTGTTCACTGTAGCAAGTAATAGAAATGGACAAAATAGTTCAGCTCCCTTTAAAACTAATGTAAAAGTTAGAATGGCCTTAGAATGGAATTGAACCACCCTGCTGCCSCTTTTCCCCCTAGGTTCTGAATGTTTAGATAACTGGCTTCAGCTATCAATAAAGCTRCCAATGAGAAAACATTTTTCCTTCTGGCCTGGGTAAGATCTGGTAAAGTCACAAAAGTGCCTTCTCTTGCAATCTGAAATGTATCTAGACCTTGCAGAGTAAATCTGTACTTGGAAATGCCTCAAGTCAGGACTTGCTTTTGGTTTGAGTTCACCTCATTGCTGGAAATGGTATGGCCAATTGACCTATTTTTAAATTTAAATAAAGGGTATTATTTGTCAGTGTGAGATGGTATCCAGTGTTGGTTTTCTACTCAGAGCTTGTGATATTTATCCCTACTCTACATACAATCTTTACCCCAGCTCTCCAGCCCCTCTATTCCCTTTCTGTGGTACCATGTATTGCTATTTTTCTCATCTTCCTGGTTCCTTGTGGAGGATTCACACACTCTCCTGTGTTCTTTCAGGCTCTCAGCATTTGATTCTTCCTTGCATCCCCAGTTTGCCTTACCTGTGGTTTTTTTCCTCTTCTCATTCTTCATTGAATTATCTTCATTTATTCCATGGACTTTTGGCATCTCGTGACTGACTTTGCATTTTCTCAACAACTTTCTATGTCCTCTCTGCAGTGACTTCCCTCTCTCTGGTAGGTTAACCAGCACCTGTTTCATCCTTTACCTGTSTGTGCTTAGACAGCTAATTTGGCCAGAAAGAGTATATGCTGTGGCTGCATGTGAGCTCTACATCTACYGAGTAGACCACTAGGACACGGCCAGAAAAGAGAAATACAGTCATTCTCCTTGCTTTTTCCCTTCATACAGGCATCAATCACCTCTCTCTTTTATCCATCTTTGGATTTCCTAAGGTGGTAGGTGTAAGCTTAGAATCTTCTGTCAAACATGATAGAAATTGTCCAGTGTGATTGACAGTTATGAGTGTGGATAGACACAGCAGAGAGGCAGAGACAGGAAACAGGAGCACAAATAGTATAAGAGAACTGGGGAGTTTGTGGGTTGCTTGTATGTTCACACGTCCTCAGCTGAGGTGACTGGCAGAAACAAGCAGGCAGTTTACAATACTGGTTTAGCRTCAGTGAGAAATCTCAAGGACCTCTAATATTAGTTTGTAGGAGGCAGGTTAGTGTCAGGGTCTCAGGGTACACCTTGTGATTTATGTTTCTTTAAATGAATTCTGTCACTATATTGTGTCACATTTTTAATTCCTACCAAAGACAGTTCTTTGTACAAGTGTTTTTTAGAAATGAGCATCCATCAGAAGGAGAAATGCAGMAAGCTTTATATAGATTCCTGGAGGAAAGATGTGGGAAGTGCTGTGGAGTGTCTGTGAAAGAAGTCATTTAGAGACAGCCCAGTTGGTCAGGCCAACAGCCCTATGGAATTGCAATAAAAATCTGTATTTTTGTTTGGTTTTATGATAACATCAACAGCAGGGACTCCTTAATGTAGTTTGCAGGCTGCAACCTTCATGAGAGACTTCACATCTGAATTTTAAACTGTGGTTGTTCTTGGTAGTCCTGGTTGATGATSGAGAGTTTTAAGGGATCAAGGTCCCTTTCAACAGCACCAGAGGCCTGAGCTGAACTTTGAGGCACCCAGAGCCTGGGAGCTGTTTGGCAGCCAGAGCTCAGGGCAGCCTGTGTCCCCAGAGCTGTGAAGCAGGCACGTGGTGCCCCAGATCCCTCTGCTTCCCCCATGTGCTCCGAGSACACACAGGCTCTGGTGTTCAGTAGGCGGTGTTGCAGACCTTCCTTTCGAGTGTCCTTTTTGTCTCTTCAGGTTTGTTGTGCTGCCTTCAGGCAGATGCTGTGTCTGATGAATGTCCTTCCATGAGCAAAACTTTCTGAAATTTTGTTCCAAAGGCTTTGGTTGGGAGCCAGAACATGATTGCATGTGTGGAAGAGACAGCTCTTGCCCTGGAGGGTTTGCAGCATAAATAGACAAGTTACACATAGTGTAATATATGTAATATATTATTGTATTGTAATATATGTTTTACAGCTGGGAGAACTGAGGTATGGGCTTGTTTATTCGTAAATTCAAGGTCATGGTGCCAGGTGAGGAGCAGAGGCCTGGACTGAGTCTAATCTTGCACCTCATTGCCTTAATTATAGAAGTGCTCTGCCTTTTTAAAGATTGTTGGGATTGTAGGAATATCTGTATTACAGTACAATTGTAGGAGGAAGAAAACCTCTTTTTGAGTGAAATAATCTTGAAGATGCTTTCATCAATGCATGAAATTCTTCATCCCTTGGTCAACTTTAGTGAATTCTATGCAGGTAATGCCTAGGGGAAGAAGATGAATTACCAGAAAAGAATAAATTAACAATAATCCATAGAAGAGGCGAGAGAATCATAGTCTTAGCAGTCTGTGAATAATAAGAAGGAAATCTCTTTATTTAAAGTTTCTGATGTTACTAATCTCCTGGAAAATCCATGCCTATCAAGGATAGGTCAAGCTTTTTCTTAAACACAGTGTTTTTTGTCACTGGAAGGTTTGGATGATCATAAGGATACTTTTTCTATTTGCAACTCTATGGGAGCATGGTCCCAGAGTCACTGCAATTTGCAGAAAGAAAGAGAGAAGGAAAGGAGGAAAAATAATAGAAAATTATGCCAGTGAGCCTGTCTGAGCTGGTCCTGGTGGTGTAAACKGGCAGAGACACTGTGCTGTGAGTACTTGGCATGAAAATGGGTTGCAGRGAGCTCAGCCGTGGCTGCTGTAATTCTGATTGCTCTGTGTGTACCACCTCAGCCCTCTTCTCACCACATCTCACCCTCTGGTATGATATACCCATGGTGTTCTCAGTGTATAGGGTCAAGCTTTGCTYGTATTTTGCCCTTGTGGTGTACAACCCATGGAAATTAGTGGAAGTCAGTTCTGTACGTGTGCAGGAGCAGGAAGGGGTTAATGTGAAGCTCTAGGCAGTCAATGGTACAGATTTGGCAGTGGGGTAAGTCAAGGTATCTCTTTTGACCTCAATGAAGTAATCTGTGATAGATGCTCCTTAGAATTCTTCCCCAAAATATGACTGACAGTGATTTAAAAGAATCTCCTTTAGGATCTGGCCTAGTAGTGGTTATGACACTCTGCACATCTGATGTTGTAAGTTCAGGCAAATACACGTGTATTTTTTTGCATGGCAGAGAGCCTCTGGTGTCACTGGAAGATGCTTGTGCCTCCCCAGCCTCGGTAGTACAATCTCTCCATGCAGCCTGAGTGATTCAGATGGGACATCTCCATCTCTTAGGGTATCCCCTGCTGCTGGTGCATGGGATTGTTCCTTTCTCTGGTGGAACCCTTTATCATCTGCGATGCTTAACTCATGACAGGTGAAAGTACAGCTGCAAGTGCTGTAACATTTAAATGGAGAGACATTTAACATTTAAAATGGAAAGACAAACTATTGGTGTTGTGTAAAGATGCAAGTGAAGGACTGGGAGACCTGCCTGCTCCACTGAAGTTATATCAAAGGTCTGGTTTTCCCCCTTGTTTCAATTTCAACTCAGTTTACATTTTCCTTTTGAGAAGATGGTAGCCAGGGTTTCTGGCATAGTTCGTGTTCATGCCATCTCTTTCTGGCTGATAGATTTTTCCTCATGGACCTGCTGTGTTTGAAGCCCAAAGGATGCCTAACACTCCAGTATGGACAGTGCCCTGGGGAAGGTGATTGATCTTTCATAGGGAAATTCATTCTGTTTTTACCTTCAATGAGATACAGCCTGGCTGGTCTCTTAATTACAGTGGCAATCGTTTCCCTCCCGTGGAGGAGCAGATCTATCTTTTAAGAGAGGCATGACTTCTTTTGAKTTACTTTGGCTAATAAATTGTTTTGATCAGGGGTGTGAAACTCTTGCCCCTTTCTTGCCCACCATTACCTGCTGGCCATTCCTACAGTCTGCATCAGCTGTGGCATTTAACACGTGCACTGCTGACCAAGCTGCTTGCTGTGCTTTATTTCTGGCTTTTGATTCAGCCACAGTTTAATTATCTGATTTGATGTGACTAAAAGCTTGGTGTGCAAACTCTGGCTCCTAGTCAGACTGCAGGAATGAAGCATCCATGTCCATTAATCCAAACATAACACTGTAAATTAAAAAAAAACACAAAAAAAAAAAAAAAAAAAAAAAAAAGCAAGAAGCCTAGAAGATGCAGTGCTATCACTTGAGGTTCTAGAAGTATATATACATAAAAATCAGCATAAATTTGTAAAGTTAACAAATTGATAAGATGAAGGGGAAAACAGAGTGTGTCATAGCTTTGATTTATCTCAGATATCAGCAAAAAACCTTTTTGTCCTAGGTGGCTGTCCGAGTTGCCCTCTCATGTAACATACATGTAACTGTCTGGTTTTCAAATCAAATGTTGTATCATGATGCAGAACATGTATATGTGCTTTATCTTCCTTGAAAGGAATATTGTGTAGAAGTACTGGACAACAACCAATTTTTTTTTCCAGAATAAGGTATTCAGCAAAATATATCTCTCTGGGTATCTCTGCTGCCTCTTACTGCAGAAGTCTGGGGAGCTTGTGAGAATGCTGCAATGCAGCAAGTGTACTACCACTGATTAAAAGTAGATTTATTTTTTTGGTTTTGTTGTTGTTTTTTCCCCCTTTCTGAAGCTTGTGGGTGGCATTTTAATGGAGTTCTCATGGTAACAAACATAATTTAAATGCACCAAAGCCTACAAAATTAAGCTTTTTTCTGTATGTGCTTGAGGTGGGTGTTCAAGTCATTACAACTGCAGTGATGCTGGTTATTTCAGGGTTTCTGGTGCAGAGATGACAGGGGAAGTAAAATGGAAGCAGGTGTTGCTAAATGCAGAAAACATTCATCATCTTTTTACAAGGTTCTATTGTTGCACTTTCTGTAAAGAGGGTGCAATTAAAGTAATGTGTAATGTACTCCTTACGTTGCTATTTCATTCTTTTAGATGTATTCCGGCATCACAGTTACACCCTGTTTGTAGTTCCTGAGGGAGACGGCTTTATTGACTGATGTTTTGATTTACTACTGCAAACATGAGCCCCCGTCAAAGCACACATGAAAAGGCTTGAGAAACTGTGGATTCCTCTGTGGAGTTATCATGTATTTCTGCATGTAGGAAAAGATGCAGAGAGAAGCAGCAAGAAGGGGCTAAAATTGAATCAGCAAGGATCTGATTTGAATGCTTCACCTCCTGTTAATGAATTGATCTTGAAAGCATTACATGACTAAAACATGCTAACTCATGCAAGTCGGTTGTGTCTAGTGCTTTGCCACGCGTGATGTAAATGTGTTCAGTTGTGTTTGATGCTGTATTGCACCCAATGATTTTATAGTGCTATGCATTTGCAGCCCTGCAGATAGGCAGTGACCAAGGTGATGCAGGTCAGAAATCCTATGGGGGTGTTAGAAAATTTAAGATACAGCTCAGTCTTAGCTGATGAGGAAAAAAACCCCATGTTTTCAGTGAGAAAATGTACTGGGTATTTCCAGCTCTTACATACATGAAATTAAATTTTTTTTGTTTGTTTGGTTCAGTTTTGTTTTTGTTTTTTTTTGTTACTACAGCCTGCTTACAAGACATGAACTATGAAGAATTTAACAGTTTAACCCCAAATATCCTTGCCTATCTTACTTGCAGAAGAATCACAGCCTTGTCTCAGGAGCTGTACGTCAGAGATTGTTGATGCATGTTGGTAATCTCCCAGCATATGCATGCCTGCCTCTGTTGGTAGGGCTAAGCCCACACCTTCAGAAAAGTGCTGAAAGTAGGATTTTCAGAAACACGAGGATTGCCAGTAGGAYGGAATGCTGCACTTATGGGTTGACAAAGGATAGAGACATTTGGCTATGGAGAGGAAAGCTCTCCTTGTCTCTCCCTGCTTTCCACACCGGTATTGATCTGTTTTGCAGCAAGGCTGCTCTTCTTCTCCCTGAAGAACATATTGAATGCTTAGACTTTTTCCTGTCAAGGGATTGCCTATTCATTTTGTTGTGTAAAAGTCCAGTTCTACCCTTTCATATCTAAATTGGCTTTGCATTAACACTTCACAATGATTTACAGAGATGGAAATGGTCCAGGGTCCTTAATGTATATTCTGTACCATGGCTACAGCACTGGGCTTTGCTGCTGYCCTTGTTCCTATGATCATGTGTCTTGTTAGGCAGTTGCTGAAATGGAAAAATGAATGTTATGAGTTAAGTTGCATGAATTTTTTAAACTAGAATTTGAAGAAGAGATGGAGTGACAAATTGTGCCATGTCTTCAGAGTATCTTCCCTGACTGTTCTTTATACTATTAAGTGAGAACTAGTCTGGGAATTTGAATAAAAGGCTCTGTATGCTGCACTGATCATCCCTTACGTGAGCTCTTTCTGAACCTTTCTGGCTGCAGAATATTGTTTTGATGTGATAAGGAGAGCTTTGGACAGTGTTCATAAATCTTTCTGTTGACTTTGGAAATCTTTCACCTTAAAACCTCCTGGGATTCTGAACAGGTAAATCAGTAGAGAAACAGTGAAAGGTAAAGAGCCAAAGAAAATAGAGCCATTTAGGGTTTTATGCTGGGGAACAAAGAGAGCAGTGAAATATTAACTACATGGAGCAAACTGATTTTACAGTAACTTCCCATCACCTTTGTGCTCATTTAGTATTGATAGAAGCTTTTTATTTAAAAGCACGCCTTAGTAAYTCCTTGCTCTGGCTAGAAGAAGAATACCACCTGCATTTCAGAAGCTGCTGGTGGTTATGAGCAATGCTCTTTGGGAAACTGTACAACAAAGTGAAGTGCAYTGCATTCTTCAAAGCAGAGTATCATTTGAATGGTTGATGTTTGAAACATCAACTGTATTTTTTAAATTGTAATTTTATTTTGCTGATCATGGGCTTTAAGTCAAATATAATGAAGTGGACATTGTAGTCTTTATTAGTCTGAGGTTAACAATATACACTTCTTCACAAGTAAACTGATCAGAAATGTGAAGAAAATTGAAACGCCTTAAGGACTGCTAGAATTTGCTTCTAGAAAAATCTCCTGACTTTTTTTAATATTCACAGAGAAACACTTACAAAGCACCAGAATAAATCCTCTCTGAAAATATTTGCCAAGTGGCATGCATACAGTAGGGTTTGATCCTAGAACTGCTAGGATTTCGTTCTTCTAGTTTGTATTGCAGCCCATGCTTGTAAAGTGTTTCAAACTGGAAATGACTAAAAAGACAGCAACAAAGTCCTAATTTTTATAATATATAATTATTCTGTCAGGAAAAAAAAAAAAGGTGTAGTGTGTTGACCCTGGCCAGGTGTCAGGTGCCCACTAAGTTGCTCTATCACTCCCTTTCTCTCTGGGACAGGAAGGAGAATAAGATGGAAAATAACCAGCAGGGTGAGATAAAGCAGTTCTTTTCCAGTAAAAGGAAGAAATAAGCACAGATTTGCTCATGCATAAGCTAAAGAGAAAAAAAAGGTCAATCTCTRCTTCCCATTAGCAGCAACGTTGAGAAGCAGGGCTTCAGCACACGTAAGGTTCCTCTGGAAGACAAACACTGAAAACTCACAAATGCCCCTCCTTCCTCCTCTCTCTCTTAGCTTATGTATGTGAGCTGATGTCATATGGTGTGGAATATCCCTTTGGTTGATTTGGGTCAGCTGGCCTGGTTGTGTCCCCTCCCAGGATCTTGCCTGCTCCCATCCCTGTTGATGGGGGAAGGAATGTCAGAGGGACAGYGCTGCTCAGCAGTAGTCAAAGCACTGGTCTGTTATCAACCCCCGTCCAGCCACGCATGCGAAGCACAGCASTGGAAGGCCTTTACCTCAGGCAGACCCAATACGATCTCCATCCCTTATTCCATACCATTTGCATCATGCTCGGATCCCATGTAATCTGTATATTGTCAGTACTGGAATCCTTTCTTAGCCTCACGTAAACTTAAACTACATCCTTAAACCATGTCTATACCAAACATAGATTTTATTAACTACTGTCACCTATCCTTTCACATGCCCCCATCCAGCAGGATGTGGGTGCAGGACAGGAGAAATAACACATTGCTGGCTGGGCACTGACACCGTCTCTGTTCATCATCGCATTCTTCTTGCTCCTCACAAAATTCATGCTTTGTCAGTTCAGGGTCACTCCTGCTACTGTACCTCCTGCAACATACAGCTTACACCATAGGTTATTCTTACCCCAAGGTTAAATCTCCTTGAGGCACACRCTGGGTCTCCCTATCCTTCTGCATGACCCACCAAATACACCCAGGTCCTTGGGCAAAGACCATCCCACAGATGGGTTTGCCTTTCCCATGGTGGAAGACATCCACACCACCTTCCCCAGCCCCTTCCCTGTGTGTAACACAGGGACATTGTCTCCTTTCACAGTGTCTAATGGCTTAGTTTGGGCAGGACCAGGGTGGTTAGGAGATCCCCTAGTGTTGACTAGCAAAGTGGCTTCTGCCAAGTTCACATCGCAGTGCATCCACATCCCCATTACCTAATGCCCTTAACACAGTTTTTAGCAGCCTGTTTTATCTTTCAATCTTCCCAGAGGCCTGTGGATGGTAGGGAATGTGATATAKCCACTTAATGCCATGTCTCTTTGCCCAGGAGTTTATARGATTATTCCAAAAATGAGCCCCATTATGTGACTTAATTCTCTCTGGGCTTCCATGCGGCTGCAGAATGAGACTTGAGATGATGTTCTGGGCAGTGTTTCTATTACCACTTCACCAAACTTTTTGTAGTTTAGGTTGCAATTTTCCTCAGGCAGTCAGGCTCCTTTTGCTCTCTTATGCACGTGTTTTGGCCAAAGCTGCCCTTTCCTGGAGCACAGCTGCCTTTCTGGGCTGGGTTGAGGAAGCCAGGTTTGCTGTCTTGAAATTTAAAACTTGTCTATGAAGTTCTTTAATGATCTTGATTTTGAGGAGGAGATAACATATCTTTTCGACATTTGTTGTCAGGAGAGACTCGTAGAGCCTCTTCTGCTTCCAACCTCTCTAAGCCTGACCAGCCTGATATATATCAGGTCATATCACAGTGAGTGGGTGAAAAAAAAAAAAGAATAAACTCCTTCTCCTTTGCTTATAGTCTCTGGAAGAGAAGAAGAAAGTATTAAAAAAATTAGAGGAAACCAAAGTCAGAAAACATGGGCATGAACTTGTGGAAGCAGGGAGTAAAATGAGGATGAGAGAGAGCTCTGATAAGATATGTGGGGAAAGGTGAGGATGGGAAAGCAGTGAAATAGAGTCAGGTTTTAGAGAGGGATTGAATAGGAGAAAAGTCCAGGAAGGAATACTGAGGTTAACAAAGGAATGGGAAGGAGGGAACAGCTGCTTGGGATAAAACCTGCAGGAGAGGACCTGGAAGTGGACATTGGTATGAGAAGGATAATGCTTGTAAAGTCTGCAGTGGTGAGAGCTGAAGACTGGACAGGCCCTGGGTGGGGGACTGAAGTCCATAGGGGCAATGTCTGGGCCACTGGTGCATGGAGACTCGAATAATCTAGACAGAGGGAATGGGAAGAATAAAATATGTTTCTTGAATWAGGCAGTAGCCTACATATGCAGAAGGAGACGCAGTTAGGATTATGCAGTCATCCCTCTTTTCTTTCACAGCTCAACTCCTGAAGTGCAGCATTAATGGCATTTCAGATAGCTTTGTRTGTGTGATAGATGTTGACACATCTCTAGACAAAGTATGATTTGTGACAGTTGTTTTGCTCCTTTTGCATTTTTGGCGTTTTTTAGTATGCTCTGTCAACAAAAGCAGAACAGAACTTCCTATTCCTAAAGTTCAGCACACTTCAGATGTGTATATTCAAGTGGCTTCCATGGCTGGATTTTGTTGCTGTCTGATAGACAGTGATTTGTTSTGTAAGTTTTGTGCCCTGAGCTTTCAGAAATACACTATTTTTCATTGTGAAGCCCTGCAGAAGTCTTGCAGTAATAATTAGCAAGCCATAAAAATCGACCTGATTTGTGGGAACCACTGAAGAATGCAAGGAGACATTTCTGTTCAAGGAGCTAGGAACAAAAGCGCATGGTTACTGACCCAGTCATGTCAGACCTAAATTTTGAGGGAATCCCAAGTGATAAGTGTTCTGCCGTCTGAATACTGCCTATTCATTCAACCCTTCTAGCAGAGTGAATGAATCATCTTTTCAAGCACAGACAGCCCCTCTGGGTCAGAGTCGAGGTCATTGGTGGGGCATGTGTTTCAGACTGCTTGCCCTAAATGAAAAAGAAGACATACACGACTTSGCTTACGCTGTTGCAGCTTTGAGCCTCTCAGCCATAAAACATTTACACACACWGTCTGTCTCATCAGACCTCTTACAAGTGGTGGCTCTAGATACATAACCAGGTCTTTCTAGAAGGGCCATTTGTCTTCCTCATTGGTTATGTGCTGTTCCTTTCCAGCAACAACCCTACCCCCGAGCACTTTTCTCTGCTGATCTTCCTGTTGTTGTCCCCCACTACCTCAGTGTCACTGTAGTCACCTCAGTGCTGTCTGTAGATTTTTAACATGAGGTGGTCAAGCTGATTCCACAGAATGAGTTGAAAATGGGCACCCGTTTTCTTCATGTAGGAAGCCAGCTCCATGCAAATAGCAAGATGGGGTCTGCAGAGCTTGTTTTTGCTGCATCAGCAGAGGGATCTGGAAGAGCACGTCTGGGATTAATGTTATATTTCCATTAGAAACTTACCTGACCATCAAAGCTGTTCATTTGCTAGAGCCTGRCTGAGCAATAGGGTGTTTTTCATTTGCAGTGCAATAGTCTATGTCATGCAGTGTATTTTTTCATTAGAAGTTGTTAAATACTGTGATGCTTAGAGAGGGGATGTGACATTTCATCACACCTAATGGCCTTTAAAMATGAATGGCAAGAAACCACACAATTATTTAAAGTCAATATTAAAATAGCAAAGCGACTAATCCATGTTAGAGCTACATACTTATGTGGTAAAAACATTGCTTCCCCCAAAAAGGCTCTCAGATTGAGAAACTGTAGGAAAACAGTGAAAGAAAAATTCAGCAGTTTGCTTTTGAACCTCTGTAAAATTCCATCATGCACCACCTCCTGCACATTGTAACTCTGTACACTGAGAAGAATCACCATTTATTTGCAGGGGACCTGTCACCAGCAAGTTCTCTTTGATGCCCTGTAGCTCTTTGTGGAGAGAGGCTTGTTTGTTTTCTCCTCTCTGCTTATCTCCTCCCTGCGCACATGTGCGTATTTTTATGAACATTTATCCCATTCCCTTCTTTCCCAGGATGAAGAAGCATGTGTAGCCATTCCTTTCACAGAAGCTTCTCCAGATCTTCTGTCATCCTTGTTGAGCTCTCTGTACCTTTTCCAGATCGATTGTATTTCATTTGTGATTAATGTTTTCAAGCACTCTAAACAAATGCCTGTGTTAGTGCTGCTGACAGACTTTGCGAAAAGAAATGTACAGAGAAATTCATGATGAATCCAGGATCCAGGCTGCATCCTGGGTCCCTTTCAAAAAAGACATCAGAAGCCCCTGAGCACATGTGTGACTRTGCTGTGTGCATCAGTGCTTTGCATGACCTATTGTACTTGTGCTTTTTGTGTCTTCTTGTCCTTTTGGTGGAAATCTCTAACTGCAGTCCATGGAAGGACCCAGGCTACTTTCCTTGTTCAGAAAGCCACTTTGGGAGTACCTTCTGTGTGTAGTGCTAAGTATTGGAAAGAGCATGATGATGTGGATCCTCACAGATATAGAGGCACCTGGGTCCAGTGGAGATTACCAGAGCTGTTACAGGTAGAATCTGCAATGAGAAGATGCAGATGTGAGACTGAAGCTCTGTGGAGCACTTTGCTTCTTCATGTGGAGCATCCCATGTTGACCACTGCTCATGCCAGGAGTGTAGATGCAATTTTTGATTGGAGATCAGCCTAACTTCCCTCCTTCCCCCTGTCTGATTCTCTGTAATAAAACAACACACACTCTGGCYTGAGTTTTTTCCTGAGTTTTTCCTTAGTTAGTGAATTTGTTAATCAGACACATTTTTATATTTGTTGACAGGCTGTTTCTTCATCCAGTGAAACTTTCTTACGTTTCCCTACTCCCTGGCCCTGGGCTTGTTCTGTCCCTTCCACAAACTCATTTGCTCTTCATCTTATCCCATGAGCATGTCACTGTCTTCACGTTCATTTGTCAGCCCCATGTCMCTGGGTGGCACGAAAAGGGGTGGCAGCAGAACAGGGTTAAACTCAACCTGTAGCAGAATCAGGTAGATGCGCACACCCGCAGGAGCTGAGGGAGGAAATGTCTCTAGAATAGGTCTTTGCTGTGACAGCAAATCCTGCAATTAAGATTTCAGAARTGCTGAGTGACGTAGTGACTTGCTTCCTGCTCATTCTTTAGATACTTTAATTTTCTAAGTTGAAAAACTCAAGGGAGTACAAATTGAACTTTTAAAATAGCATGGTAGTAAAGTACAAGCTGGAGCATATATACTCCTCTTTCACTATCAATGCACATTCCAAGAGCTTAACTGAAACACTTTTGAAGGAAAAACTTCCTCTGAAAGCAAGAGCTGCAAAATCAGCTCCTGTGGCTCCAAGTTTCTTCAATACAGTCTCTGTCCTTGCCCTCCTGTCCCTTTTTCTAAACAGGCTAGAGGAGTGATTGCCTGCTTTCTTTTCTTTTGTAGGATGGTTGAGTAAAGATTTGGCAGAGTAAACCTACCACATGATAAAAACTGTATCTCAAATATTGTGATTTAAGTGTTTAGAGCATTTAGAGCTCAAAAGATTTCTGGGTATTCTCATTTCAAAATAAGGAAAGATTATTTTCTTTGCTAGGGTATACAGTCATGGGTCATACAAGTGGGTGGCTGAGTGTGGGTGGACAGCATATTTTTAAGTCATACACGTATAAGGGTATTTTTAATTTAAAAGAAGCCCTTTTTTGTAACATCATTAGTTAGAAAATAGTATGAAGGGATTAAATAATCCTACCACTTCTGACCAAGGTTTTGCAGTACAACAGTCATTACTCAGGCTTTCCCTTGGAAAGAAAATTCTAGCGCTAGCTAATCTATGCCAAATTTGCTGTAAATATAGAAGCAAGCTGAAATTGCAAATAACCTCTTTCCCAATCAGTTTTCTAATGCTTGTTCTCCTTATTTCTATTTATTTATTTACAGTTAGAAGGTTTGTGCTGCAGGTAAAAACTTTGATTCCTGTTGGCTCATAATGTATTCCTGGGCCCTGTAAGGTTTCCTGACAATCAAAGATGCGTCTGGGTGGAGAGACCTGGGCACCAGCTTCCTTCTGCCTGATGCTCTTTTTCAGCATGAGTAAACAATGTCTCTGGTACATCATGTGATGCTTTCACTTCCTCTGTGTGCCTGGCATGATTGCCTGGTGTGTCTGAATGTTAGGAAGTGAAGCTCGAAGCACTCTCGGCAAAAGAATAATCTGCTGCCTTTGATCTGAAGAGGAAATTTCTTTCATGTGAGTAAGAATTTTTACCCAAACAGGGTGGATCAGCATATGGCCTTGAAGATCCTTTCCCATTATCCCCTCCATAACTCATTTTAGCATCAGCATCTTCGTAATTGTTGTAGTTCAGTTATAGAACAATTGTTCAGTTAGGGAACAATTGACCATATTCATTAAATTCAGCATATGGAAGGACAGAATTAAATTAGAATGGCAGCTGGATCAGGAAGTTCATCCCTGGTTCCCCTTTTTCTTTGGTTTATGGCCTTGGAGAGGCCAGAAGAGAKCTGTGTTTCAGAATTCTGCTGTAGGCTGGTTCTCCTGCATGTATTTAGAGGGAAGAATCTGCCAGAAATTAGCCCAGGACATACTTTTTACTATTTGTAGTAGATGATGTGATGTTGTTCCCAAAGATAGGATCTGGGGTTTTTCAAAGATCATGTTGTAAGAGGGGTGGAATTAGTTTTTCAAAGGTAGGTAAGACCTTTGGAAAATCAAAATGTGCCAACCACATTTATAGAAGTAGCTTTTTTTTAATAATTAAATGCCCACTGAATAAAGTTAAGATCATGTGTAAATGTGTCATGCTTGATGAGATCTTGGTGAAACTGGAAGAAATAAGGGTTGTGACAATAAGTTATGTATGCAGMRAAGGCAGAGATGTACCAGTGTAGTTAAAATGTGTATTCTGGACAAATGAGATTTTCTAGTGTGTGTTTTTGCTTAGCACTCGCAAGTTTGCAGCACCTTTCTGCAGAATGCTCCAGCTAACAAGAACCAAGCTAGCTAAAAGCAACAATGTAATTTGTCTGCTCTGCAAAGCCAAGCACRCTGGAGAGTGAGAGCTTGAGCAAAGCYGGCCAGAGTTCCCCTGTGYCTCGCCCCTCYCTGGGACCCAGSTTAAAGCTACAGGACCCATTTCTGGGCATAAAGCAGRCAATCAGGAATAGAGTATCATCATAAAATCAGCCCTAGACAGGAAAACAAACTCTTAAGATTTTCACTCCACCCTTTTGGTGAGTTTCCTTTACCAGACCCTGTCCAAATACAAGTGCTGATAAACGTGACTTGAGAACAGAGAAAACACATAGCTATATGGCCTGTTTGCAGGATCTGTAGCAAATACCCACTCTAGCTGACACTTCTTCAAAAAACAAGTTTGAAAATGTGAGGCTGAGAATCAGAGGATTGTACTTTGTAGGATATGATGTAGCTTTTTTCTGTATTTGTCCAATAAATAAGAAGATTATGACTTTGTCTCAGATTTTTATAAGCACTGGAAGCTCTAATGGAAGTGGCAGTGGGGAGTGTATTCAATGTCCATTTTTATTAGTGAGCCAAGGTTTCAGCTGGCCAAGCTTGTGAAGTGTTGGCAGCATTGATAGAGCTTCTAGTGTGATGCCTTTGTGAGTATTTCTAGTAGTTCTATCTTGTTTTCCCTAGTCTCCAATGGCTATATCACATTGTATACTACTTCCCTGAGTGATGAAGAATTTTCTTCCTTAAGTATTATTTTGAGTACCTTTGCCTTATACAGTCCATCCTCCAGCTCAGCTGTGGTGTTGTTGTGGATCTTCCACTGTCTTCATACTAAGGTTTGAAGTGACTGTGGTAAGAGGGAAATATAAAAAAAATACTTCTTTTGGAGTCAGATTTTCTGGGTGTGACCTGAATAATCTTTTGCCTTTGAAATCACCTTCATAAACCAAAGGTTTCCTCTGTTCTCCTTAGCTTTTTGAAAAATTGTTTGTAATAAAAGGGGCAGGTCTTTTATGATTACTCAGGTAGGAAAAACAGACTGTAAAAGTACAAATAAGGACTTAGTTATTGAGTGTTCATTTCTTTAAGCCTTCAGTATAGAGCTGAAAATCTCTGAAATATGGAGGAAAGGTTTAATTTCCAGTTAGATTATTGCAGTGTTTTAAAGAACAWGAGGCTTAGGAAAGGAAAGCTGTTCTGAGGGTGACAAAGTATTTGAACTGGGAAAGGACCCACTGCTTGGTGTGCCCACCCTGAGCAATCCTGTGTAGCAAACAAGTGAGCTGAATTCCCTCTGAAAAGCCCTGAGAGGGCAATGCCTGAATGTTTCCCTGTCTGATCACATCCCAAATGACTTCATTTGCCACAGTCCTTGGAGCCAGTGCTGTTTGTTTATGGTGGGTTTGAATGCGCCTTATGCACTGGGGGTGAAAAAGCTGATGTAGCCACAGTATTTGTGAATAATTCTCTGCCAGAATTGCAGTCAGAGCTTGGCACAGGTTGTTTAGATGTCTGCTGGCTAAGGGCTGTGGAGCCTCCTGTTTCAGACAAGCCTGCCAGCTGCAGTGCCTTCTCTAAAAGTGCACAGTGCCCATTTGAAATTGTGCTTGGTGGAAAAATCAATGCAGTGTGTCTGACTCTGAGGTGCTCCCCTGAGAGGAACCCCGTCCTTGTTCAGGTCTTGTTTCAGTGAGTCTTATGGAAACAAAAAGCTCCACTCAGAAATTCAGGAGCTGCCAGGAAACTTCCTGGCTTCCCAGAAACACTCCTTCCAGCCTTCAGTCCCTCCAGCTCCCTTAAGGCAGGAGAGATCTCAGGAAGGATTGAGCAGGGACTGAYTTCTCTGTTTACTGATAAGGAGACAAGGCTGTCATGGTGCCTCATCTTAAGATGTGCAGGACTGTATGCAGTTTAATCCAGGGAACATGTGTTTCTTTGTGTTGGCACCTGCACTGACTGCTATGGCTTCTTTGGTGCTTTTGCCATCCTTATCATGGACCAAATTTATGGGTAATAAGTTGTTGCTGTATTTCATGTTTCAGATATCACTTGCAGTTGTCATGGTGCTGTTGTTATGGTTACCATCTCCTTCACCAGCTGAAATGCCTTTCCTGTATCCTGCAGGATGCAGTTATCATAGATAGGAGTGTGTGTGAAGGTTTGTTGAAAAGGGGTGGTGTTGAAACAAGAAGGTGTTTACAGGGATTCTTTTTATCCAGAAGTGAGCTCTGTGGTAGATGTTTTATTGGGGTTTTTTTCAGTCATAAGCTGCAAGTACCATAATGTCACCAGTTTTTGATGTCCCAGTTTTACATTTCTGGAGTTTTGAGCAAGTTGTTAAGTGGTCCCTGGATGTGAGAGTGAAGGCAGCCCTCCAGTCTGGACAAGAACGTTTCTCAGAGGGGAGCATATAAGAGGGGTCATCTGAGGTGTTTTTCAGCAGCCCAGAGAAATGAACACCTTCCCCGGGGAGGAAGAAGTAACGATGGAACAGTTCATTCCCGGACCTGTTCAATCCCCCTGTACTCAGGATCTGACCATATCACTTGCTAGGGTTTGTTTTTCTTTTTTGAGGKCTTTGTTGCCTCTCCGTTCAGGAAACTCCTGTGATAATTTTTGTCTGAACTAGAATTTTAGCTCTTCCTCCATGTGTCCACATAGCTGTGTCTCCTAGCTGATCAATTAACTTCCCTGAAATTAAATACYCTCATTTCACTCTGAATGGGCTCATAGACACCTGAGCAGGTAAAAACATGGCTTAACGCAGGAAGGCAGGCTATTTGCMAAAGTCTTCAGTATTGACCTTATTCTGTTGTCTTAAAAAGTAAGAAACTTGTAGAAAATTCATCCACTTATATGCAAAGGTAGTGTTAAGCTAACACTAAGATGATTCTGGACAGCTAGCATGACAGGAAATTTAAGTCAGCGTTATCTTGGGTTTTGCGTATCGTGGCCTCGTGCTGTAGCACTGTGGGTGACTTGCTATGCATGGAGTTCAAAGCGTTCAGACTTCGTTCAACCCAGTCACTGCACTGGGAACTGGTTGACATGGAAGAGGATTAATAACTATAAACTTTGGGTGACTGCAAAAGGAGGAGGTGACTGCAAAGTCAGACCACATATCCCACGCAGGATTTGTCTCTCTGTTGTTAACTCTAAGGAAAGGATTGTCTGAATCTGTACAATTCCKTAATGGCTGAAAAAGCTGGGAAGATTCATTTTTATCATCATTTCTGCTCCAGCTTATTAGTTCAGAAGACCAGATGYGCAGTTCAGATCTGTCATGCTGTTCCCTCAGTGTACTGCCTGAGTTACAGGGACATGAACTTGAGCTGTTAAATGCCTCTTTGCTGCATCGCTGCTGCTACAAGTGGAGCATGATCTCTCCAGACAAGGAATGGGTTCAGTAGCAGGGTCCATGTATCCGTGTACTGAGACTCATGGATCTCAGTAGTGTCGTCCACGTCACTCTGGACAAGGAGAGCCTTTTTGGGAGGGTTGTGCATGGTCCACAGGTCTGGGTCAGTATCACTGATGTGGTCTGTATTGCTCAACAGCACCTACTTGATCYCTCTGGAAGGAGGGCACATTTCCCACATTTCCCTTATCATGATTTGCATTGGTAACTTTACACAGACTTCAAGGTGAGGAGTGCTACCACAGCCCTGTGTAACACAGCCTGCCCTGTGCTTGTGGGTGTGGTGCAGCCAGAATGGCTTTGGAAGAAGGGACTGTGCTGGCATGTTGGTGCAGCCATAGCTGATACTGTCTGTGAGCTCCAATGCCCTTTCAGCTGTAGTCAAGCACCTACCTTTGTTATCCCCTCACTACCACTAACCTTAGACAAAGAGTGAGAACATTCTATAAGATTGTAGCTGTGTATTCCCTGGTAAAGTTGTTCTGTTGTAATGGTTAGTGAAGAAAGGCTCATAAAGATCCAAACAGATTTTAGCTAAAGCAACATGACATTTGAGAGGACTGGCTATGCCTTGTTATCTAATTTTTTGGAAAGCCTTCAYTGAAATTTATGCAAAGAATAAGGAACTCATGGTAAAAAGAGGAACTTTTTGCTTCCTTGAAGTAGTTTCTCCCAGGTTGTCCAAACTATTCCAGGTTTTTTCTTGTTACATAGCTATCGTTATTTAAATTTTGCTATACTGTCTGGCTTCTCTTGGTATTTCTGTGTCAATATTTACATTACCTGATTAATTTAATTCCATGGTATGCTAATGAAATGACAGAAAAACAACTCATTYGATGGTGCAAAGCACACCTGTGTATTCTGGATTTTAACCCAAGCTACAGATGAATCACAGCACACAGCAGACAGTCATTGCTAAATTGCTGAGCACAAAGATGCATTGTGTGACTCACTGGCTGTGTCTCTACTACCATTATAAACTCTGAGAGCACTTGATGAATAACAGAGAATCAAGAATGAATTCATCCATGGTTTTCTCTGTAACTATCTATTATAAATACTGAGCCAAATTCTGCCTCCAGATACACGCAGCTCTCATTGAAGTCTGCCCACTGTATTTATTTTTTAAGATAAAAGCRCTTCTGTTATTTTCACGGGGGACTTTTGTGACACAGTCCATTGTGAGGATGTGAATATCCTTCCTCAAGAGCTTCAAGTGARGCACAGTGTCTGCCTGGAACCGGGAAGGACACTTCTGGGATAATAGCTACCAAACTGTGCTGGTGGAATGTAACCATTTCATTCGTCCTAATGATTTTCAGAGCCACATTCCCCACACTTGGCTCTTGTATAACCCTCCCTGTCCCTGCTGCTGCTCTGGGCTCCTTTCATAGGTGACCCAGGGGCTGAACTGCTGAAGCTGATAGGTAGGTTCATCCTGCTCCTGGGGCTCGCTCTCAGCTTCAAAGCATGCTGTGTTGGTGAGGAAAGCCTTGAATTGGAGCTTGGGCTTCTTTTTGGTTGGTTTTTTTGGTGGTTTTGTGGTGGTTTTTTTTTCCCCTGAGCTTTCCCAAGGGACATAAACAAGAAATGTCTCCTTTTCATCCCAGAACAGAATTTGTTCTGTTCTCAGATCCCAAATTTTGGTTACTTTGGATGTGTGCTGCTGATTCCTATAAGAAGGGAAACATTTGTCCCATGGCCTCGTGTTTTGGAAAGGCTCTGATCAGAAAATGTTCTCTAGTATCATTCAGTRAAAAGATCTAGAGGCAGAGGTGTATTTTTTTTGTTTGTAGGAGAGGGCTTTTGCATGTTATGCACAACAGTTCTTTGTAATGACGCCATCAGCTCTTGTGGTGTGATGTGAGATGGCTGCTTTAAAGAATGCCCCGTGAGTCTCCCATCAGGGTAAAGGGGCTGGGGAAGGCAGAGGGGTGTGGGGTGTGTTTACTCTTTTCTTGCTTGTGGTTGACTGAGGCATGTCTTCTTGCTTTGTAATGCTGTTCAGCCCACCATTTTCATTACAGCTCAAAGSGAAACCTGGGCTGCAAGTTTCATCTGCTCCTTCAGTCTTCATGCWGTTAGTTATCTCCAGGGAATGATGCTGGGTCAGGGGGAGGGTGACAGAGTACTTTCTAAAACACTGTGATTTCACTGTGAGGCAGAAGAGTTGTTATTCCTTTTGGCATGGAACTCCAGTTTGAGTCACATATTGTGAATGAAATCTAATTTTGTGTTTCACCATGATTTTTAAAAAATCTGAAGTAGTTCTGAAAGCCATTTTTATTAAATTAAAATATCTGATGAGAAAGAGGTCGAATTGTCAATTATGAACAATTATCTAGCAAATAAAAATAGCCTTCTCTCATGTTTAGAGATTTTCTGCAAACTGAATGGGATTATGGAAGCTAGTTTATTTTTCTGCTTTGTTTTTTRTTAAATGGCTGCAGAATATATTCTCTCTCCAGTTTGTGCTGCCTATTCTAGACTGCTCACCCTCTGGTACGTGGTTGGTTGACTGCATTCAGTTTACTTTCGTGTTTTTCCCAGGGAAAAAAAAGCAGTGGCAAGTGCTTTTGGGAAAGGCCTGCTGRTTTTCACTTTGAAGTAGCTAAATCAGGGCAAAGTTGCCTTCTTCTGTCCAGAGATTATCTTATCATCAAAACATGATTTGATTTATTGCCTTCCTAGGTTTTTAAATATTGAGAATCTACTGCTGCATTTATCTGTGAGGAGTAGCCAAGCCCTGTGGCAGTGGCTTCTTTCCTTGGCTTGGAGGAAGGAGAGCTAATTAACAGGAATGAAATATGTGTGAAGTAGCAAATAAYGATTAGTTTTGTTTCTGTACAAATACCAATAGTCAAAAGAAAATGCAAATGGCAATTTTAACTATAATTAATGAATTAAAATCAGATTAATGAATGGACAGCTGTCAAGAAAATGGTGCTAATAATGGCAAGGTATCTGAGAGTCAAGGAGGACTTGACCCATAATTTTTACTGTTGGTGGTTTCTTTTGGGTTTGAATCAGTTCACTCACAGCCAGGACAAGCAGACACTTCTGCATTTAAATCTTCTTTCATCTGCTGGACATGAATTTACCAACAGCACTGCTGGTGACATTCTTGTGCTGCTGGTCAGGGACACAGTCACCCATTTGGAGCTGATCTCTCCTGCTCATGTCGTTACAGGCCAAGCGGTGAAGGCGAGGAGCCATGGCCGAGGATAGGAAAGACGAAGCCAAGGCACCGCACTGGACTTCAGGTCAGCTAACAGAGGCTTCTTCACACCCACATTCACCTGAAATTAAGGATCAGGGTGGTGCAAGTGCCGGACTGGTCAGAAGTGCCAATGGATTTCGCTACCAAGAGGATGAGGAGCTGAGGCTGGGCAGCCATGAGCAGCCAGGGACGTATGCTCAGACCAAAGAGAATGGKATCAACGGAGAGTTGACATCGGGGAACAGGGAGACTGCAGGTAATGCACCTCGATGCCCTGCTGCAGAACATGAGGCTCTTCAGACCCCTGGGTATTTCTCCAAGAGGAAATGTTAGGTGGAGTCAAGCATGCCGTGGGACATGGGGAAGATGACATGAGGTTGCATGTGCTTTGGAGGGGCACCAGCTCTTCACAGCAAGGGCTGCGTCTTCACCCAGGCTTACAGAGGTGATATTTACTCAGGATTCTGGGCAGTGCCTGAGAGGGCTCCAGGAAAGTCATAACCATGCCTTAGAGCATTTTTATAAATGGCATGGGGTTACCTGTCAAGGGATTTGACAACAGACTGGTGCAGAGCAGTTGCTTAGGTCCTCTGGGTTACGAGGGAGTAGGGAAAGTGTCCAACTGTTGTGTGTGGATGGCTTGTGCATTGGTGTGTGCATGAAGGATTGCTCACAAGTAACAGCACCTTGAAACCACGTACTGTTTGCAGAATAATGCGTTGTTCATTCTGACTGGGAACACCACAATTCAGCATCAGCATTTATTCCTCCTTGCCCAGCCRTATCTCACTGGATGCTCACTGGGACTTTGCCTATTTGTAAACTGTGTAAGGTTTTTAGAATTCAGCTTGTTACTTGCAGAAAAAAAAAGAAGAGTGTGACTGTGTCATAATGAAATATGCAAAGGAAGTTGCCTGTTTTAGAAGTAAATGCTAATTACCTCTGTGCAGAGTTCCTACTTTAAACCCCAAGAGTACAGTGCAAGAAGAATTTCTCTTGTACAGACACAACTGCCCTTGATGCATCCATTCATGCATGCTAAAGAGATCTTTCTAGCAATGTTTTTTTGGCTGCTGACAGCATTTGGAGATGCTATCCATAATTTCCCAGCAGCTGAAGAATTTTAAGGCTCCTGGACCATACAATCATTTCATAAGCTATTGTGCTGGAAATGGAGATCTCTGCTAAAAGTAAATGTGTTTATATTTTGAGTCTCTTCTTGCCCATTGGCTTTCAAATTTTGTCCATGGTTAAAGAAATCCTGTGTGAGCATTCAGGTGAACGCAGTCTTGGTGACTGGGGAGATTATAACAAGATCTTGTCTTTTTGCTATGACCCAACTTTATGCTATGTTTAGCCAGCAAATAAGCAGGAGCAGGAGAGGTGAGATGCTGTAGCTCTGAGCAGTGAGGAGACTGAGTGCATTTCTCATCTTTGCTACAGATTTGTCACTCCATATTGGACAAGCCCTCCCTACATATGCAAAAGTGGGGATAACTTTACAGGATGAAGAGCAATTTCCTATCCTTAGAAAGGGAGGAGAGAAATACTTTTCTCAGGCTCTCTCAAGCTCAGGTTCTGAGTGCTKGTCAGAGAGAGGTCTGAACATTTAATTGAGTTTGCAGCTAGTAGGTAATAGGAGGAAGGGAAACCACTGCTGGCCATCAGCAGGCATTAYAGTAGTGCCTTTTCATGCTGCTTTTTGAGGCAAGTGGTTAAAAGCTGAACAAGAAAAAATGAGGAAGTATATGTTCTAGGGCATACTAGCACGTTTTAGGCRGTAGTGCTGGGGACACACATTTACTGAGGGAACGAGATTACTCTTGATCCTGGTGAGGTTTGCTCCAGTCACCACTTTGTGGCCTCATTTCCTCCTTCCCTGCTGTTTTCTCACTGTCTGCACAGACTCCAAGATCTCAGGTGCGGAGACTTACTGTCAGTATATACAGCTTTTGTTTGGGAGTCTTAATACAGCTTAKCTCATGACACCTTTGTCCTTGTGCTGGATAAGTCCCTAGAACTGCTCACCTTCTAACCTTCTGGAAACTTAAGCTGCACACTCACACACTGGCTAAGCACATGTTYAATTAATGGAATGTAAACCATCTTAGGATACTTCAGATACATTTTTTCCAATTATTTTTCTCTTTTTGAAGGAGAAACCAGTTGGCAACTTGCTATAGTGATAGAAAGAGACCAGAGTGTGTCCACTTTACACTAGTATTTACRAGCTGGATGTGCTTAATGCAGTGTGAGACAGGACTTCTAGATTTTTCATGTTTGATTCAGGGTTTGATCTTGAAATCAGGTTTGTCATTTTCAACAAAATTTACTCATCTTTGCTGTTGGTTTGCTTGCAAATTGTAACTTCAGTGGAGCRTTGTATGAGGTAGGGTTTTAAAATGCCACTCTAAAACACATAATTATCAATAATGTGAATCATTTAAATATTGGTAGTAGCTTACTCATTCCAAACATCTGAGGATAAAATGCACAGGAAGCCAAAGGTTGATGGGGATACTTAAGCCAAGCTGTGGGTTTGAGTGGAGTTACAGGGATTTTATTTTCCCTKGTGCAAGTCCAGCAGTGTAACCTAGGAAAATCTTTGGCTTCTCAGTCTTCCTGTTGGAATCTGTAAATCCCCAGCAGCTGTAACAACTAGCTCATGTGCAGCAGAGCAGGAGTTGAAACAGGGATTTCCCAGGCAGCTGTCCATCGCCCAATGTGCATTTTGAGGTGCTTCACCTAAAGAAGCACTCCTGCATCTGACTGACCCAGGAGCTGGGATTTAGCCACAAAATGGCAATCTCCTAGGGAGACGTGTTCTGTAGCAGAGCAATAGACCCTTCAGAGYRCAGCAAAACAGCAGGACACCTATTYGCAGGGCTTGTGCTATAAAATCATAGAGCTGTGTGTCGAGGGAAAGGTTAGGATAAGGCCACTGGGACAAGGACACCTTATGCCAACACTGATGCAGAGGCAAGGGGTGGTATTGGGGGAGGAAGCAACAGTTCTTGCCAAAACGCATCCAATCCATCACTGCAAGTGACATTTTGAGGTTTGCACTGTTAAAATTTGCCTTTGTGTGTATATGTCTCTCTCTGTCAGCGCCTGTYGAAGAGTTACTGAGTCTGACCTCAATTTGTGGAATCCTCTGAATCTGGCTGTTGTGTTGCCTTTGATTGATCTGTCTCGGTATGGTGCTGGAAATAGCTGCATTATGGAGACACATCAATGCCCTTCTTTCAAATGGACTGATAGGAACGTGGGAGAGCACACAGAGCTGTGGACAGGGCAGCCTCAGGGCCTGATCCAGCAGCCACCCAAGTCAAAGGCAGATACGTGCAAGAGAAGAGGCTGGATTTTTTGGCATAGCACACAGGAAGCTATTAGGAGTGTGATATAGAGGTGTGYAGTAAAGCACCTATTCCTTTTTGTATGCATTTTGTGGATATAAATTTATGTATGTACTTGGGTTGCTCCTCGCAGACCAGCTCAGCCCTATGCTTCTGCCAGACACAAACCTCACGCTGTTCTGGAATACTCCTGAAGACACCTTGCCTTTGGTGCAGTCTGCAGCATCCCACAGCCTGAGACCAGCAAGTTTTGATGCATTCTGCATGCTCCTTGCCTGTCCATATCCCTTCTCMCTGGCACATGCAGAGCGTCTTTGGTGAGGACTGGGTAATTACTGGGAGTGGAGAGTGAGATCTGTAGCTTTTGTCAAGCCAAACATTTTCATGTCGTGCAAGGTATGTGATGCAAAAGGGTGTTATGGTGTAGTCCTCAGAAACTCAGTCTGAAAGGGCTGACAAGAAAAGCTTGGATTGGATCCCATGTTAGAGCACAGGATATGTCTGACTTGCAGTGAAACATGAGACTGGCAGCCTTTTCTTTGCTCGCTGGAAAGCCGTGCTCAGGAAGCTGTGAGGAGGAGTACAGATGCACTGCAGTGTTCTCTAGGAACCAGCAATTCAACATAGTCCGTGTTATTTGAATTGCAAGAACATCAAGCCACAAAGRTTTGGTTTTTTGCACTTAAAATGCATCTATGTTTTCAGTAATGTAGTGAATAACCAGTCAAATGTATATAATTAGGGATAAAAGTGGTGAACATTGTRAAGCATCCTCTACAATATGTCTTTATATACAGTGAATCAACTGATTAAGTTCTTTCTTCATTATATGGCAAATTCAGGTTTCTAATTGTAGAGGGTTTGGATGTTACTTGATGAATGGTTTTGTTTTGTTTTGTTTTTTTTTTTGACAGATGAAGGGAAAGCATTTACTGAAATCCTATTACCAGAGCCTCAGGACAGTGTCCGTGTCCTAGTGTTAGACAATGTTAAGAACAGTAACATGCTGTACCAGAGGGACAAAATGTAACCATTAATTGGCAGGGAACCCAAACCATGTGGGATGCAAAKAGACTGTGGAAAACTGTCCCAGGTTCCCTGACAAGGCCCTGCAGTCTGATTGCAGGCTGGGCACTCCCAGCTCTGKAGTCATGAGGAAGGTGGGTGAGAGGCAGCCCATGACAGATCCATGAGAGAGGCTGGAATTTGTGGTGGCTGGGAGAACCCAGATACTGGTGTGAGTGTTAAGTGAGGCAGAAAGAGGGAGCCTTAGACCTGTGAAGAGGAATGAARAAGTGGCAGTATTGAGCTGAGGGAGGAGTAAGGGACTGAGGAATAGRAGAATAGACTCAGCTGCAGGAGAGCTGGTGAGATGGAGGCTGTGAGGGAGCAAAGCAGGGGTGGGAAGAGGCAGGAAAAAAGGAAAATTGTAAGATAAGTTAGGGACAGTAGAAAGAAATCCAGTTTTATCTGCTTATCCAGGGACAGACCAGCTTTTGTGTGATGGCAGATACTACCCCAGAAAGGAGGAGATTTGGACAGCAGGGAACAACTGAAGGGAAAACTGAGAAAGGATAAACCATATTTCAACTTGGAATATAATTTATTCTTATTCAGCCCTTTGTTTCAGGCTTTATTCAGCTGGACTGAATGGGTATCTGAACAGTTTTATTCCTCAGACCATCTACTCTTTTAAATAAGCATATTTCTATAAGATGCAGGGAATGCTAGTCTGAAAGTGATCATAACCCTGTCATAGCCAGTAGTTCTTGAGCAGATTCCCTTTAGGTTGGCTACGAAAAAAAATCCCAAAACACGTTGAAAGCAGGAACTGCACTTGTTTTAGCCTCCTGCTGTGTGTCATGAAAACAGTCTGTGTCCTACTGTCTTCCCTAGCCTTGCCTTGTAGTAGCCAGTCTCCAGGGAAAGAGGATCTTGTTCTCAGCCCTCATCAGCACAGAAGATCACCATGGTGCTTAGTTGTCAGGCTACTTGGGAGGCCCTCCCCCTCCCAAGCTTCCTGAATGCCTGTTTCTCAAAGGAGTCCCCCAGCCTTGTTGTCAGATGTGCATTTTCAGCAAGCCACATTACTTGAGCAGTGCAGACAAAATGCACAGAAGGATGTAAAATCAATGACATTCAGAGCTGAATGTGACTGCTGGGTTTGCCCCATTTCTGTTATTTATTTTACAGAGTTGGAAGAAGGCAACTTACTATGTCATTGATGGCTCCCATGGGAAAGAAGCTGTTAATTAGGTATTTTGATCTCCCTCCCTTTGCCCAGGAAATGTGACAGTAATTACTACATACCATCATCTCTGCCAGTTTAGATACAGGCGAACATATCAGGCTTCTGAAACTTTTCTTCTTTGTGTTAAGTGTAGTACAAGCATAATTTTCTGGGAGACATTATTGGAATGTTATAGACATGTTCAAATTATTATAACTGAAGACAATGTAGGTGGGGTCAACAGAACCCCTCTGGGGCACTTCTAGAAAATGCTGGAGGTTTTACCATTCTCTGTTAACCTTGCTGTAGAGGTCCTTCTCAGTTGTCCTTCAGAGGATGAGGAATGAAGGCACAAAAATTCCATCTTTTCACATTGCCTACCCACAGCTATCTTCTCCCTGACTCTACAATATTCAATAACTACTATGTACACCAGTCTGTGTGTTTTTTTCTGTGGCCCTGTCAGTCAATCCAGTAAGAAATCACTTTTTGTCCAGTCACAACCTCTCTCAGGGGCTGGCTCTGCCATCCCACCTCCTCTTGGGACTTCATAAATCTGTCAGTGATGGACATGTCTTGGTAGGAGCTGGAGGGTCTGGCACTGTTTTGGGCAGAATGCAAAACTTATTGCCTGAAAGGTAATAGGGTGAGATAACCTGGTGTGCACGTGCTGTTGGCTCCTGTGGCTGGGAGTCAGACATACAGAGAACATCAGTCATCAGTTGTGGGTTTTTTTTTTTTTTTTCCTAAGCTCCTCTCTGGGAGTGCATGGTTCAGATTCCCTTTTGAAAACCATGTCTAAAACCAGGTGCAGTGACACCATTAGCACCARCTGCTGCATTGTACCATGTCAGTGTTGCATCTGGCCAAAAGAAGGCACCAGCCATTTCCTTTGGGCTCCCTGTTGGTGTTGCAGTTCACCTCAGTGTTTTCTTGTTACAACCTCAGCATTATGAAATGGAATTGCAGGAGCAGCTGTGCTTCCTTAAGAAGTGAGAGCAGAAYGCCTGTGAGCATGTTGGCTTGGCAACCAGCGCTCACTTTGTGCTGTCAGTGCTCCCAGAAAATGTAATCGATTAGCAGCCTCAGAGATGTAACAGGAAACAACAAATCTGGAATAGGGACAAAGTGTCTTTCACGACATGTTGCTCCAGCCACTCCGTAGTTCAGATTATAGGCCATGAGCTCTGTTTGTTGAAGTTGCCTTCTGAAAACATCTGCAACCCTTCCTGGGGGACTGCTGTAGCCAGGAGAGTTATTGCTGCTGAACCTGTCAGATTCTGAATGCATTCTGGGAGTTACATTTTTGCCTTGTCTCCCCTTTTTATATTTGCTTCTGCCCTCCCTCCCCACCATCCAGGTTTAAATACCTGTTCTGATGAGGGCTGTAAATACAGACTTTGCTGTTTCTGTGGGTCAGATCTCRATCATGCAGCACTAGCATTAGCTGAGTGACTGGTGAGGCATTTGTACCCAGAAGACAGACACATTCTAATTTGTGGCCTGTTGTGCTGGAGTCCTTTTCAGTTTGTAAAGTGGTAGGAGAGAGCTTGTGCATTTATTGATTACATGAAGTAGGCTGGACTTTCTCCAGTAGCCTGGAGAAAAGGCACAAGAGGTGGAGAGAGCTCCCCTAAGTCAGCCAGGAGGGCTGTGCAGAGCCATGGGCAGGTGGCCCAGCATTGTGCAGGACTGTGTACTGYCTCCCCATAGGCTTCTTCCCTCTGGGGTGGGCTCAGCTCTGCCCCTTGAGGAGAGGTAGAGATGGAGTGCTTCAAAGTCTCATTCCTGTTGTGTTTAAAGGGTCTGCCATGGTCTCCATCCTCATGATGTCATCAAAAAGGATATTTGGAAACACTGGGTAATATTTGGCACTGAGCAGAGGTCTCTGTGATTGCAGCTGGAAGGTGGTATTGCTGGGAACTGTGGCAGCATATAATCTTTGGTTCCAGTTTTGATCAGAGGGCAGGAAGATTTGGAAGAAGGTTCATTCGTAAACAATAGAGCCTTGTTTTGCAGGCACACAGCTGCTCTTGTTTCAGGCAGAGCTGAAACAGCTAATTCTTCTCTGAAGTCACCTTGAAAGGGAAGCAGCAGGTTCTTAGGTGAYGGCATGGGACGTGCTGGTGGGCATTGCTGGCCCCATTTCCAGGTCCCTTGCCCTCTGTCTGCAAGTGTGCTTATTAACCTGCTCAGCCCTGTGCTTCACAAATCCTGTCCTCCCGTTTTTCCATGGTGGAAGCTCAGGTATTTGGCTGATGCACTTTCCCTGGCTAAGGAAAGCCCAGAACAAGACATCCCCAGGTCCATCTGATGGAGGCAGGTCCTGCCAGCACACAGGCWGGAAATCAAGCCTTCCACACACACTGGGCACGGGTTTAACCTTTGCTGGAGAAGAGGTAGGTACTACCACATCACTCACGAAAATGAGTCACACAAAGTCTGCTGCTCCTGCAAGGAGTGCCAAAGCGTTGCTGATTCCTTTTTTCCCTCGTTGCCATGCCAACACAGCCCTGCTCAGAGTGAGATCTCTTTWTAAGCTCTGCTGAAAGTATGTAGCCTGGGAGCTTATTTAGCATTCAGGAGTGCACAGGCTCCCTGTGACGGCTGTGAGCCACAGCCAGGCTGGCTGACAAAGAAAAGGAAGATTTAGTTTTTTCCTCTTTTGCTCTAGCATTTGCTTCTCAAGGTTAAGGGAGACAGGGAAGAGACTGCAAGCACTTTGTGATTGAGACCTTACTCTGTAGTCCTCACTGAGGCACAACTTCCATGGAAATGAAAAGAAAATATTACTTTGAGGTATATTTTCTGTACAAAGTACAAGTATGAGAGAGATGTATATGCATATTTTTTGGKTCAACTAACCATGATGTGCTACTCTGTAGCACATTCAGTTTTAAAATTTGAAAGCAAGGGCAATCTGGGTTTTCATTTGAGGAAGAAACTCGAAGGAAATAGTAGAAGGAAGCAAGGGACAGCCCACTGTCTTTGTCTTTCGTGCTGTTTTAATCTGTGAGATTACAATGTAGAGAAGAAACCATCTCTTCTCTTGCTACATTCATATCCTGCGTAAGGACAACAAAACTTAGTGTGTAGTGGCGTTTTGGTTAGGGTTTGTTTATTCTGTGGATTTGCTGCTGGTAGATTAACTGCTCACTTTAAATTCAAGCCTTCTAATGATACAGATTTTGCTTGCCTTTGCCAGCTGAAGAGAGGGAAATCAGCAGAAAACAGCTGGCATTAGCTGGCAAATGAGCACTGATGATCCAGTGCCTGTCCCTGCCAATGGCTGATCTGRAAATTCAGAGAAGACTCAAAGTGAGATGTCTGTGTGATGATGTTTATACTGTCATTTGTTCTTTGGGAGATTCTGAGTAAAACATTTACATTTTCTGTGCTGTTTCCACTGCCTACAGAGCAGTGTCATTGGTGCTTGGAAAACCTCTTCTGAAGTTATGATTTAGAAATGTAGTTTTGGTTGGTTTTTGGGGTTTTGTTAGTACTGACACACGCCTCATGACATGCAAAAAGTGCAGGAAACTCAGGACACGCCAACTGTGTACATTAGATGATTGGAGTGAGCCCTTCTCCAATCTGTGGAAAATAACTGTTCTAAACTTCAGTTTTAGTTGCATGCAGTATATGGAAAATAATTGAGAGATATCATTAGCTCTAGGGCAGGAAAACCTCTTAGTTGCTTCCCTGAGAGCAATTTCGCTCAGGACTGGACCGAGTAAATTGAATAGTTCATGGAAATCAGTTTCACTTGGAGGCACTGTGTATTTTGGGAGGGGAAGACAAATCCTAGGTACTTCACTTTTTGTTTCTGTTTCTTTCCTTGAGACTAATTCGTGGTGATATATGATCAGTTTGGTACAGCTTCCAGCAACCCATATATCCTGTGGCAGTTAGAATAACACTGATTTACGGTCTAGCCCTCTGCCTGTGCAGCCCATGCATCTGGCCAAACAGATTCTTSTACTCTTCTTTATGAGTGTATCAGCTGCCAGTGCTGAGTTGATGTGGCAGTCTTACTGCTGTACTCAAACTGTTTTCATCCATAGCCTTGCACCACGTATGAGGAGGGAATAAGATTCAGTGGCGACTGTTGCTTTTTTACCCCAAATTCAGAGTATGTGCCACATCTAGGATAACACAGCCTGCATAGGTTGTTGGTGCACTGAAACTAATCTCWCGCTCTTCCTGTGTATGAGTTGCTTTCCCTTTCCTGTCCCTGTCATCCTTTCTCTCTTTTTTTTTTACTATGGCATCCTTCTCAACAACTGCTCTGTCAGCTGTTCCTTCTCTTCCTCCTTTCTCACTTACGTTGCCTCTAGGTTTTTTCTCTCATTCTCCATATATACTTCCACCTTTGTCTCAGCCATCCAGTGTGGCTCCTCTACAACCTGGAATTTCCACAATGGCTCCACATTTTCAGTATACTTAGGAGCTCTGCCTCTGGATGCATCTCTCTTGGAGGCTGCAGTGACCACAGCCTGTTCTCAGTTCTCCTCACAGCAGCTGGACATCTCCAGCACCATGGCCACAGAAGCTTGCAGGTATTCAAGCGCCCAGAAAAGATAGCTTTGGCTGAACTCGAAGAGGTAGTTCAGAAGATCACTGAACCATAGAATGGTTTRGGTTGGAAGGGACCTTAAAGCTCATCTCATTCCAGGGCCCTGCCATGGGTAGGGACACCTTCCACTATCCCAGGTTGCTCCAAGCCCCATCCAACCTGGGCACTTCCAGGGATGGGGCAGCCACAGCTTCTCTGGGCAACCTGTGCCAGTGCATTGATGGTCACTGAAGAGGCACTGAGGGCTTYTATGTGTATCTCTCACATTTTCCTTCCTCAAGAGTAGATGCACATTTCTCTTTCCTGATCACGTTGCACACATAGAGGTGTGAGCTGGTGGTCTCCAAGAGTGGGCAGGCAGTGGACGGGAGCAGGTTGTGTGAGCATTGAACCATTCAGGGATGAGTCCTGGTCAGAGGCAAGGATACCCTCAGCTGGGGTAGTGCCAGAAAAGAGGGGAAGAGACTGGAGAACTGCTGAGCTTGGCTGAGAACTGCTCTGAAAGTCCATCCACAGCACAGCCTCTGTGGGACTGGGTGAATCTGTACATGACACGGGCCACCTTTGGCTCTGCCTGTCTGTAGGGACACTTGCACACACTCCTTTGGRAGGATGTGGCACCATTGCTCTGCTGATGGGAGAAACGCCTGTCTTGGTACAGRCATGGGCTGGGCTGGGGAAGAGATCAGCTGCAGGGCAGAGCTGGGCTGGAGCAGCAGCGTGAGCACTACGGTGAGCAGGGCACAGCATTGCTGCATTTTTGGTGTTAAATATCCCCTGATGAATTAAACCAGCATTCTGTTGGCATTGACAGGTTGATCTTTAGTCATCCTGACCAGGCATGACTAAATCCAACATAATATGTGCACACATTAATGTTAATTTTAAACTTAAATCCAGCAAAGATTATATAGCATGCTGTGAATTCTTTTTTTAAAAAAGATCAGAAAAAGCACTGTATAAAGTGTTTAAAATATCTCAAAAGGAGCTAAAAATGAACCTTAAGGGACACATCACCTCCTGCTGTAGGTGGCTGATTATTCATTGACTTCTATAAAGGTTCTTAAAAGTCTGTTTGTTTAAAATGTTAACTTCTACTGAAGTCCAAAACAAGTATGGATTTAAAAGTGTTACCTATTGTGTGTATTTAYTCGCATTCAAAGGATTAAGTATCTGGTTCTTTGTTGTGAAACCRAAGTGTTTTCTTCTGTGTGAGTCCTAGGGAATTAATATTTTGTGGAAACATAGGTACAKCTGTTTTGTATGTGCACATGTTGATTTGAGCTGATACCAAGTCCCAGGAAAGGCASTGGGACATCACTGCATTGCCCTGACTGAGGGTCTGGTGTTGTCAGCTTCAATACTACATGTCAACTCTAAATTGTGTTGCCTGTGCATCAGACAAAATAGAACTGATAGCTTTTCCCACCTCTGATTTGGCTGGGAAACGCTGACAGTAAATATTCTGTCCCAGGCAGTAGCCTTAGGAAGATGAACTCAGGGGATGCACAGRAACAAGTATTTCAATAATGAGGGCTCATTTTTAAAGCATTGCATAATGGTACTGACATTTGTATGACTCCTTTTGAATTTTCACCTATCTCAAGTGGGGCTGGAAGGGGACTGATCCCTTGGTGTTCTGTCCTACAGCTGCTAGACAGTGTGTCAGAGCCTTCTGCCTAGTAAACGACGTAGGGAGCTGGAGGAGAGGACTCACTGGAGCTTTTGGAATGGCTCCTGGCTCCCAGCATGAGTCACTTTGGATTTTGCCACTTTGTGCCTTGGAGATTTGGACTTTGTSTCCAACTCTCTCGCTGAAGAAGGCGATCAGGAAAATTCAGTCAGAGCAGGGGAACTGAAACACACACAGAACACGTGGAAACAATCCAACAACAGGCAGCCTGAGCTTTCCTGCTGCGTCCTTGGGCTCTGCAGAGCAGCCCAGGGTGCCTGGGAAAGCCACTCTCCAGCCTTGTGTTTGTACRAGAGCACAGCCAGACCTGCACTGCTCAGCTGCAGCCGGGACTCCAGCTGGGCACCAGATTGTCTCTGATATAGAGCAGGTAGCACAAAATCACAGAATCASTAAGATTGGAAAAGACCATCAAGTTCAGAAGTGTTAAGGATATGGATAGTGATTTACAATAGTTCAGATTTACAATTTAGAGTTTAAGGAGACAATATAGGAGGGGATATTGAATACCCCAAAACAGAGGTGTAATGCATTTGCAGCCGGGCTCACCAGGGTGTGAAGCTTCTGTGCCAGGCACTCAGCTGTAGCTCACCTGTTCTTGCTCTTCTCCCACAGTGGCTGGATTTCCCCAAAGGTAATCTGAATGTTCATACCTTGGGGATTCAATGCATTAAACAGTCAAGGCTCTTTTTCATTCCCAAAAAACAGGTCTTTTCTGGCCTATTCTATTGGTTAGCTGGTGAATTCTGGTAATTAAATTGATCTGTCACCATCCTCATGGATGCTGCAGTAGCTTAAAGTCAATGAGTTTATTAGGGAAAAGATATTTGTCAGTTGTGTTGTGGCTCCATTTAATTTAAAAGCTGATGTTCCTCTTATTTGCCTTCRTATCTCCTGCCAATTATTGGTAATATTGCCAACATCCAGATCAAGGACCTACTTATAGCAAAATATTTGCACTCACAAAAGCCATTTGAAAGCCAATATTTGAATTCCGTAAAGCTATGTTACGGCTTTATTCTTCAATCTCAAACACTAATCTGTTTACATTATTTAGGGCTTATATAACTTACTCATACCACTTTGATTGCTGCTGTACATTTCTCTTTTAATCTGAGTGCAGAAAGGCAGTGTTTAGAGCTGTCGTGATCCCAGTGATCAAGTCCAAGATGTATCTTTGTTTTTTCCATCCCAAATGTCACTGGGTGATGCCTGGGTCTTTTTTTCCCCCCAAACATTACAGTGGTCTTGACTGAAACAAGTCATCCACCAGCTTCCAGGAGAGCTGTGCGTGAATTCAGGACCTGTCCTTAGGGGACTGGCTAATGCCTCTGAACAAATCGAATAGCTATTTGGTTTATAGCCTGGCTGCACTTGGATTTGCAGTACCCAGGGGGGAAAAATCCATAGGTCCTGTTTGCTTTTCAAATCATCAAAGACAGCAGATAGCAGCTTTTTATCTTTCCGTTCTGCAGGAATATGTGGGATGCTTTGCCTCACAAAGCAGCGCAGGTTGCTCTGTGCTTTTGTTGTTGACTGGATTCCACTGTGCCAATAATTAGTGCTGGTTACCTTGGAAACTGCTCTGCACCCCACTGAGAATTTTGACAGGCACATTTTGACTGAAATTGCTTTGTTTTCACAAATTCTGCAAGTACACATGTAGTTAATCCTTTTCCTGTGCTCTCCCTGTGTTTTTTCCCTAAAATGTAGCAAAACTAATGAAACATTTTATCCTTTCCRTCTGATTGAAACTTTCTATAATCCCTTCCTTAACCTCAGTGCTCCAGGAGCGTTAAATTGCCCTTTACATCTTCCATGGCCATGGCAAACTCAGAGTCTTGCTGTATTCRTGGCAGCATTGGGTAGAGCTGTTGCCAGAAAGAGGGAGGGGTGATGCTTGTCCTGGTGAAATTGTGGGGATGTGAAATGCATTTTCCTGTTGGGAAGAACTGTCTCTGTTGCTGTGAAATGGGTTCTCAAAGTGGGAAGGAGCAATAAATGGGCTGAATAGAGTAAATAAACACAGGCGACTACAGGCAGGAAAGGAGAAGAGCTGAGGGCACCCGTAGGCAGTGTCTCCTGTCAAAACTGGTCCTCAGAATAATCATACAGAATTGCACACAGGGATAGGGGAGAGAGAGAAGATAAAAGGCACTACTGGATGAGGGCTGTCAGAAACAAACAGCTGAGCAGTTTCACCTAAGCAGTGATGTTTGTAGTAAACTCAGCTTCTCCATAAATTAATCTTGAGGTTGTGGTTGGTTGGAAGAGAAAGAGGAAGAAGTGCTAGAGGTTGAAGGAGAACCATTAAAAGGGCATGTGAGGAGCAGACATCACACATCACTGTGTAGATGTCTCAGAGAATTTATTTTTGCTCTTGCCTTAATAGTTGCAGATTTTTGAAAAAAACCCCTATTTTTTAGAACTATTTTGTGGAAGTATTTATGTCATGACCTGAAAGCTCAGACACTGTTTTTAAAAGGCTCCTGCCACCATCTGTATATCTGTCTCTGAGGCTGGTAAACACGTCTGTTACAAAAGTTAATGGCATGGAAAGGTGTCATGGGAAATGAAAGTACTGTATGTAATGTGGCAGTGGAGACACCTGCAGTCCATTGACAAATGCAGCAGGATCAATAAGAAATGAAGGAGAGCTTTGAAATAATATCTTGGGCTTGTACAGGATCTGATCCCTGATACTGGACTGTGCAGTGGCCAGGCTTTGGCATGTTAGCTCATTTAMCAGCCCCTGGCTGGGTCTGTGTCAGGGAAGGGGCCCTCAGCTATCTGGAGGCAGTRTCTGAATGAGCCTATCTCACTGTAAATCTTGGTGCTAGAGTGGCTGGGCTGTGGATTGTGCCCTTCAGTGTGTTTGTGAGAAGGGCAGCAGCCTTCTAAACCCAGCCAAGAGGGAAGGTCGTGGCTCCCCATACCATCAGCAGCTGGTTCAGCATCTGCTGTGCATCTCAGTACTCTGGAAAAGGTTTGTGTCCCCAAGTTATCATTTAAGAAATTAATCTATTTGTTCTTGCTTGTATGTTAGTGTTGTTTTTGTGGGCTGAAGTAGAGTCAGAGAGAGTCTACCTGTTTAAAGAGGGAAAATAAATGTCTGCAAGCAAAACTATGTCTAATTAATATATAGCCTGCCATCCAAGCTACCTCTCTCTTTTTATTTTTCTTTTTTTCTTTTTATTTTTTTTTTTGTTTTGGTTGTTTGTTCTTTATCATTAGGCTGCCTTGAACTTTAATTGAACCATAAGAAAGCTATGAAAAGTCTCAATAGCAGCCCTGTGAGGATTTGACTTAGCCATTGGATCTTCTATTTATAGTGTCCATTAGTACAGAAATGTCTGTCCTTTTGCAGCAGTCATGTACAGCAGAAGCACTGCTCTTCTGATGAACTGCCCATGCCACCCGTGTCAMCCAAAATATCCATCAGCAGTGTTCTGAAATAAGCCTTTCTTGATTAAAAAATGCTGCCAAACAWAACAAACTGAAGAAAAATAAAACACAAGCCCAGAGGCCGTTTGYATTTTTCACTTTTTTTGTATAGCCTGAAATAGAAATTTCTATTTATCAGATACAGCCTTTCACCCTCAGATGTATCTCCCTGTGAAGCATTATCTTTGTCCCAAGCAAATTWAACCAGGGAGAGACCTGAGAGGGTGAGCACTGTCTTCTAGGCTTGTAAAGCCCATTTGTACYMGAGAACCAGGCTGGGTAGGAACACRTRTAAATTCTATTACAAAGAAGGCAGTTTTTATAAGGATTTGTCTTAAACTCCTGCTGGGAGGAGGGTTGCAGTAGCTTGGCTAGTGGAAAGCAGTCAACTAAGTGGATTTCCTTTGGATACACTTCAGAGTACTAAATCTGGTATAGGTTTGCATATTCTGTATCAGAAAATAATTGGAGCCTTTAATTTAAATTTTCATGTAAACATAAGCTTCCAAAACTGATTCTCTTAACAGTCTTCCTCACTGAGTCTTGGTTTGTTCACCTGAGCTAATAGCACAGACTTGATGATGTTGCTTCTGTCAGTGGTGTTGTGATTAATAGTTTGGTGRAAATTTTGACAGGAGGGTCATGAGTTGTATCCTCCAGGTTTGAAGTGGTGGCACAAACTGGCATGAGGTCTTCTGTAGCCATGGCACTCAGCAAAGCTCTGTGCCATCCTCTGTGTTAACCAGAGCTGTTCTGAAAGAGCAGAATCTGAACAGGGATCTAGCAGGTGTCAAAGGATGCTTTCTGGAAGAGTAGTTTGTTTCCCACACATGGAAGGTGCTGCAGCATGCCACGTGTGTCAGCAGGAGGAGGATGGGCTGAGCTGCAGGTTCATTCTTCTGGGTTTGCCCAGAATCACTTGAGGTTTGCAGATTTTGCAGAATCACGTGAGGTTTGCAGCACAGGGAGCTGTCAGGACCTGTAAGGACCTGTAAGGATTCCAAATTTGTGTCCAGTCCACTGGTCTGCAACAGCAGCACCATGTGAGAGTCTGGGAAGTATCTTTTCTGTGTTTTTCACGARAGGAGGGAACCAAGAGGTGCCGAGAAGCACCCCCAGCATCTAGCAGGTGTGGAAGCAGCCCAAAAGGAGATTCAAGACCCCAAAATGATGTTCAGACCCTTGAAAAGAACTGGGAAAATTGATGAGCTTTAAGTCAATATCCCTGTTCTTTGGTCCATAGGACTGGCCACATGCATGACTTGATTTATGGGGTTATGGTGCTCAATTCAATCTACTTAACCACAAAGGGGAGTTTCATCTCATACTAGGGGTGTGTTGTTGAATAGAAAAAGAGAGAACTGGAGCTGCTGTTCATCATCTTCTCCTCGTACAGGCATCTCTATCATGTAGTCTATTTTGTAAATATATCATCTCAAAAAACAGTTGATTTGTTTCCTCCAATGAAGAAGGCTGCCAGAACTTCTCACCCCTGAGAGTAAGAAATCAGCCTYTTTAGATTTCTAGTCTGAATTTATCCTCAGCAAGTTTATGTTTGTGTATTTCAAATGGTTTTTTTCAAATTCATATTTTCCAAATCAGCTTGTTTTTTTCATTGCTTGGTAATTGTTGTGGTGTATTCATCCGTCAGCCAATGGAACTGTTGCAGTCACTGCCCTCCAGGTGACCAGCCAGTAGTACAGGGAATTTGAAGGTATAAACATCAACAATTAGGAATGTTCCTTGCCAGTGGGTGGGGATTTTTAGTATCTCATTAAATAGCTTGTGTAAAAGAAAGATTAACCTAGCACTTTGGTTTTAGACAAACATGGCTGTGAAAGTCAAGTAACTCAAATCTATGGTTTTTGGGGAAAACAAAAGGGACAAATGAAGAGGAATAGCTTCACATTAAAAGTACAAGGGAAGTCTGTAAGAGTAACTGTGAAAAGAAATCATTATAAATCTAATGGACAGTCCCCTTGTCAGCATGGTTGCTRTAAAGTTACATGTAGGGCATTGATTTAAATATACTTGCTCTTCCCAGCCAGTTCTTGCCTGAAGGACGCGGTAATGGGTGAGCAGAGCTTTTATTGCTGCCCTCAGGATGGTGATTAATGGGGGCTCTGGCAGGAGCAGGGTGTATTGATATCTGCCCTTACAGACCTCTGTCGCTGCCCGAGGGCTGGAGCAGCAGTGAGGTTTGCTCTGTTCCCAGGTGTGCCTGTCTGGCAGCTGGTGGCTGTGACTGCAATGCTGCGTTCCCTAGGGGTCAGCTCTGTCTGTATTGGGAACAGCTCTCAGCCAGCACTTGGATGTAGCTGGAGAGGGAAGGGGTTTAWTTCCACTGAGTTTGGCTGAGAGAGAGAAATATATTGATTAATGGCTAACGGAGAGCAGACTTGTATCAGATAAGAACTACAAACCCTGTTTTCTCTGAATTCTGYTGGACCAACCCTTAAGACCTTGATTTGTTACATCGAAGGTACGTGCACTGCCAGAGGGCAGGAAACTTCTCTGGTTGCTTCCATGTGCACCTGTGTGCCTGCTGACATTTCAGTGCACCTTTGATGGGTCTGGAGTTGAGCTGAGACACAGTTTCTCAGTTTAGAAGAATTCGCTCCTTGAGTGCTTCTATTACTACTCTGCTCAGCAGAGCAGCCACTTCCTCAGCCCCTCCCAGCTGTGCTACACCTTGAAGGCAGTAGCAAAGAGAGGAAGAGCAAAGCGTGGGTTGCATGGCATCCAGCTCTGTCAAACTGCAGTGCCTGAGCTGGCTCCTTGCACGGAGCATGTCAGAGGCCAGCCAACCAAAAAAATATTACCCTATGAAATCCCTTTGCATGATAGACCCTTAGACCTACTGTTTAAATAAAGTGGGCCTAATCCCTTAGACCTACTGTTTGAATAAAGCTTCGTGTGGCAGTCTTAAAAGGGGTGAGGAAGACAAAGTGTAGATTTTAATCATACGGAAATGTTATTTGGCCCCTCAAGTTCCTCATCAGTGTAGATGGCTGTCTGGGAAGTGCCTGGAAAGCGTACTGTGTGCTGCTGAGGAGGAATTAGCATCCACAGTGCATGTTAGAATGCAGCTAACTTCATAGATTAAATGTCAAGAAATCTCATTACTCAGCTGGCCATTCTACCCTGTTTCCGAAACACTACCTGCAGAAATTTTTCTAGACATTTAATAGATGATCGTCTTAAAATTTTGCAGTTGCTGCACATTGTCCCTAGTAGAAAGAACATTAAATAATGATGCTTTGTGCATCTTGCTTAGAGCAAGCTCCTGATCTTTATGAATACTTTGCATTTCCCACTGAAATCTTTGGAATATCTGGTCCTTTTATTTTTAATGATTTCCTTATATACCAGGGAAAAAAAATAACCTTTTAAAATGAATTAACTCAGTCTCTTTTTTATTGTTTAAGCTAATCTTTATGATTTTAAAACACCATTCTGATTAGCATGCTTTTCTTTCTTTCTTTTTTTTTGACTTTGCTACTGCCACAGAAGAAGTGTCTGCGAGGATAGTACAAGTAGTAACAGCTGAAGCTGTAGCAGTACTGAAAGGTGAACAGGAAAAAGAAGCCCAGCACAAAGATCAGCCTGGATCACTACCTTTAGGTAAAATGAGACAAAGAATATTCCGGGTATCCTTGTGTCTGCAAATGTGTATATGTATATTAAAAACACAGGTCCATCTGTGTATTCATGTCGATTATGGTTGTAGGTAAGCCATAGCCACCACTGGATAAATACTGGAACCACAGGATAATGGTGGGACCCTTGTGTTCCCAGGTTTTCATGGCCCTGTCTCATTCCCTGTTTGCTCTAAAATCAGTTCTGTACCTCATGTCTGACTGATGAGTAGCACTGCCATGAATGCTTTTGGTGGCAGGGTTTTGTGATGGTGTTTGTTGGGACTGTTTGTAGTCAGCCATGTGCCACATGAAGGATTAATGTCTGATGAGGCAAAGATGGAGTGACATTTAAAAAGAAAGTGAGGCTTTTGTCGGGTGGTAGCTGCTCAAATAGATGGAGGGCGAGCACCTCCACAGGAAGCAGAAAGGATTGGGGCACACYAGCTTGAGAGCAGCCAGGCAGAGTTAGGGCAGATTGTGGAAGAAGGAGTCACACGTGATAAAAGCAAATTCCATCAGTCCGTACTGGGAATGGTAACACTGCCACTGGTCCATGCTGTCTCCATCCTTCTGCTGCCTCCTTTGTGAAATGTCTGTTGGAAATGTAAGTGCACATGTCTGTCTRTCTRTCTATCTRTCTRTCTRTCTATCTATCTATCTATCTATCTATCTATCTATCTATCTCTATYCATATCTCTMTCTATCTATCTATCTATCTATCTGTGAAAGAAGGTAGGTATACAGCCATTTGTACCTGAAATGCTTCCTCCTTGCCAGAAAACTTCTGCAGTAGCTCAAAACATGTACATCAAAGGCCAGAGAAAGGACATACTCCATCCTGAGGTAAGGAAGCCTTTGCCATCCTGCCCTAGGATAGATTCTGCTGAATGCATGTACATTGTGATTAAATCAAAACAGTGCCCTGCAGTGTTTTCCCCACAAGCACTCTGCCTGCCTTGATGCAGTGTCTGGACCCTGCTTAAGAATGAATTAAAGTCAAAGAAGAATTTGGAATATTTGCTTGACATTTGGTTCCCAAGGGTTTTTGCTTCGTTGAACTAACTTAGAACTGCAGCAGGGAGACATGTTGCTTGGTAATTCCCTTCTTTGCAGAGGCTCAGTTTTACATGGAAAGCCCCAATTCCCCAAATCACTTTACTTGGGCCTGGGAGAGGCAAAATGGATATTCAGTTCAATCTAGTCATAAATCATTTAAAAGACATTGTGAGAAGTATGTCTTCACTTAACAGCTGTTGATGTTACAGTTCCTGTGGTCAGATGCATTGTGATGAATTTATAAATACTCCGTCCCTGGACAGCACATCTTAAGGACAAGTCACAYATGGTCTTTTCCAAATCACACTGAAATCAATAGGAGGAGGCCTGGAAAATTCTGTTGGGACTTTGAAAGTGGTCTGTCTGTGCTTGGAAGGAAGCCATGAACTGGAAACTGAGATATGCTTGTTGAAAGATGCCATTGATAAGACAAATCTGTTAAAACAGATTTGTTTGGGTTTTTGCTTTAAACATTGGTTAARCCCCAGGAGTGGATCTGTTTCTAAAGAAAAAAATTCTCAAAATTATTGGTATGAGATCAGAGGTTATGCTGAGTTCATTTAAGAAACTTTCATCATACTTGAGTTGAAATAATTGAGAAAAAATAATTTGGTTTCAGTATCTGGTCTCATGACTGGGAATGAATGTAAGCCCCAGTCTAAGTGCATCACTCTGCCTTGCTCAGCTGAATCACTGTTATGTTACAGCTGACATAAGTTTGATGTCATTTGCATTTAGACAAGCAATAATTGCATGTGTTCTGTGATTGACCTTGAACTCAACAGAAGAAAAAAATAGTGTGCAGAATGGGTTTTTTTTCACATACAAGGTAGATTGAAGAGATTGGATGCCATTTCTGATAGCGGATGTGAATTTGTAATATCTTATGCTCTGACTCTTTTTTTGTTTTTACCTTGCGTGACTGAAGGCTTTTAAAGAGGCAATACTGATTTAAGAGCATCTTGTATTTTATTTTTATATTGTGTTCTACAACCAGAATTTTGTAAATAATTCATATCATAACAAAACAACAACAGACAAATCAATCCTTTTATTATAATTTCAAAAGTCTGTGTGTTCTGCAAGGGTTTGTCTGAAAATCCAGCAGGCTTGAGTGCCCATCAGATAATTCCTCAGGTAAGCAGAACATGCTGACTGCAGCTTATATACTGTACTGGTCTTCCTGGAATTAATGGCTGTATCTCATTTTCACTGTTTGATTTCTAGCAGTTGAAGAGTCAGCCAACCTGCCTCCTTCCCCACCTCCATCACCAGCTTCTGAGCAGACTGGAGTTCTGGAGGAAGGTAAGGGTCTCCTGGATATTGCAGTGCAGAGCTGTCAGCAGAGGGATGAGACATGAATCTAAAGGACGGGGGAATCAGAAAACGGAGATGCATTCTGCAGTGGAGATACTTCTCTTGTGAAAAGATAAGGCATTCCCAGCAATAACTCCCCATCTGCAAACCAACTGCAGTGCATGGATGAGGTAGACACATGCACAGAGGTAACTGAGGGATATGCTAAGTACATCCATGCTAGAGAAAAAGACAGTGTTGCTCCCTTTTATGTCTGTTGTATGCAGTATGAGCCAAGGTGTCTGTTGCCCCAGTGTGGTCACCAAAACTACAATTAAGTATGGATCATTTTTTGTTTCTTGAGATTTGTTTGGCTGCATTTTTAAAATTACCGTTGCCTTTTGGTTTGGAATCTTCAGTGCATGAAAGCAAGGAGATTCAGATTGAATCATTTCTTTGGCCCTCAACATAATTCATGCTTCAGTGCGTGCATGTGTTGGGGTTTTTGTACAGAAAGTGCAGCAGTCGCATTCTAGTCTTACAAAGCAGGTTTCTATTTTGTTCTGCACAAGTRCTCAGTTTCMGAAGCCCATGATCACTGCATTTTCSTCCTGCTGAAATCTCCTCCATCAAAGAATTGGAGTGTTGGCTCGATGTTAAGCAGAGGCCTAAATCACAGCAAAGCTGTCGCAGTGTAGGCGGGTGCATCAGTGCTTTGTTCAACAGAAGACGACTGCTGCATCAAGGCCATCAGTACAGGGAGACAGCTGCCTGTTCAAATTGAGCTGTATCATGGGGATAAGAGGGAAGGATTTGGGTTTAGAATCTACAGGGGACTGTCAGTTGAACTCTGCCACGTCAGTAATGTTTTTACGTGTCCAGTTATTTCCTTCTTGGGTTTTCTTTTAGCATTTTCTGTTTCTTTTTGTTACGTAAGTGCATGAAAATAATTGTATATCATTTGCTGAGYAAACCTTGTTGGCATTTTAACGCAGAGTCTCTATGAATTTTGCAAGTGGATGGTTGCTATTTCACGTGCTAGCGTAATCTGACTCAGTTTATGAGGACTCTGCAATTAGGCGTGTGTCATCATGCAGTCATTTCTGAGACAATGCAGTAACAGGCTGTGTTAACAACATTTGTCAGTCCACTCTGCTGGAAGGGCCTACTGGGTGTGGTTAGTAGCAATTATTAAGAACTTGAATAATTGATCGTTGTTTTTCTTAAAAAAAATCTCCCCATTTTGTGTTTAAAAAATAATGCAACAGTTCCTAGCCTCATCACCCAGAGGTAAKGACAATCAAAACTGCTAACTGAAAAGAGAATTGGTAAGGCATTAGCAAAGGGTTTTAGAATTGTTACCAGGGGTTTAGCACTGCTTTTTATTTTATAGGTCACTTGGCKAGTCCTGTGTATGCCTTTTGGTTTTTCATATCATGGTAAAGGGCTTGTTCTACTTCAAACCAGTGTCAAAGTTCTTCCATTAATGTCAGGTTTAGGATTAGCTCTGTGTGCTGCTTATATCAGCTGTATATTTGCAGTTATTTTAGGATTTTATAAAGTAGTTACATTTACTAATTGACAGGAGATTGTAGGCTRCCCCCTAGGCAAATGAAAAGCATTTTACAATTGTACTAAAACAGGAAAGGTGGCAAAGCACTCTAAGCTTGAGGTTATCACCTACTGCCATATTGCACTTCCCAGCTGTGCAGATGACTCAGCAAATCACTTAACATGGTTAGTTTTCTCTTTCCTTGCATGTAGAATTGAATTAATATAGTAGCACTTACCCTGCTGAGGTGGTTACAAGGACTGGAAGGTCAGTGTTTGGGAGATGTTTTGATGATTTACRCAACGTTATGGTTTGGAGATGTTTCAATGATTTACACAATGYCATGGTTTTTAATAACTTTCAAATACTTTTCTTTAACATTAGTCAAAAAAGATTTGTCCATGACAAGATTTTGATTCAGTTCCTAATTTTTCAAAGCAGATGGMCAGTTTGTAAGGGAAGTAAGGACAGGAGTGATGTCCTGAGTCTTTAATGCACTGTGCTGGAAGCTTCTTGTTTATGCCAGGCTCTCAAGCAAGAACTCACAATGGAGTTGTTTCAAGCAACAGAAATAACTTGAAAATAATTTCACCAGAAATATATTATGTTGTTTTTACCAAAATAATGGTGTTGTAGTTCARTGTAGTAAAAATGGTAGTAAAAATCYTGTGCTCTGCTCCATATTAGAAGAKGTGATCCTTATTTTGTGTGGGTAAGTTCAGTTTTGCTGACCTGAGTGAGCCAGACCTGTCAATTTTATTCAGGCGAAGTTCGCTTTCAGAAGAGTTTGCCTCAGCAGGGTTTGACCCAGTTTTATTGTACTTGCTTAAACCTCCTCTTCCCTATACCATCTGGCTATCCATCCYCATTCATTTTCACATTGTCTGTCTGTCTTTCTACTTAGTAAAACACAGATTATTAATTTTATGAACAAAAAAGGTGAGCACTTGGTGTATCTGCCTCAGACCTTTCTTTTCCTTGTCCTAGAAGCTTTTCCTAATGCACTTGTCAGTCTGTGTCGCATTGCTTTGAATCCAAGAGACTTCCTTCAGTCAATGTGGGAAGGAAATCACTGTTGTAGACTGACAAAGGTGGATGTGGCCAGCCAAGCAGCAAACACAAATTAAAAGAAAAAAAAAAAAGGTAGGAAAGACAGAGAGGTTTGTGGGTCAAGTTTATTTCATGAGAGAAAGGAGTCGATGGATGTAGGTTTCTTGGATTTGGCTGCAGGAAAACGTTCAGATGAACCTGTCCCTTTTTACTGCTGCAGAAGGTAAGAGAGCTGACTTGCCTTATTGCWATTATTATATTTATTTCAACTATAATATCATAATTTTATTCAGGAAATTAAATTCTCCTTAGCACCCTCTATTCCTTTTATCTTGTATCAGTTGTATGTGGTCATGCAGGATAGAGGTAATATTTTAATTTCTTGGCATTTCTTTTGTGCTCTGTGCCTTTTGACAATGGTCAGCAGCATCTCAATGTAAAAAAAAATTAAATGTTACATGATAGAAGGCTGCCTTTGATGGACTGTCTTCCACTTTGAAATAGGCATTTCAGGTTAGCCTTTATATACCAAATAAGAAYGTTTTGTAAACTGGAAAGAATCAAGTTTCATATGAAAATAGATCTATTGACAGTGAAAATTACTTCATGAAAGCATTCTCAAAATATACAAGGAAGGTAAAGCAGAACTAGCCTTTGTGAGAAGTGATTTTAATCTTGGACTTTAAGATGCATTAGGGATTTTTCCCATGCTTTGAGATGGAGAAGATTAGAAGGGACTATAATAACAAAGGATTTTTCTTGTTGCTGAAGTAAAAGCATAGCCTCCTTAGAAGACATCATTATCCCGTTTGTGAAATTATTTGCATTCATTCTGGAAATACCTTTATTCAAACTGATAAACAATGTAAATCTGTAAAATAGCTACAGATCTAATAGCTCCGAAGTACCAGACTTTGAACTCCTGGTGATTTTGGACTGTCAGAATAGTATGCATTAAGCATTTTTACTGCTGTAAATTCCTGCAGTTTTACAGAGCAGAGGCAAGGCCTCTGTTTTCTTGCCTACAATCCATTCCTAGCCTATAAGGAAGGGATTTTCAGCCTTATTTGCATGAGTATAGATAAATCCTGGGATTTCACCTTCACTCTTGTTGATGCRTTTTGCTTTTAAAGGGCCCCTGAGTAAATAAACCTACAGCTGGAAGGAAAACCTCCCATTCTGCACATCTTCCTTCCCTGTGTTCAGCTTCTGAGCATACCAACCTTCCCTTGTTTTCTCCATGCRGTCCCAGTTCCAGCTGAAGAAGTGKCAAATGCTTCAGCTCMTTCCACTCTTGTCTTCRGGAATACATGGGCTGGTGTGAGTGCATCCCGCAGAGAAGGGGGAGTTGAGCGTTTGAACCTTCTTGGGTTTGGGAGGGAGTTGATTCCTGGTCTCTCACACCCTGAATTTTGGGCTCATCCCCTGTAATTTACCTTTTGCAAACCATAAGCCCCCTCAAATCTGTTACAGAATTTTGTAGATGCTTCTGTGGAGAAGAAATCCACAGGTTCTGCYTTGCAAGTAGATCAAGATGATTCTCTGCAACCTTGCTTCTGTCTCTTAAGTAGTAGGGAAAATGGGAAGCTTGGGCACAGCCCTGTGCCTAGTATTTCCTATTGCAGTGCTCTGCAGAGCTTCCTGTTTGGCAGAAGTGAGTTGCCAGGTTATCTTTCCACACCTGCTTCTTTTAATACTGCAAAAATCCCTGAATCTGGGGGTTGGATTCTGCTACAGCAAGAAGCAGCTAAACTATCAGTGGCTGGACTGAAAGAAAGTGGTTTCCTGAAAGAAACAATGAATGCAGTTCTCTTAAACTGAGTCCCATGTGTGGTCTGTGTGTATATACCATACCTTAGGTCCCAGCCAGCCTCAGTGCTGGCACCAGTCTTAAACATGGACAATCTTTCTTTTGCAGGGCTGTGATATATATATATATATAGGAGCTGCCTACACCAACACTCATTACTACCTTTTCTTCCTTTGGGGGATGATTGAGCCTGAATTGCTTACTCCTACAGCATTCCTTTCCCAGGCAGGAGAAATCCCTGCCATGACATTGCAGGACACTTGGTGCCAGTTGCTGCAGAAAGCAGAGGGTGCTTCTTCTGAAGACACAGATGTTGTTTTGTCATGGTGTACTACAGAAAGAAACTTAAACCTTAATGTTTGTCAGGAAAAACCTTAAAGCTCTTATAAATGGGATTGTTTTGGATCTTGTGTTTCCAAGACTTAGGTTATGAATGGAGATGGGAGCTTAGAATGGTTTCTGCCTCTGCCCAGGCCTCTGGCAGAGAGTAGTAGCTGTATCAGGTGACCAGCACCCCAAAACCCCCTCTTGTTCACAAGTTCTTTTAATAATAGCTGATGAGGTCTAATATAAAATGAATGTTTATTAGACACAAGAAATAACAGAATAAGGAGTTTGGGGCAAATTATATATTACACAGAAATAAAGGAAACTACTAGTATTATAAAGCAGAGCGGTTTAAAATGCAGCACACAAGAAAGGTACCTATAAGTTCAGCTAGCAAAGAAATAGCACGATTTAGGATTCTATGTATATATTATCAATCCAATAGGTGTGGGAACACACATCAGAGATTCTTTCCCTCAATTCCCAGGAAACTAACCATGGAGCTCTGTTCAGCTGCTGGGGAGAATCCATCATGCTCTTCCAGTGTGTGTGTAAGAGGCTTCTGCCTCTGTAAAGGTTTTGTGCTTCTTTTATAGAGCAAACCGAGTCTTTGGTCACTCGTTACCATTTTCTTTCATCTCTCTCCATAACTGCTCTCCATCACCAAGACGTTGATTCTTGGTTGGAGGCCCAGACTCTTGRGCATCAAGGATAACTCCCTGCTGGGTCTTTTGACCCAGCCTGGGTTAACTCTTGCATATCCCAGCCAGATTTGGGAGAGGGRGAGGGGGAGGACATCCTGCCACAGGCAGTTGGGGTAGTGTTCTTGAACCATCTTGTTTGGCACCCCACAAAGAGATCTGTTATGTTGCCTGTGTTAAAGCCTTGCTTTCTGACTTAGTGTTTTGGAYCTAAGAGTGAAAGTTTTGTGGGGTCTGGGGAAAATCCTGTCRGTTGTAATTGCCTGGAGAAAGACCAGGGGCACAAAGTATGGACTTGTACTTGAAGATAGTAGGGAAATCCAGTGGAATAGCTGCAGCTGCTTAAAGCACCCCATAAATCAGTGTTCATCAAACTGCCAGGTGTCATATACTGAGAATGGACTTAAAATTTTATTTTCTCTGGCACTAGGTGTTTAGTTTCTCATAGCTTTATTCATGATGAGAGGACTCCTCAGTCTACGTGAGGTCCCAAGTCTCCTGTCTAGATCTATGGATGAGGTGGTASGCCAGTTATTTTCATTGGATAGTGTTATTTTTCTTTGTCTTGCAGAAACAACTCAAACTGCCCCTCCCTGTAGCTGTCAGTAGCTGTTGTAGTCCCGATTAAGTGATTTTCTGCAATGCTGCTGTGATGGGTGAATAAAGCTGTCATTCCAAAGCATTAGCAAACACCAAGGTGGGAGCTAGTTCACCCATGGAAACATCACACAACAGCATAAAATATAGGACTAACAGAGACTGCTTGAGCAGCACTTTGTGGCCTTTAACAGGAAAAAAAATGTAGCTAGCTATTTGGAGAAGGGTTTTTTTTTGTTATTTAAATGTTACCTGTTTATAGGGAAAAGAAGAAAGTGGAGCGTTTTGAAACAGATAGAATAAAAGTATTGTATATTGTAAAATAAAGCCACCACTGGCCAAAATGAAAGTTAAGAAACTTTTAAAATTTGACATCTGTACTAAATCTGATGACTACGAGGGATACAACTGTGTCAGAATGCTTCAGAGGTTTTTAGCATAGTCAGTCGGGTGTGTAATACATATGGGTTTGGTGCAAGCTGTGAGATGTGGTTGGTGCACAGCATGTGTTCCTCTAAGTAATGAGTGTGTGGTTTTGAGATTCACTTACTCTGAGGGTTGTTTTCTGATGTTTGTAAATCCCATAGGAAATGCCAGGTGTYCCTTCATCCTGCATTAGTGTCATCCACCCTCTAGCATTACATCATCCACTCTCTAATGGCTGGTGCTGCTAGAGCATGTGTCCATCCTGTCTTGTCTTTCCCGTGTGTGTGTCTATCTGTCCTGCAGCCTTTGAGTGTTTGTAGATGCARGGGCAGAGAATAAGGTGGGGCTGCTGCTGGCAGGGAGTGGTGTAGACACCTGGTCCCCTTCATTTCAGTGTCTGTGCCTGAAGGGGAGCCCTACAGTTCACATGAGGAGTGCTGTGAATACCCTTTGTTCATCTCTAGTGCACAACCCAGTGCTGCAGTGAAGAGCACAGAGGTGTTGTTGGGCCGTGATGAAGGTGAACTGAGCATGGTCCCATCAGGTTCCTCTTCCCCTCCACTCACCTGCCATCCATTCCATTCTTTATGTGTCTAGGATTGCTGCCTTCTGGGGAGGAAAACCTAGTTGAATTTTCTCCCCCAGATGAAAGGATACCCTTCTAAGAGTCTCTCCATGTCCAGGTAAAGCTGCAGCATGAACAATGAATGCAGTTTTGGGGTCGGTGTAACCGCAGTCCCCACTTAAATCAGGGCTCTTGTTCTTCAGGCCTGGCTTATAATAGATGCAAAAGGAGCAGCTAGTTAAAATAACTGGAAGCTAATTTGGTCCTTGTGCCAGCGAAATACTGCCAACAACAGTACACAGTGTAGGCCAAAATATTGTTACTGGAAGTAAGTTAGYTGTTAACACAATGGGGGAAAAATATGCCTATATCAAAGATAGCTTTGGAAGGAATGTCATTCTCCAGCAGGTTAAGAAAATACGTTTTACACCAGTGTACACAGGTGATTTCAAGCAGCATTCGATCATGTTTGATTTCCTGTTGTTTTGTGGACACGCTCCATTTGCATTGTGCCAACTGACTGCAAACATAGAGGGAAAAAAGTTTCTCTTTACCTCCTTTTTCTATGACCTGAGCACATCAGTAAGTAGTATTTTATCAATATGGGTTATGTAAAAGTAAAATGGCTTTTGAGGAATTAAGGGAGAATCTTTCTCAGTGACTAACAGGAAAGCTGACTTCTCAAAGGTGAAATAGATGTTGTTTCATTTCACAGCACTCAGTCTTGGGAGCTGAAGTTAAAAACAGTACTGAATGCTCTAACAGTTTGTTCTCTGGAGGATGGAGTTGTGTCCCTGAAACTGTCCACTTGGGTCTTTTCAAGAAAAGCATAGTTGTTCAAAATTAACGGGATAATTACAAAATTAACTACCTAATACTGCAACAGCATCAGTAAGAGATGAGCACTAAACTGAAGATTGTTAATGTCAGCATGTCTGCCTGAATGTAGGGCAGATAGAAAARTCACAGTAGCAGCCTTGCTTTAGCTGCATGCCTGTCACTGTACATGTAGCCTGGTTAGTTCATGGGCAACCTCCTCTCCAGTCATATCATCTGSCTCTGGTGAAAGTGGAAGATCTCAGAACATTTATGTGGGGGAGAAAAAGGGCRAATAGGATGATCATGAGTGGAAAGATAGGTGTTATGAAACACTGAGATCCACTGAGCTGCTGAGAGCACAGTRCTAATAATGMCAAGGTTCAATCYCTGTAAGGGCCATTCACTTGAGAGYTGGACTCAATGATCCTTCTGGGTCCCTTCCCACTGAGAGCAGTGTGTGAAACTGTAACATTTGTCCTTGCTGGCCAGCAGCCTGTTTGGCATAATCATCTGCTGCTCAAAGGGAGGCTATATGATTATTTTTTAAATTCAGGGATGACTTTCTAGTTTAAGTGATAATTATTATTCATAAGGCCCTGTGTAAAGTGTTTCATGAAATTAAAGTGTATTGCTCAGGGTAAAAGAGGAGGCTTTCCATAGCATTTTTTAATTGAAAGGGATGCACATACAAAAGTGCATAAAATCARAAAAAGAAAAGTAAAGCAAGTTATTCAAGTCGGGGCTTTTTGTAGCTGGAGATCTGTTGTCCTGCAAGGCTGCTTTTACAGGCTGCCCATGTGCAAATATTCCTATGCTCTGGCATCGGTCCAGATCTGATTCTGAATCTTCTGTCTTCTGTTCATTCAAGACACAGTATCTAACCTTAATTATTTTATGTGTTATTAATAATGTGCTGTTCTTTACATAGTGATATTTCCACAGCCTYAAATAGTGTTTATGTTCTATAAATCACTCTTTTAAGGTCACAGCTGAAATGGATGATTGATTGGTTGGTTTTTGCTGGGCCAATCTCAGGAGAAAAATGAAGCCCTTGTAATACCAAGAGGCTGGATACAGCCATTTCCAGATTCAAAACCACTTTGTTCTAGGTCTGATTCAGTGAAGTACTTCTTCATGAGATGCATTTTCAACTCAGGAATGTCATCAGGTTGCCTGCAGCATGGCTGCTGAGCAGCTGCTTAAGTATGTTGCTGAATCGAAAGTTTCATGCTTAATTCTGACTTCTTATCAGAGGGAATACTATTAGTGCACAATAATTTTTGTCTGAGTAGCAGTGGCAGGAGTACAAGCCTAGAATGGAGACTTTTCTAATAGTCTTGCCTTGGCACAAGCAAAGGCTGTTATTGATACCACTGTACTGTTCCCAACAGCCTGTAGGCTGAGTGGTTTGCTTTAGAAATTCAGATGAACAAATAGTTATATTGCATTCATTGGTTTATTTGACTTAATTGATGTTGAGGAACCTAGGGGTTAGTGGGGGAAAAGCAAAGAAAATGAAGAGTCCGTGTGTTAAAATAGTGATTTTTACATACAGATTTCAGATGTCAGACAGCCTAAGAGAGAAATTGTTTATAAACCTATTCAATCTAGGCATCTTGGCAGAAATCTTGCAAAAACTATTAGTTATTAGCTACGTGTAAGGCCTGTTAAGACTATGGAAGTGTTTAGTATTTTGCCAAATCCAGGATTCATGCAATAGATTGACTTGCTGACTGAGTATCTTGTACTGGACAAGTGCTAAAGAAGCACATTTATAAGAAGAAGATCAGTGTTTTTTGATCTCACTGATGCATTAGTGTTGCCAGAGCCATCCATCTTTCAGTTCTATCTCCATTTCCAGTGACTGTCTGACCCACTGTCATCTTTGGAAGAGGTRTGCCYRTAAAACACCTTCCGCTCTCATCTTACTGCATAAACATGCCTGTCTGGKGGGAGGCAGGCTTTTGGTTKGTTTTTTTTCCCTAAGGAAAATTCAGTTCCAAGGTGACTAAAATGGTCTGGATACTGGCAGTCCTTCAGAGACTTAAATCCAAAATACTGAGCTGAAATGGTTATGTAAAAGCAGTCCTGTTCAGCTGTGTGCTTGGTATTTATTGTTGGTGTTGATGTCACCTTTTTTCCATCCCCAAGAGGAAGAACCAGTAAAGAGTGCGATGGTGGTGGAAGTGAAACCTGCTGCTCTTCCTGGGAAGCAACTGGGGAAAGACCACGGTCCCCTTGAGCTTTTGGACTTGGCAAAGGGCCTCAGTGAGGCTCAGTGGGATTCTGGTTCACTGTGTCATTCACCAAATGCCAAGGGTGGCATCCAGCAGGAAGAGTGTGACCTTTGTGGTGGAAAGACACACCCCTTCCTTGGCTGAGTGTGCTCTCCTTGGGTTTGCATGTGTTTGCTGCCGGCAGATCCTTTTCCAGCTTTCTCCAGTGCTTTCCGAGGCTGCTTCATTTTCTGTTTTTTCCATTTATTAGTATGACTGCTCTTGTTATTATGCTTGAAGAGTGTGTAGTGGACAACATGATTGTGTAGGTGCTGTATGACAACATGGTTTCCCACTGCTGCGGCTGATTCCTGATTTTTTACGTTGCCATGATGAAATGCTTTGCAGCTAAGCTGAGTCCTTTGTGTAAGCCTTTTTCCCCATCTCAGATGTGTTTGCCAGTCACATTGCTAATCTATGTATTTCTTTTTCTTTTTGGTGCAGAGCTTGATCTGCATTTCTTTCAAACAGCAGATTTACTGCTTTTGACTATGACATAAAGATGCTTAAACTGTAGAAATGTTTTTATTTGCAGTGGGCAGGTTTTTTGTTTGGTTGGTTTGTTTTTTGGTTTTTTTTGTGTGTGCTTCAGCGCATTCCGGTTTAGCTTCCTTAAAGCTATTGCTTCTTACATTACACCCTTGCCATCCATTGCAATCTACCCCCTTCTCCTCAGTCATTGCCAGAACTCTTTTTATTTTGTGTGTGTCACCTTATTATAAATGTTTAATCCTGCTGGAGTGCCCTTCTTAGGCAAAATCTCCATCACTTCCACAGCGATGTTTGCCTTCAAAGTGAAGGTTAGGATTGAGTGCACTGGGTGCAGTTCTGATTTAGTCTCTGAACAAAGTATTTACTGCAGTCATCTTTCAGTACATAAGAACTAGACTTCAGGCTTTTTCTTTTAATGGTATCTCTTCAGCCAGTGCAACAAGGTGCTAAGATACCTTGTGTGGAGGAGTGATGTTACCTGCTCCCTGCCTGGCTAAGAAATGCTGCTTTTGGAAGGCTGGTGTTCTGGAAGGCCCAGCTGAAGAACRCTGAATTCTTTTGGCTGTCAGAGTATGTTTTGATGCCACTGGTATTGCTCATTCCTACTACAGTAAGAGTCACAGTAGAATACATAGAGAAAACCAGTATCTAACTATTTMATTTCTGTGAAGTGAGGATAACATCAGTCCAATGGCCATTTATAATTTTTAGGGTTTGCAAGTCAGTCACCAAATGTAAAAACATKAAGGAGCAGAATTACTGTAGTTGTACATTTCTAGTTTGGTTACCTATAGGGTTTAGAATGGCAATTGCTTTTTGGACTGAATATTAGCGTGCAAATATTTAAAGAATGAGCAATTCTTTGATAATAATTGTTCTAAAAGCAATCAGATTCATCAGAAAAAGATGGCTCCATGGTCTTCAAATCAGATCTGAGGAAATTCTGAGTTGGCCCAGTGCTAGTTGTAAGAAGCTTTAGAAAAACATCGTGAAACCTTTTTTACAGATTGGCACAGAAATATGTGCCACTTTCTGCAGWCTTTCTCTTCATAGGAAGATTTCAGTGAGATAGGAATCATTATCTTCCATGGGACATTAAAAAAAGATAAAGCTATTAATGATTAACAGAGTGGGTATTAAAGAAAAATTAACTAGTTACTACTCTCTGAAAATAYAGTGGCAGAGCATAAGAGTAGCCTTTTTACTTTCAAATCACTTTAATTAGGGCCTGATCTAGAGACRCAGAGACATGCCAAGTAATCTTTGGCTTCAGCTGCAGCTGTAAGTGACTGGCCATTTTGAAGACCAGACCTTCARGATCTGCTGCTGATGTCCACATGCTGGTTTCATGACAGCAGTGAGATTTTGATCATTTTCCAAAGTGGAAATGTTAAAAGTTGGTGCAGTTACAAAAACAACCTCTTCAGAAACTTGCAAAAAACCCATTGCATGGATTATCTCTTTAGTTTAGGCTGCATATAGAAGGAAAATGTAAAAAAATACATAGAAATAGGTAACTATGTATGTTTTAAATATCAGAAGCACACAAAGGTACTATTGATTTGATTGAAGTCGCAGATTTTACTAACACAAAACTAACATAATCTACAGAGTCCAGCAAAGCTTCTAATGAAAGTGAGGTTGTTTGTGGTTTTGCTGTTGTATACAAATCATGAAGACGAAGAATTTACATTAAATCATCTCATTTCAGTGCTCACATTTATATGTGTACAAATCACATTTCCCCTTTAAATATTTTATATTGGAAGGAAACTAGGATTTAACATTTAAAAGCAGATTTMTAGGTAGATGGCCTTGCTGCATGCTCACATCTTTTCCCCTTTCCATCCTATCATTCCTACCAAAATGTTGTAAGCCACATGACTGCCTGCCTGTAAGTGCTTTAAATATTTTTGCTATAAAACCCAAACAAACTACTTCAGATTTACTTGCAGCCACGAAGATGGAATTCCGTCTCCAGGAGGGCACACGCCCTTTTGCAGCAGAACCCTTAGACACAAAGCARCATGAATCTGGGAAAGACAGTAAGACTGTTGAGCAACCTAAATATGATGCCTTAGCTCCACAGTTGGCAAAAACAGAGGCTGCAGATAAAAAGGATTCAGAGAGCAGAGACAAAGAAGAAATGCTTTCACATCCATCAGAATGGATCTTGCAAACTGATTTGCAGAAGAAAGGGGAAGYTGGTTTTGCAGAACCTGCTGCTAAGCCTCCTGCTCCCCAAGAACAAAAGCACTTGTCATCTCAACTGCCTAAAGAGAGCAGGACAGAAGAAAGGACTGCAGATGTGGCCTCATCAACCAACCTCAAAGATGTTCGAGGTGGTGCCATCTGCCTTAGTGAAAGTTCTCTATTGCTACCCGAATCCAAGGCAGAAGGAGCCAAAAGTGAACTTCCTGCAGGCTCACCTCCTGCTGTCCCCCAGGAGCTTTCACTGAAAGACAGTTACAAAACACACCAGGARCCCACTGACCAACTGTTTGCCAAAGATCTCAGTAAAGATGAACAGATCCACAGTGACAGGACRTTATCTCTGCAAGGATTCTCAGCAGTAACTGTAGATGACTTGAAAACTCCAAGCATCCCMAAAATCCCTCCTTGGGGGGAAGAAAAGGACATGACTAAGGATGAGAGCGATGAGGAGGAAAGGTATGACTTCTATGATAAAGGGGAGGCTCAAGTATTAGATGGCGGTAAACTTACCACAAAACCTTCCCTRGACAAAACAGATTTTCAAAAGGATGATGAAGCTAAAAAATCACCTGATACTCTCAAAGCAGTAAAAGAAACARACCAAAGTGGGCTCTCAGCAGTAACAGACATGAAAAAGGAGGTGCARCAGAGCACACAGGTACCCCCAGCTAAGTTAAGCCAAGAACTGACCCTTGAGAAAACAGTAGAGCAGCACCCTGAYACCACTCAGTCATCCAGCAAAATAGAGAAAGTCCCTGAGGTACCAGGTTTAACCACTGAGAAGACTCCTACTCTTGAAGCTTCTCAAGAGAAAAATGTTAAAAAAGATACCAAGGAGGATAAGACAAGTGTTTCAGCGCCTCATCAAATAGAAGAAGAGGAGGATCAATCAGGAATGTCCAAGTATTTTGAAACCTCTGCTCTGAAAGAGGAAGCCTTCAAAGCAGATGATCTGAAACAAAGGAGTGATTACTATGAGCTAAGTGACACTAAAGAGAGTATATATGAGCCTTATCAGAGAGGCTGTCTAATACCTGAAGGTGAAGAGGAGGAGGAAGAGGAAGAATTACAGACAGAATTGAATCAGCAGCAGAATGTGCATGCTCATGAAATGGGGTACAGTACCCTGGCTCAGAGCTATACACCAGACACGTCTGAAGAACCCAGTTCCCCAGCAGAAAGAATGTTCACTATTGACCCCAATGTCTATGGGGATAAGAGAGAACTTCACAGTAAAAATAAAGATGACCTAACTCTGAGCAGGAGCTTGGGACTTGGGGGGAGATCTGCAATTGAACAGAGGAGTATGTCTATTAACTTGCCYATGTCCTGCCTGGATTCAATAGCTCTAGGATTTAGTTTTGGTCGTGCCCATGACCTTTCTCCCCTCGCTTCGGATATTCTAACTAACACTAGTGGAAGTATAGATGAAGGTGATGACTATTTGCCAGCAACCACACCAGCACTGGAGAAGGCCCCTTGCTTCCCCATTGAGAGCAGAGAAGAAGATGAACACATAGAAGAAAAAAAACCCATGGCGGAAGAAAAAGTCCAGCCTGAGACCTCGGCTGAACCATCTTTCCAGGCCAAAGATTACTACAAAAATGGGGCTGTCCTGGCTCCTGACCTGCCTGAAATGTTAGACTTGGCAGGGACAAGATCTAGATTGGCCTCTGTGAGTGCAGATGCTGAGGTGGCACAGAAGAAGCCAGTTCCTTCTGACACCATTGCAGAAGACAGCAGCACAGCCCTGCCACCTGTGACAAATGAAAACCACGTAATTCTAAAAGCTGAAAGTCAGCTGGAAGACTTGGGCTACTGTGTTTTCAATAAGTACACAGTACCACTTCCTTCTCCAGTTCAGGACAGTGAGAATTTAACRAGTGAAGCCTGTCCCTTCTATGAAGGCACAGATGAAAAACTGAAACGTGGCCTAGCTCCCGACCTGTCTTTAATAGAAGTGAAGCTGGCAGCTGCTGAAAAATCAAAAGAAGACTTCCTCAGTGAAAAAGACTTAGGTCAGCCTGGTGAGTCCATTTTAGTCAGGGACTTTGAGCAGGAGAAAAAAGAGAAACTGGATACTGTGCTAGAAAAAAGTGAAGATCAAATTGACTCTAAAGAGGTCTGTCCCATTAAAGGATCAGAGCCAGAGAAGACAAAAGCTGAGGCTATGTTAGAAAGGAAAGAAGGTGTGGCTAGTAAAGTTCATTTACCTGCTGATACCATGTACGACAGAATGTCTGCTTCAGAGATACCAATAGAAAAGGATTCTGTTTGTTTGTTGATGGAGAAGGAGAAGACTCTTAGTGTTGTTCCTGAAATAGCTGAGATAGCTGAGATAGCTGAGATAGAAGCTCCAGTTAAACCAGATTACAATGCTATAAAGCATGATATGGAGGTGGCTGCAAGGAGAGCTGACCAAGAATATCAGAGTAAGTTAGATGCTAAGATTAGTGAGGTTGTTTCTCTTCCTTCAGGGAAGGACCAAACCTCTCTTAAAAGAGCAGAGCCTGAACCCAAAGACACTCAGCAGAAAGATGAGACCATCTTCTCCAGAGAAGCAAAGGATGCAGATGTACTTTCCAGGACTGAGCTTAGTAGTATAAAGGACAGYACCAAACTGTCAGAAACAGAAATTAAGGAAAAAGTAACTAAGCCAGATCTGGTACATCAAGAGGCAGTTGATAAAGAAGAATCTTATGAATCTAGTGGAGAGCATGATCAAGCCCAAGATGGTTTGAATGGAGAATCTGTGAAACCAGAGGATATCAAAGCAGAACATCCAAAACTTCCCATATCTGGAGAAGAGATGCCTGCACACGTACCAGCAAAGGAGACTTCTGTGGAGCCCCTCTTTCCAAAAGCTGAGCCTCTCCAGGAGGAGCCTGCAGACGTTCAGATGGAAAGCATACCACAGCTTGCAGGAGGAGCTGAAGAGRTTCTTGATAAAGCTGTGAAACCTGTGGAAACCCAAAAGCTGCTGCCKTGTGAAGTGGCAGCTGGGTCACTGCAAGGGGAAGAATATGAGGAAGCAGAGGTGGAAGCAGGGCAAGAAGCAAAAGAAGAGGATAAACATCATCTTGTATCAGAAATGCCTYCAGACTTTGGCAAGCCTGGTGCTGAGGAAATGGGAGCCAAGGGTAGCCCCGAAGCAGTGCCTGAGCTGAAAGGCGTTATTGAGTCAGTGGTGACAGTGGAGGATGACTTTATYACAGTGGTGCAGACAACAGTTGATGAGGGTGAATCTGCCTCTCACAGCGTGCGCTTTGCTGCTACTCAGCAGGAAGACATCGAAACAGGAGACTCCCAGGCTGAAGAGGAGCTAGATGTTGAAGAAATGGAAATTGAACCCAAGGAAGGCTCCCCAGAGGCTCCTGCTTCACCCCAGAGGGAAGAGATCCTGCTCACTGACTACAAAACAGAGACGTGTGATGATTACAAAGATGAAACAACAATCGATGACTCCATCATGGACACAGACAGTCTCTGGGCAGACACTCAAGGTGTGCATTATCCTTTTTGTTTTTGTCTGTTGAATATTTTTGCTTTCAAATCATAATGATTGAAGAGCAAAATTATTACAGTTATAATAGTAATCTCAGCATGTTTCAGAAAAATTGTAAAAATAGTCTGCCTTTTTTAATTAATCATCTGCTCTGTCTTCAACTATTTTTCCCAGCTCCTCTGAAGTATTGTTTGCATTTATTACTAATCTTTTGTTTGTTGTTGTAATTTGCTCTGATCCTACAGATGATGATAGGAGCATCATGACTGAACAGTTAGAGACTGTTCCTAAAGAGGAGAAAGCAGAAAGAGAATTGCGAAGATCATCTCTTGATAAGCATAAAAAAGAGAAACCTTTTAAAACTGGGAGAGGCAGGATTTCTACTCCTGAAAGGAAAATAGCTAAAAAGGAACCTAGCACACTCTCCAGAGATGAAGTGAGAAGGAAAAAAGGTTCATTTAATACTCCTATTAAATTTTTTTTCTTAMATTTTCTTACTATTTTACAGTACTATCTGGTTACTCTATTGTAGATGATGTGCACATAACATTAATGGTAGTTTTTTTAATAAGACCATTAATTGTACCATTATGTGGGAAGCCATGTGCAAGGCTCACTGCTCCACTGACCCTGTTTCATTGTAGACATCCCCACTGATCACTGGGTAATGCATCTGAGCCAATGCACCCCTCTTCCAATGCAGGATTTGTTTCCCCCAGTAGAAGCGACGCWCTGGGTTGGAGTTGTGGAGCAGTGGGCCTGCCACTTGATATATTGATCATATGAAACTGTTTGTTGGGTTTTTTTCCTGATTCTATGTTTTTGTGTTCTTTTTGTCCATAGCAGTGTATAAGAAAGCTGAACTTGCTAAAAAAACTGAAGTTCAGGCCCACTCTCCCTCCAGGAAAATCATTTTAAAACCTGCTATCAAATATACTAGACCAACTCATCTCTCCTGTGTTAAACGGAAGCAGACAGGTGACTGCRTTCTGTTCAGTTATGCAATGTGGCTGGCAAACATAGACATTTTCTTTTGTAAATCTCATAGCTTTAGCARCTTCTCTATTTTTATTTTCCTCCAAGAGTATCAGTCTTCACAATAGTATTACTTTTTTAGTGTTTTGTACCATTTTTCTTTAATTCTTTCTTTCCTGGTATTTGTTTTTTTTATTTTGTGGAGGCTGCGATCATGTATGCTTGTCATTGCTTGGGCTTCCAAGTCTGTGGTTGTAACTTGGCATTGTTCTTAGAGTGTGGTGTTTTAGGAATCTCTACTCATCTCTTTTTGTTTTTTATTTTTTTTTTAAATGATGCTTTTTTTTTTTCTGGTGGGAAAATGTGGACAGCTTAAACCATGGTATGCATTTCCATTATTCTTCTTTTTTCCTCTCATGCATAATAAGAAGTGTTTCAGGCTTATATTTTGTTTATTGATGTTATCTGCATTGATAATTCCCAATCTGTCACTGATGTTTATGCTGTACAGTCAAAATCCACAGGGAGAATCCAGCCACATGCAGCATGGAGCTGAGAGAGAAGAAATCTGGGCTTACGCTGTGAAATGCATTCCAAGTAAAAATCCTAATGTTTGGTAGAGGAAGATGAAAGGAAGAAAGAAATGATTCCTGTTACGATTTGATAGGTGTATCATTATTTAGAGGACCAAAATAACTCGATCAGCATTTTCACATGTAATTAATTCATTGTTCCTGTGAGTTCAGAGTGGAAGGATGAACATCTTGACTTTCATGGTGATCTTAAAAAGAAATTGCTAGAAGAGGCCAGGTTTTCTGTCATGTAACATAGCCACATGCTGCGGCGTGGTTGTTTGGAATTAGGGCTATCGAGAGAAGAGCCATGCACACCAGTGCAGAACTGCATAGGCAGCTTAATTTCTTCCCACAGAAATTACCAGGATTCATTACCCATCATATGGTTAAGCAGAGCAGTACTGCAAGTGTCCCTAGGAAGTCATTCCCCTGTGATTTTGCACCAATCACTCTTGTTGAAAATGCAGACCAGCCTCAGCAGGGAGGCCTGACTGGTGCAAATGCATAAGAGGATGGTTACATGAGAGCAGGTTTAGTATGATGCCTCTGCTGTATGAAGAGCTGATTGTCTCCTGGCAGTGTTACATTAGGACCCCAGAACTAAGAGTTCCTGTCCTGTGACAGAATCTCATCCTTTCACTCCTCCCTCAGCAGAGATGAAGCCAGGGAAGGAAAGGCTGGTTCAGTCCCCTCTGTGTTGCACTGAAGTCTCCTCCTCAGTTTGCAGTCTCTGGGCTGACCTAACTTACACTCTGGACCAGAGCTACCCAAGGGGGAGGAATTTTTTTAAAAGAATTAAAACAATTCTCTTTGCTGTCTCTTGCTGCTTGCTGAAGCACAACTTGATAGCTCAGAAGTKATAACCTATAATAATCTTTCAAAAGCCTCAGGGAGTTCAATAAGCTGTGGACATGTGTGGGGGGAAGGTATTGGCTTTGTAGTGTTCTCAGCTTCACCTAAACCTCCACAGCCATGTGGTCAGCACTGCTGTGCCCTCAGGTACTCTAYCAGTACCTCCTCTGAACTGTTCTGACCTGTAGCATCCCAAAAAGGCCTGAATCATACCAATGGATGTGGAAAAGGAAATCYGCCCAGTGCCTGAAAAATGTGCTTCCTTGGTAATTCTCAAAGGTTGTTTCTTTCTCACTGCAATATATAGTGAACCAGATGTATTTGTCAAAGTAAGAAATATCATACAAAAACTATCCRTGTTCATTTAAACCCTGAGGTAGAGAGCAACCAAAATGATGGACCCAGATTGATCTTAAAACTTTCAGAAATGTGTCTTAAACTTYGAGCTCTAAAGCAGAGGAACTTGAACCATGCCAGAAAGTGAACAAGAATATCTCTTAGAATGTCTCAGCATACTCATTGTTGCTGGAAAAAAATACAGTATGAAGAAACTTCCTCACATTTTTGTACTTCTTGATGGGACCTGGGGGGAGACTTTGAGAGAGAGTGCAATGCTCTGTGATATTCTAAGAGTGCAGGTGGCCATATGTTATCCTGCATATCCCTGACCTTGAATGTGTCATCCAGGTCTYTCCAGGATTTGGAATTTAGAGGGACATTGTCTCTCTCCCATTTTTTTTTTTTTAATTTGAAATAGAGCACCATTTCTTGAAGACAGTTTTGACTGTCAGTGCATCCTGTTTGGAGTGRTCTTGTCAGCTTTAGTGATGCCTGGGTAAAGCCTGAAGCCCCCCAAAAGTTCTTGGCAGTGTCGTCTACAGAGCTTTGAGTGTGTTGCAGTCTGTCAAAATCTCCACGCTGCATTTACCAGGACTTTAAAATGAAACATGCCCAGTCATAAGACACAGATGTCTACCAAAAGAAGTTAATATTTGATTCTATTTTTWGTGCAGTGGCCCAGAAAAGTATGTCTTTCCCCTAATGCCCCTCAATATCTGAAAAAAAAAATCACATCACTGGTAAGCACTGGCAAATACCAGTAACTTAGAGCACCATATCCATGAAGCAGGGACTGCTTTTTGAAAAACTTRTCCTTGCCATTTGAAAAAGAAATTGCATGGCCAACCCTGACAAGAGAGTTGGGAAGTCTTTGCATGGCTAGTGTAGCCCCATGAGTGAAGCCCCCAACCTGGCCCATGTTTTGTTGGTGGCTGTGACATGCCACTGCAGTTGTGTTATCAGAGGAGAATTTTCTGATGCAAGGCCAGGACAGTGACCTGACCATGATGTGTTCCTGTTCCTTGTTTTCAATTCTGGTGTTGTGTATTTTAGTCAACAGCAGGGCCCATAGAAATCTTGTGTTCAGATGGAGAAGTTATGTTTGTTATCAGGTACAAAGTGACACAGCACAAGTGACACAGCTTTTTTTTCCACTTCATAGTGGTGACTGGTTAGGGTTCAATGCCAAGGGAAGGAGGAAAGAAGCTGTTGGTCGTTATTTCGAAGAGATGGAAGCCAAACCCAAACCAGCAGTAACAGCTGTGGTAAAGTGTGACACGGGAAGGTTCTGCTGTGCTTGCCCCTCTTAAAAATTCAAAAGAACTGAAATATGCAGTTACATATTCTCTTCCTCACAAGTTCTCTCTCCCACACCTTGATTTAAAAAAAAAATATATATTAAGAAGGCAGGACTAGAGTGGGTAGTGTGACAGAAAACCAGGGACAATCTCACCACGCCTGGGACCTGCACTGCAAAAGGGAARTATTACCCTGACCTTTCCTGTATGAAGAATTAGGGTTGATTTTAGAGTTGGAAAACAATTTGGTTTATAGCAGAAGGTTGTAATTTGTGATTGCTGTGCTACTTCTGCTTTTACCAAGGGCATCCTGGCACAGGTACCAGGAGATTTCATGTCCACTTGTTAAATGGCATATCTCTCCCTGAGCAGAGGGGTTGGGGTGAAGCTAATAACCTGCTTTCCAAAAAGGAGCCTCATTCAAAAACCWGTGTTGTAAAAAAGGAATCGAAGAGAAAGATCTTACCTTAAGCCATATTGTATCAGATAAATGAAATACTGAATTAACATGCTAGATATCCCAGATAAACCATGAATTTCGAAATTCTTGAGGGTTTAGTTGACCATGACATACTGACCTTGTTGACACAACTAGGATGATAATTCAACAGTGAATCTCTCTCTTTTCATTGTGAATGTTGGCTAAAGTGGTCTTTCATATAGAGGCCTCTCTTAAAATTTTACTTTGTGGATGCTTTAAAGGAGACTGAGTTTTAGAGGACAGTCCTGAAAATCAGGATGCGAAGTTGTCTGAGGATTGGCCATAGACTCTTATAGTTGTCAGCTGTTTCTGGATCTTTTTTTCTATTAGTTTATAGACTTCTAGGAACATGAATACAAAATTTTGTTTTGTTTGAAACACACAGAATACCATTTACCCCACGTAAGATAAATACAGGAAATTTTTAAGACAAGTACATTTCTACATACAGTTCACTGAGGGTAATTCACRAAGTACTTGCTTTGCACAGTAGATCCAAGGCATTGAATTGTTCTAACAAGCATATTAAATGGAAATACTTATTATTACTGTCTTTAACTATCAAGTCTTTCTTTGAATTTCTCAGCAGCAGGTGGTGAAACAAACCAGGCTCCTGCTGTATTTAAACAAGCAAAGGAAAAATTCTCAGTGAGTAAAAYCATCTTATTGTTTATCTTTATAATCTCCTTTTGTCTTTATTTCACATATTTTTGTGTTAATTCAATAAGTAATTGTGTGTTCCATTTAAATTTTGTTTGCCATATTAATTATTCATTTAAAAGGGTAATTAACATCACCTTTCCTGAATAACCTTTGATRTCTAGTCTCAAGTGGTAGATGGTGACAGTTTGCAGATGCATAGAGGGCACACGGATTCCAAATGGCAGGAGTTGGAGTCTGGGCAGCATTTTTAGCCAGGCCATCCTGTGGGATAAGCTGCATATCTTGGCCTTTCCTGCAGCACCCAACTTGCATTGCTGCCTTGCTTGATGCTGTGTAGGCAGAAGCCCTCCCCCAGGACTGCTGGATGTCTCCTGGTGCCCCATTCCATAGCCCAGTGTTCTGCAGGGGCCAGCAGACTTTTATGATTCAGTGCTTTCAGAATGGCCACTTCCTGGGCCACTGTCTGTGTTAGAACCTTTCAGGTTTCAAYCTTGCTTGCCTTGCCTTCAGCTGCTCTACATCCYRTTCTGCRTCCTGTGTCTGGCYCACATAAGCAAAGACTGCCTTGCTTCTTGCTGACCCTGCACTGTTTCCATCCCATCACTCCAAAATCCCCAGGAAAACAACCTCCATTCACCCTCCACTGTGCAGCTTTTTTTTTTCCATTACAGTGACACTTGCTAATTCACATCTTCAGCACAGCACTTGGTCATTGTTAKARCAGAATCATAGAATATGTTGAGTTGGAAGGGACCCATCAGTGTCAYCAARTGCAGCTCCTGGCCCTGAGCAGGATCATCCTRCATAGTTAACAATTTAAAATTTCATTTGAATTTTTCTGTATTTCCTAATGTATTTCATGGCTGATTTCTTTCATTTGCTAAACCAGATTGTCAATTATTTGGGGAACAAAAAGCTATGTCACACAATGCTGCACATTGTGAATTTTAGAAAATTTTTAGTSCTGAGAGCAGCATAACCTACTGGAGGCGTTGGAGGAAACATTGTTTTTCAGGTCTGACCCATGCCAGCTCATAACTGGAAACTATTAAATCTTCTTTACAATTTCAGTAAGTAAGATCTGGGCAGGTTTCTGGGCATGTTTTATTACTGTGTTTTCTTGATAGACCATCAACACTTGCACAGAGAAGCCTGAAGTAATTTTTAGTATTTATGGAGGGCTCCAGTACAAGCAGTGTAAAGCCATTCTGTGAAATTACCTTTTTGTACACCTTTCCTATTCCTGCCCCTTACGTTATTGCACAGATCACAAGGCATCYGCTTCTTATTTCCTCTCCCTGTTGCCTTGCCTCTCTGGTTGCTACACTCACACAGCTCTTGGACATTTTCTCTTCTGTGCCTTGCCTTCACCTYTGCTTTTATAAAGATCTCTCCYTTTTTTTGTTGTTGTTTTGTTTCTTTGCGGTTTTCAGCTTTTGTAACCTTTGAGCTCAGCCTTTTCCTCTCTGCTGGTAATGTTAGATCATCCAGCCCAGTCAGTTTTGTTWTCCATGTTCAGACTGCAGTTTACACAGGACAAGCTCAGGAAAAGCAGAGCAGTTCCATCTGCTGGAAGCAGCTGTGTACCTGCAGTTCACAGTGAGATGATGAAAACATGTGCCATGTGTTAGTCACACCTTGAAATAAAGGGAGGGTTCTGCATCCCCACTTCAGCAATCTCTGAGATACAGTGAGSGTTGCATAGATCTTTGTCCTCTGGTCCTTCCAGCAACATAAATGACAACAGAAGTCAGAGRTAATGTATTGCTAACAGAGAATAGGAGTTTTCTGGCAGGGATTGAAATTTGCTTGCTCAACCAGCTTTGGGCAGATTCTGCTGCTGCTACTGATGATAAARCGTGCCTTGTTCCCTAAATAACATGGAGGGAATCTACACTGTGATAACCAGAGCAATGCAATAGCTCAAGGTCATGCCTTTTCCCCATCGGTTCCATTGACTGATCTCAGTGTTGTCCATCTTCAGCATCCACATTAGATCCATGTATTCACAGAGGACACTGAGCAATATGAATGAAGAGTCTTCATACTGTGACTAGAGCCTTATCTGTAGGAGTTTTCAGGTCTCACTATAGGTGGTAACTTCTKGAATGATCCACAAGTTGAAAATGGTGAAAAACCGCAGAATGAATATTTGGGCCTCAAACAATGTGTGCTTAGTTCTATCTCCAATTCAGAAAGACAGMTGAAAGATGCTTGCAGAATGTCTGCTTCTTGGGACCACCCTACACAGACACCCTACTTCCAGAGTTTCAGCATCAATAAATACTATCATGGATTTGTAAATAGGATCCAAAGTTCCACAAGTAAATCGAGACCTGTAAATCGAACTGCCACAAACCAGACAAAATCTGGAAAAGCCTTTGATTTGGCAGAAACACATGTTCTCTATTTTCTGTGTAAAATAATTATTCACTGGTTTTATTCTGAGGAAGTAGTAAAATAAAGAGGCATAAATACGTTGCAAAGTTCATGACGGTAATATATTCTTGCTAGTAAAGAACTTCTAATTTCTTGTCTTGCTACTTGCTCTGGAGGATGACATCCAATATAACTCCTCTCAGCTGTATTTTAGGACTGGAATTGTTTGTTACACAGTTCTGTGATTCTTGATCATGTGGGTGATGTCATGGACAACATTTCAACACACCAGCCTCAGTTTTCCATAGGCTGGGTATATAGCCTAAGCCAGGGGCCTGTCAAGGCTTGACAGCCCATTCACTTCTCATTTTCTAACAAAGACAACTTAAAAGCTACTAATGTACCTTTTCGGAGCTTTGAGAAGGTYTAGGGGATTGATTCAGATCAAATGCCAAGTTTTCTATGGCTAAAGTTCAGTACAAATCCCAGAATGACAGGCCCATTGGGATTGTTCCTGTGTGTAATTTCATACTGGTATGACTATAGAGAGGATCAGGACTACCAAGGTAACATCCTTGCAATCATTCTTTGTAGTACCAGTTATGCCTGAGGAAGAAAAAAAGTGTTTGTTAAGCATTTAGCCCTATTCTGTTTCAAGGAGATTCCTTTTTGTAAAGCAGTAAGTTTGCTCCTAAGTATTAACAAAGATTTTCTGTCCATCCCTTTGGTGTTTAATTGTTCTTTCAATGGATATTGTCATTATTCAGTGTCAAACAAGTATATGTTCACAATAACATATTGTGTCATCCTTTTAACCATATATGGCTTTCCTCATCCCAGGACTCCACATTGTCAATATAMATTTATGAATTTTAATGGAGTGACACCAAATGAACAGAATGCAGTATCTGTAGTATTTTAGGGATTTTGTCTGTACACAATGATAAAAGAAGCGATACTGTCTTGTCCTTCTGCTGTTATGGGAATACTGGTGTAACTTTGTTTCTAAGATTCCCACAGTTTTATCCTTGATTTTAGCCTTGAGGGATATATTTCMGCTTTAAAGGACTGGGATCTCTTGATGCTTCTGTAGCTTTGCACTTGTTTCTAATGCAGCCACCTAGCAGTTGTACCAGTTAAATGCCACAGCTGGCACATGTTTTTTCCTGTTAACACAAGACCAAAGAAAGGCACTTCCTAGAATCAGTAACTCTGTCCAAAACTAGATGGTTTCACTCAACACAAACCTGAAACTTCCGTGCTTGTCAGGTCTTCATAGACACCATTACCAGACACAGGAAAAGTATTAATTTGTAGCTTGGCTTTTTTTTTTTTTTTTTTTTTTTTTTTTTTTTTTGGTCCATGTTGCATGTATTTTCCTTTTGTCCAGCTTCATGTTGTGTTTTGTTTGTTTTCTCATGACTAGACTGCCTCTTTGTCAAAGATTCCTGCCTCAAAGTCTAGAGCAAAGTCATTGCTTCCTCCAAGACCCAGCTCAGCTTGCTCATTAATCGCTAAAAAGGCCACTTTTCTTGAAACAGACAGTTATTTTGTTCGGCCCTCCTCAGCAGGCCCAAGAGACTCAAAATCAGATGCTAAGGTAAGGTAGCAGAGTTGCTAAAGAAAGTTAGAGATGCACAGGTGAACCCCATGAAACACATTATCTACCCACTGAATTTGAGTAATTCTYTGCAAAGCTCATGTAGGATTACTTACATCCAGTGGCAGGAAATCTGATTATCAGGCTACAAGATCTGTGCTACAAARTGGATAAAAATGAAGGAGATACTCCACAGGAAACATAAGTGAAATAAGTTTTAACTAGAAAGACATATCTTCTTTGTTGATCATAYGGATGCTACTTCATTGACTGCCAAGAAGTTCCAGCAATTTTCAAGTTGGGTAAGTGGTAAAGAACAGCAGGACTGATTTGCACTCCAAGTTTTAAAAAAAATGTAAGTTTTGGCCTATTAATATTCTTTGAAATCAAATTCAGTCTCCAGTGTAGGAGGGTACAATTCTAATCACCAGTAACAGGTGATGGAATMGGGCAGAATCCAAATGCTCAAGGAACCAAATTTAGTCAATTCATAGATCCCTTATGAAGAAGTTGCAGTATAAATTAAAAAAGATATTTGGCAGTCCATTCCATCTTCTCTGTGTTTACATTTCACTTGTGTTTCAAATCTACATTATGCTGAGTTGTCTATCCCCATTTAAAAATGGGTTTTGCTTGTGACTTACATTTGTTGTTTAACACCGTACTTAGTGTGTCTTTTACTGGTTAGGACCATCATCAGGAAAAATGTCTGCTTATGTCGGTCTGTCTTTGTCTGCACATCCCATAAGCTCAAAAATATTGTAACATACATTCCCATTGCTCTAATAGTAAAAAGAAGTTATGCACTGATTTCAAAAAGTAAACATTTTATTACAGAAGGAATTAAAACAAAAGGATTTATAATCTCGCCCCCCACAAAAATCCCAATCAAAACCTGTAGCTAAAAATTTATCTCCAGAAGAATTTTACAAGTTAATGTTTGAATATGCAAAAATCACATAACACGTACCAATCTAACATGTGGGGTATTCTGGACACCAGTAGTGCAGTTGCTTTGCAGGTAAATTCACATAGGAATTTCACACAAGCTCAAGAGGGTTCTTTTATGTTCAACTTGCACTAAGAAAGCCCACGTTTTTCCTTATTAAGGGCCASCTGTGGGATCCATCCATATTTAGATTCAAGAATAGCCCTATGTGTCTTGGGACAGTCATCAGAAGATGTTTTGATGCAGTAAAGAAGCACCAGGGAGCTAAAGCAGAGCATGGAAGGTGACTGATCCCTCATGTTCCTGTGTAAGGAGCAAACTGGGCTCATAGGATAAGGTTTCCCCCTCTGTGTATAGACATAGGAAATCATAGCCCAAAAAGTGAGTTTTGGAAACTAAACCTTCCTTCTTTATTGTGCTGCCATTAGGATGGAGTAAGCAAGAGCCCTGAGAAGCGTTCATCTCTACCAAGACCTTCCTCCATCCTTCCTCCTCGACGAGGTGTATCAGGAGACCGAGACAGAGAGGAGAACTCCCTCTCCCTCACAACTTCTCTTTCCTCTTCAGTACGACGGACCACCCGTATGTTGTCCTTTTTTTTCCATATTAGCCTTCTACTGCTACTGGGGCTGCCTCCATCCTTGCTAGATTTCTCACATAGCATCAGATGTCCTTTGACACTGAGGAGTAGGTCTGGGGTGTGCTGTTGGAAATTAGAGCCTACAGACTGGTTTTGTTCACATGTGAACCATCATTGCATAAACAGAATGATTAGCAAGTAGTTCAAATAAGAATTTGTTTAGTCCCACTGGATATTTTAGAGAGGCCCATTGGATTTATAATTTCTGAACATTTGAATGGTGAAAACATACATGCACCTATTTGGCATTGAGGTTTCCAGGCTTTGAGAATTGCTTTGGTCTTCCTCTCCATAAGTATTCTCAGCAAAATTTTACTTTGGAGATRCCTCAGCTTCTGTTTATTTATGCTTGAGAGCTGGGAGCAGGGCTGGCTGAAGAAAGCACAGCTAAACTGATCCTTGTGCTTAGTGTAAAGRACTGTCAGTGCCATAAACACTGAATGGAGCTGGTGCAAAATGATGTAGTTGGGATTTTTTAACTYGCATATAAATGTAAGTAGAATGTGACTTTTAGTCAAGGTTGCCTCTGGTAATGGCTTTCACTGCACTAATGRAAAATAGCAATTGAATGTGAGGACATCTACCCATCCACACAACAGAGCTATGGTTTGTGCTCCAGCTGAATGTGTACCTGGGGTTCATCTACAGTTTATCAGCACTGGTATGAGAATCAGCATCAGCCAAGCACTCAGAGCCTTTCGTTTCAGGAATATCATCAGAATTTTTCCTGCTGTCTAGTTTAACGCCCAGATCGACTTAAATTGGCTGGATCAAGTCCCAAAGGTTGGATTCCAAGGGTGCTTCTTGTCCTTTCCCCAAAATGGAAATAAGTGTGATGATGTGCCTTGTTTAGATTGTGGGAAGCACTCGTGTTACAGAATGGAGAGTTCAATCACTCTGTGGGCAATARCTCGACCTCTTGTGGCAAGGTAACTCCTGGCAGGCTGGTTAGCCAAGTAAGACACAGACACAGAGACACATTCAGGCTGCTGTTCTAACAGTAGCACTGCCATCCARGAGCTGTGTCTCACTTGGCACACAGGGATGCAGTTTTGGGAGAACAAAGGGAAGGAGAGTTGTACTTCTGTGGCTCTAAAGCTGGTTTTTTTTTCTTGAACATAGGATCAGAGCCAATTCGTAGCAGAACAGGAAAAAGTGGAACTTCTACCCCCACTACTCCTGGCTCCACTGCCATCACTCCAGGGACACCACCAAGCTACGCCTCCCGCACCCCAGGCACTCCAGGGACACCCAGCTACTCCAGAACCCCCCACACTCCTGGAACCCCCAAATCTGCAATACTGGTACCTACTGAGAAAAAAGTTGCCATAATTCGCACTCCTCCTAAATCTCCAGCCACTCCAAAGCAGCTACGAGTTATTAATCAGCCTCTACCTGACCTCAAGAATGTCAGGTCCAAAATTGGGTCAACAGATAATATCAAATACCAGCCTAAAGGAGGGCAGGTAAGGATTCCACTCCTTCTGTTCGTCCATATGTTATTTACTCTTATGTGTGCACCTGTGTGATAGGCATGGGCTAAGAGCCATTTTGAGTTACCTTGAAAAGCTACTTCTGTTCTCCAAATCCCTTGTTTATTTAAGAGATGTTAAATGGCAAGGACAAGGACAATCTTCAGCAACTATTTTGTCACGTGGAAACTAACAGTGCCTCACTGAGATCCCCATTAAATTAAATTGAATTAAAAAAATTCACACTGGAGTTTGCGCTCCGTGCCAGAGATACATTTCAGCCTGAGTCTCAGCCATTGCTTAGTCTTTATCAGTACAAGCAAATATGAGGTTTGTTTAATTCAAATGAGTTGAAAATCAACCCAGGTATATGTTAGCAGGATTACACAGCCCATTGCCTTTTCCTGTGCTGTTTTTTATGATGTGCATTTTSTTGGGTGAAGTTAATGAGAGTTGCAGCCTCCAACCTGGTAAATGCACCTCATGGTAAAAATGGGGAAGGGGGCAGATAGTAGACTTAACTGTTTTTCTTGCTGCTGGGTTCAAATAAGCAGGAACAGTTGTATAAACTGGAGGACATACATAAGAAAAATGTATGCATAAGAAATGCGTCATAAGGCAGGTCAGGATTTTCTATTCTCACTGAAAGAACAAGAATTCAGTGACATCTTAATGTGATAARAGCTGAAAAATGAGGTAATTTCATACCTTGCAGATATGCAGTGAAGCATATTTTCATCAGGATTGCTTTCACCTATGAAAGCTTTCAGCTGAACCTGTGTGTAGGRTGGCAGAATCAAAGGATCTCAAAAKGGTTTGAGTTGGAGATGACCCTAAAGATCATCTAATTCTAGCCCACTCCCATGTGGCCTTGAACATTTCCAGGGATGGGGCATCCACCACTTCTCTGGGCAATCTGTGCCAGCACCTCACCACCCTCACAATCAAGAATTTCTTCCCAATGTCCTGTCTAAGCCGTGCCCTCTGGCCATGGGAAGCCATTCCCTCTTGTCCTGTGATTCCAGGCCCTTGAAGTCCCTCTCCAGCTCCCTTGGAGCCCCTTCAGACACTGAAAGGGGCTCTAAGATCTCCCCAGAACCTTCTCTACACCAGGCAGAATAAGGCCAACTCTCCCAGTCTGTCTTTGTAGCAGAGGTGCTCCAGCTCTCTGAGCATCTTCATGGCCCTCCTCTGGACTGGTTCCAGCAGTGCCGTGTCCTTCCTAAGTTGGGGATGCCTTACTTAAGGTGGGGTCTCGTGAGAGCAACAAAAGAGGCTGAATAAGGAAAAGGAATACAATTTACCAGCATCTGTGCTAAATATACGAACAACTCAGTGGTTGTGGGCATCAACAATTATGCTGATGTATTCTTTTTAAGGAATACCTGTGTATTTTGATTCTAGACAGAACCCTACTGTGAAAGCACCCAGAGCCTTCAGCTCCCTTCTGATTCCTGAGTTACAGCAATGGCAATGCGAGTGCTTTATGAAAGGTTCATTTCTCAGCTGCCTCAGTGTTAATAACATGCTTCCCATTCAKTTGTCCTGAAAACAAGACATTCCAGAAAGCTGGGTTGCACTGTGTTTCCAGATTAGATGCTTATGTATATGAGTATTGGAATTCATAGTGGAACTTACAGAACAGTGAGGTTTGTCTAATGCTGTCCCAGAAAAAAAATAATAATTGAACCAAAACTTAACATTACAGCCCTGTGYGTGCTGCAGGTCTTCCAGAGGAAAAGAGCAGGCTCATATTTTAAACAGTAAGGTATCTCTAAGGTGTTGATCCTGTTTTCATGGGAAATTAACACATTCAGTACTTTCCAGGATTTAGACAGTAGCCAGTTACTCATAAATCAAGAAGATAATGCCTCAGCAAAGGTACTTCTGCCTTTATCGTGACAGGTGTGATTATTTTGCATGAGAGCTGCACTCTGTTTGACATACTGCGTACCAGATGGTCATGGTGTGCAGCAGCTCCAGCAGCACAAGTTCAGACTGTGCTTATGGATTAGCATTCCTCATACAGGCCCAGCTGTTGGATTCAGGGCCCAAAACCAGCATCATCGTAGCCTGTCCTCTTCCTCCCTCTTTCTGCACTGTTACGATTGTGTAAGACATAACAAATTGTATTTCTTTGTAGACACCATGCCTAGGCAGCTAAATTTCCTTAGCAGCGCTAAAGAGCTGCTCAGAGTCTTTGCTGGGCAGTGAAGGATGGACAGCAGCTGGCATTTCACTGCTGTGGGCATCACAGGGGAAATCTGTTGGGTGAATAAAACGTCACTGAAGCTAAAGCATTTTTTCGTTCCAGTGGTATGTGGCCACTGAGCTGCGGGTTGGACAAAGAGAGGCTGCGTTTTTTCTCTTTTGTCTCCTTTATGCCATAGTTGCTCTGTTTAGACAGGAGGTTTTAGAATAATTCTTTTCCAGTTTCTAAAGTTGAATTTTATAGGGTCTGTGAGAGCTACACATGAAAGCTAATTTAATTTCCTTGTGTCTGCTCAGTTCTTTAATGTCTGGTAGCAATATTACCCCAACTGAAATGAGATGTTGTCTGCTATTTGCTTTTTGTGATGATACATGGAGCAAACAGAAAGCTGCTTTATAACCTGAAATGGAGGTGGTGATAGCAATAGCCACAGGAAAAACAAGCAGAGAAAAACCCAGCATATATCTGGACAAGTGCATAAACATAACATGCAAATCACTAAAGGAATACATATATGCAGCCCAGAAGTGTCATTTGGAGACAAACTATTCTTTTACCAGAGGTACATTTAAACCTGGCACAAGGACTTCTCTTAACTTTGAGCTGTCCTAGAAAAAGCTGCACTCTGAAACTGCCAGAGGCTGGGATGSAAAATTGAGGAAGCTTATGGGGATGTTTGAATGCTAAATAAGTCAAGAAGTGCAGTGCTTCAGCCTGAGATTTCATCAAAAGCTCATCAGGCAGGCAGACTGATTTTACTTCAGCTCTGACTTGCCAGCCACAGAAGCAAAGAAAATGAGGGAAAATTCCTTCAACCTGATGTGGGTTGTGTGAATGTGGTGTGTGAAGAGAATGCTTTTAGGGGAAGAAACAAGCTAACTTTACACTGCATTAAGCTCCTACTAGGAATAGATTGCTTGAGATATGTTTAATTGGTATACTGCAGTGGGCAGAAATGAGGGCTTCTCTGCTCTGTGATGCAGCCAGTGGGTGGTTGTCTGGTTTTCTCTTTATAGTACAGTATGGTGAAATGTATCSTTATTGGCAAAGCTCAGCGGCGATTTGCTCATGGGTATGTCTGCTGGGCTTCAGATGGATTTTCACACTGCATCAGCTGTGGCGGAAATGCTGTGCTTTCAAAAGTAACCCATTTGCATCTGTTATTTCTCAGACAGCCCAAGGGAAGCATGGGGAGCTGGGAGAAGGGTTGGAAATCTGTTTCAGATGCCAAGATTGGTTTTTTTGTTGTGTATTYTTTTTTGTTCAGATTTTTCATTTTCTTCTTGAAATTCTGTCTATGAATGTGGTTGGTACCATATCAGAGTACAAAAGTGCACTAGTTGAGTATTTTAGTTCCTGGCAAGGCAGAGTATTTATAAAGCACCATAGGCCAGCTATCAAGGATAAAACTAACCTAGATTTCTTTTAATTTTCTCTTAAAACSTATACCTAAAATCTCAGCCATGCAAGAACTTCAGTGGATGTGAAGCAGCAGAGAGTCAYCAAAGTGAATAGAGCTGCACAGACTAGAATTACATGCATAAACTTTAAAGTACCACTAACTATAGTTAGCCAGGMACCCTGTAAGAAGTAAGATGACACATAGAAAAATGAAATATCTAAGCCATTGCTGAAGAGTGAAATGTTCCTTGAAGGATTTCAGGAAGATTAAGAAAGTACTTTAGTATCTTCCCTAAACTGTAGAAACAAAGTGCAGTTAGTAATGAGTCAGGAAGTTTGAACAAATTGATGACGCCGTTWTTCAGTAGATGCTTTACAAAAACCAGAGATGCTCACAAGAAGAATAGGCATCTGCACTAGGTAATARAATAGACTGACACTGGGAAGACATCTCAGAGGTGGGCAGAGGAGGAGGCTTGAATGGTTATCTTTTGTTAGCTTCARAATCAGTTTGGATGGCCAGAGAGATGGCCCCCAAGACACCCTCATCACAATTTACAATCCTTTAGGTGTGCAGAGAACAGTGGGCTYCTGGCATGTTCCCTGCCCCAGCGACAGCATGCCAGGGTGCAKTCAGTGCAGACACAGACTGGGCTGGTTGGGGTACCAGAGCTGGGCACCTCCTGGAGAGACAGGTGAAAAGTTCTCAGTTAAGTTCCCCTTGAGGTGGCATCTTATAACTCCTCCTCCTGCTGTTTCACGTGTGTTTGCACCGCTTTATGAGCACACTTTGGCATGGAAAGTGGTAATTTCACTTTGTACTTCTAGCATAATTATGCAGTACCTCTCAGTATTTCTCTATAGGCCTTTCCTCCCCTTATTGGTAGGGGTATCCTCAGCTCAGTATGGTCATCTCATTAACTACCTTAGTACAGTGATGTGCAGGAAGGTAGAAAGAAACCTTTAAATCAGCCACTCTTGTCCTATGCAAGAGTTTACTGATTCTTCCCATTGAAAGTATCTGTTTTCGGTTGTTAGTTTCACAGTTTAACTGTTCAGGCTGAAATGTTATGTGCTCAGTGTCTGCCTCTGAGTATGATTTTGGAAGTGTGAAATGACTGTCCGTTGCTTACCCTTTATTAAGAGCAGGGTGAGAATGGTACATTATTTTGCCTGTGCTATGTCCAGCACAGCCTTTTATTTTGAATTTCACTAGTTTCTGGACTGGCAGTCTTGCTGTAGTGGTATCCACTAATTCCAGGAGTGCAAAGGCTGAACATGATCACAAGCTCTGTCCGTAGGTGTGGAAAATCTGAGGCACAGCCCTTCTCATCAAGGACTTTGCTAGGCCAAATAAATACCCTCCCTCTCCCTTTTCTCTCCCTGTAGCCTCTGCCAGSAGCATGAAGACAAATATCATCTGTCCTTTTCAGCAGATAAATTTGGAAGCACTTTGAACTCTCTATTGATTCTAATCAGTTTTTAAGCTTAACCTTACTTGCTGCGCAAGGCCAATTCTTGTCTCACTTAAATACCTGTGTTAACCTGGAGWTCAAACACTGAAAGAATGTCTGGTTCCTGGGATATAGCTCAGTAAAATTGCTGTGGTAAATAGAGGGAACTGTTTCTTTTCGATAAGCATTAGGAGTCTGGAAGCTTTTCCCAGTGTCAGAGCTCCACAGCATGTTCGAACAGCAAGTGGAGCCAAGCCAGAGTATTTTTAAATGCTTTAGACAGTRTTTGTGGCAGAGCTTCTCAGAGGCACTAATTGCAAGGCAGGCAGAGCATAAGTCATCATCTTCTTGRAAAATATGTTCAGAGCCTGTGATTTCATCAGCATCGAAGTTTTTGTTTTTCGAGTGTCTATTTTGATATGTAGCAGTGTAGTGTGCCATAGAGGGAAGCTGTTTATGGATTCTCTGCCTGGCTGTTGATAAGGTAGGGACTTTTTCTCTTGTGAAAAGCAGCTGAATTTAATTATTCTAGGCAGCAATGGAACAWAATTTTTTCTCTTCCATAAGGAGCTTTTGGTCATTGATGTTGTCTTTAACAGTGAACTAAACTGCTAAACACAACTAAACTAAATTCTCTTATGCATTTCACTGCCTTCCTCTCAGTGTTTCTTACAAATTTCTGGTCATCASGAACACAGTGATGTAGTACTGGCAGAAGAGGACCTGCAAACTGTTGTGCATAGAGTCTTTGAAATCCAAACTCATTTTCTRCTAACAGAAGGCATGTATCTGACTGGGAGATTCACAAGTATTGTGTCTCATAGCCTGTTTTCTTCTTCTTGTACCAGCCAACTTAACCCAAAACTATTCCCCCTGCTGTAGTGTAGATGTTGCCCTTGGACCACCACCCCCAGCTGTTTTGATTGCTAGTCAGGCCACTGAAGGAGTAGGAAGGGAATTAGTTCTGCTGAGTGCAGAGCAACATATGCCTCATCTAAATCAACTCTAAGAAAAATACCTTCAACACTAGTTTTCTTTACAGTTTGTGCATAAATGCTCCACATTGCCCAGAGCTCTCACAGGTAGCATTCAAACAGCACAGGTGGTGTTGGAATGYACTGTCCCAGTCCTGCTGGAGACTCTCTGGAAGCAGTGGGAGTCACTGAGGTCATATTGTGTGCATGTTGGTGCACAATCTGCCTTGGGCTTCAGTTCTGGATCATTGCTGAGGAGTCATCAGAGGACAGAGTGAGGGGAAGATCGGTCAGTCTTCCAGGGCTTCAGACACAAGCCCATTTTCTCTTGGGCCATATGGATTTGCAGAAAAAACATGGCATTGTCTGTAAGGCTWTAATTTTCCACTGTGGTTTAATTTCACATAATTATGACAAATGCTGAGAAACTGCAGCTTGTCTTAATCAAAATACTGACTTCCAGGCCCTTCCCAGCATACCTTAGCAAACCAGCATTGCATCAGAAGACAATGTACCCACTTACAACTGGCAGGTCAGAGCAAGGGTTACAAGGGCCTCTGTCAGGACATTATCCTGTTGGGATGTCTAGAGAGTGGGAATAGAAAGCAGTCCTGTTTCTGATACAAACTAAAATGTTCCCTTTCCTGGACGAGAGCATGAGCAGGCCTGATCTTTCATTTAACTTGCAGCACAATTGAAGTCTATATATGTACATCTCTGCCACACCTCCACCCACACACAAGATGCAYATACACGTTCAGAACACAGAGAACCTTCCTGGTGAGTCATGGTGTTTGCGCTGTCTCTGTTGCAGGCAGCTACACCATCTAATTCCTTGCATCAAATACCATCATTAAAGTTTACMATTTTCTTGTAGCTATATTCCCTTGGGAGGCAGTTCCAGAGCCGGATAGTTGARAATTTCCCTCCAGACACCACCTTCACATGATTCACAGTCAGTTTACATTCTTTGTTTGCAAGCCAAAGTTYCTCTTCAGCCTAAATGGTTTCCGTCCCTTTCTGGTAAGCTCCCTCTCCTGTTTGCAGTCTGATTTCTCAAAGGAAACATCTCCTTCTGTCATGCTGTCTGGCTGGCAATCTCAGCCTACCTCAACTCATTTGGAACTTGTTGGCCAATTTCAACCARTGCTGACAAGGGAGCAGTGGTGAAAAACAGAGGCAGTCCTCCATGCGGAGTGATAGCAGTTGATGTGATAGGGTATGAAACAGAGACTCAGCATAACACCATCATTGAGGTAAAGGCAGTGAACTCAGCCATTCTCACAACCAGAGACCACAAACTGTTGGCTGCTCGTGTATTAGCCTGTTTGCCCAGTCTAGMARTCYTGGGAGAAAGCTTGGGACAAAATGSTGGCAAGAGGGGATAGGGCTTGCTGAAATACGTAGGACAGATTAATGAAGTAGTTTAAAGCCCTAATCTACAGGAAAAAAAGCTCCATTCATTGTGGAACACTTAGTTATAGARGGCAGTCATGATTTAAATATGTGCAGGGATACTGACATGTCCCAGGAAAGGGACAAACAGATCATCAGGGAAAACCTGGATAAGTGCAGTTCCTCCCTGTGCCAGATGACCAGCACAATGCATCCATGTCACTCAGCTCTCTTCAGCCCTCAGCACAGGACACAAATGATGCATAGGTCTTCTGTTGGCCCCGGTGCCCAGGGGCACATTTCACCCAGTGAGAGGATAATTGAGATGATTGGTTCTTTACATATCTGCTAGACAGGTCCATGGGCCACGAGTCTCATAAACTGTCAAGACTGCTGGGTGCAAATCAACCTTYAGGCACTTTATCAAAGGCACCCTCTCAACTTTTCACTTTGCTTTGGCTCCATTTTAAGCTACAGCCCACAGTGCAGAGGTCTTGSCATGACCCCTAAGTCAGCATTTTCAGAGCAACTGAATCCCTGTGGCCGTAGCTAAGAGGTGTTGCTGATCCATCACTGAGAGAGATATGCTCAAAAAGTGCCAGGGAGGTTTTCTGTTTTACCCAGTTGYGTCTGGCCTGAAGCTCTCTGGGAACCAGACCTGACTGGACATCTGATGTGTGTTTCTGTAACTGATGTGACGTGTCTTGTGTAGTACTAGGGTAAATTTTTAAATAAACAGTGTATTGGGAAAAAGCACAAGCACGAAACTCCAAAGTCATTTGCTTTCATGTTTCAGCATATGTTGGTTTACTTGGACAAGCAGATGGGAGGGGGAAAGACAGAAATCAGTTTGACTAATGAAGATGCCCTTCTGAAGGTGACGTGCTAGTTGAGGGGTTTGCTGGTGCTGTCATTACTATTATTGGTGAGCATGCCATCACCATCTTTACCAGTTAAAGCGAGTTTTTTGCTTTAAACTAAAAAGTTTTAGTTAAAACCTTTACATTCTAATGGTTTGATTTAGTTGTTATATGTAATAAGAAGGATCCATGAAACAGCTTGCTGTGAAGAACTTCTTCATATTAGCTGCAAAGTGTGACCCTCTGAACATTTCTTTTGAGAATTTGCTGGGTTTAATTCAAGGGTGCACTGCAGAGGCTCAGTACCAGAGATTCAACTCTCTATCTAGATGTGCTGTTGTCGCATCTGCAGGAGCCAAAAGCTGCAAAACCTGATATCTGTGTAAGAGGACAAATAGCATTTTCCCAGTCTGGAGAGGTGAGGCACCAAGAGTGTGATTTGTCTCARATTTGTCAGGGGACCTGGGGCAGTTTGTGGAAGTTCCACCTGAAGCCAGGAAACAGAAATTTCACTGTGTTCTGCTTCCTCCCACTGACTGCTTCAGCTGTTMTGCTGCTGCTTTGCGCTCCCAAAGTGGTGAGAATCTGCAGCAAGTGCAGCAAATGCACACCCCCAGTGTGCATTTCCCTCTGTCTTATCTTGATATTGTTTAGTCACTGTAGGTTTACCTACAGCAGTAATCAACAGGGCTGTGCTAAGAAATATGTCAGTGAAAGCTCTACAAGTGCCATTTAGCAAAATGCATASATGGCGACCCAAATTCTGTGGATTTCTGTACAGGAAGGAGTGTAAATTCCTGTTGTGTATTAATACGTAAGAATAAAATCCAATGGAACATTTGATTAAAGATTTCATATTWAACCCAGAGAAAGAATGTGCTGCAWGGGTGACACATTGATGGAAAGATGGCAGGTGCAGCCTTGGATACAAACACCTTCTCACACACCTGAAGACTATTACTGATAAGCACAATCCCTGGCTGGTGGTCAGAAATGAACCTGAAAATGGTGTTAGTCCGATGTGTACCCCTGGTTGCTGCCCACTGGTAATTGCCATCCATCTGCACATCGTTCCTGGGAGTGCAGTCACTGACACCTGTGTTCTGCTAAGTACAGGAACTGCTTTGCCATTGGGGTCAWACATGGGGCAGCATCACCTACCCTTGACAGAGTTTGCCTTCAGACACTATCCTATGCCTACAGTGCATCTGGGCTAAGGTAATGTGTTAAAAATGTAGGCTACTGGAATRCATAAGGGAGGCTGGCATCTGCAAGGGAAAAGCAAAAACCTGATCTTTTTCTGTAAAGAGACAAAGAGCACAGGGGAGAAGTGCAGTGCTKCTAGCATTGGAAAGTTGTTTTGCCCAAACCTTTGACCTGCACCAGAAATCAAAAAGCAGTGATTGCAGCTGTAGGTTTTCAAATGCTGTTGTTTTCTGTCTTGTCCTTTAGTAGATGACAGTAATGAGAAAAAGCACTAGAGAGCTCTGACTACAGTTGAAGTAATTTTGTGGCTCACATTTCACTGAGGTCTGTTATATGTGTCTAGCTGCTGTTATGACTACATGGCAGAAGGAGGATTGAAATACATCAGGATTTCAACCTGTGCCTCTGCTGGCTGAATCTGGGATTTCTGCATGAGTGCTGAGCTCTGGGAAGGAGGGTTGCCATCTTCCTGTGGCCASTCCAGCAGAAATACTGAACATCACTCAATAGAGCCTAGGACAAGATGTCCAAGGACGAAGCCCAGTCCAGGCAAGCATGGAGTTCTTAAAACTTCCCAGGGAAAAGTCACCTTTCATACCTCCTAGTATAAAACTTTCCCCTTTGTATTTCACCAACACTTTGTGAGGTAGAAGAAGAATAGCAAAATGTAGTTACAGATGCTGTGTGAACAGACTAAGCACACAGACTGATGGAGTTTACTTCCTCACATTTCAATACAAGCGTTAGAAGAAGGAGTAGGAGGCAAATTACCCTGTTCCCTCGTCCTGCACCCTGACTGATGTGTGTATGGTATATAGTAAGTTACCTCCAATTCCTTTTAGGTTAGGATTTTAAACAAGAAGATTGATTTTAGCGATATTCAGTCCCGGTGTGGTTCCAGAGATAACATCAAGCATTCTGCAGGGGGAGGAAATGTAAGTAGTATGGACACTCTGTGAACAGGCATCTCCACTGTGGTGACCCACCTCACACAGCCAGACCCCTCTGTCTCCCTTCCTCTGAGCACTGCCTTCCTTCTCACTGCTRTTTCACATGTGAGTTTGGACTGGTGGTTGTGTGAGCCTTGTRTATGGAGGTCTGCTGATCTTTCCCCGCAGAGCACAACACATTTTCAGAACTTGGACAGGGAAAGAAAATGATAAAAGAAGGGTTATCTCTAAATGCCCAGGAGTGCTGACAGTGAAAGTGCAGCGCAAGCCAAAATGGTTCAGTGCCTTTCTTTAATGGGAGCAGCCCAAGAAAGTTAATTTACAGAAAGAGACTGCAGCTCACAGTGAGAGTCCAGCCTCCCCGTTGGGCATTCTCCAGAGCGCCAGTCCTTCCTCAGTTAACCTTGTAGTTATATGCATTCAGCAGAGGGGAAGAAGAAAAAACATAAGGACAAAGAAAGATCAGAGAAGGGAGTGTGATCAGCCAGTGTGCTGAGTTCTTGATGCCACAGCATCATTCCAGTATAAGAAAYTGAGACGGCCCAGGATTTGACCAGACACTAGCTGGTTTTATTGGGCACACTGGAACAGCTTAAGATGGCTATAACTGTCTTGATGGAAATGGTCACCCATCAGATGGGAAGAGTTGATGGTGTGGGCATGTCTGATCCAGACAGGTTCAATACAGCCACCAGGGCTTAAGTCTGCAGTGGTGGTGTGAGCAAGCCAGTGGCATTGCAGTTACTGTGGGGCTCCTGTCTGCCCTGGAGGGCTGTGACTGCTTGGGGCCTGTGGCTGTGGGCTGCATCTGGGAGCTGTTCAAGCAAGGCAGGAATGTCACTCTGTGGCTGTTCCCAAGCTGGGCTCAGCACCACCATGGCAAAATGGCTGGCAGCAGGGTGTGGAGCAGCAGGAGGTGCTGCTGGTTTCCAGTGAGCTATGAGCCAGCTGGCTGAACCCCAGCCTGCTCAGGTACAGCTGCAGGAGGCACATATGTAGATTAATCAGACTCTCCACAGTGGATTGACAGGAAATGCAWACCATATTCAGATGCAGAAAAATATAAAACAGATGGTAGAGAAAAAAACAGTCACCAAAATATCCTAGTTGCCAGGATATATAATCAACAATGGGAAACAAATGGGATGGATCCTGCTCTGTGCAGGGCTTTGGAGCACCCCACTCTGAAAGGAGGAGGCTGAGAAATATTTTAGAAAGAGCCCACAGGCTGATCTCCTTTATCTTCCTCTTTGTTTTTCTAATAGTAAAGCTTAACCTAGCTCTGTCATCTCCCTTGGTTTGAAGGAAGCTTGCTGTATTAATCCAGGTGTTCCCTCCTTTGTGGCGTGGTCTGTTTTCTACTAACCATTTCTCCTTTTCCAGTGGTTCATRGAAGCCTCTCGCTCCTTCTCTGCAGGGCTTGGCTTTTTATTTATTTTCATTCCTGTAATTTGTGCATGTGTGCAATTTTGACAGGTACAAATTGTAACCAAGAAGATCGACTTGAGTCATGTGACTTCCAAGTGTGGCTCACTCAAGAATATCCACCACAAACCAGGTATTGTAGGAATTTCTGGGTTGTGGGACAAAGCAAAGACCTAACACTATTATGCGAACTCAGAATCATGGATGATTCCATTCTCTTTTACAGTCAACAAGAAAACAAATACTCTTTGGTAATAAAAATACATTAGACTACTTAACTAAATACGTAAAAACATAAAGGTATGAGACCACCTGATTTAGAGAGGTGATAAAAAATGGTGCCAAAGGATGGTGCTCTGGCATAATATTGAAATACAGACTGAAGCCAGTGAAATTCTTATTCATGTACTTAAATCCTGTGAAAACCGGTAGGACTGCACTACCTGGTTACAGTTTAAATATATATTGAAGGTTTTATACTTTGCTGAACATGCAGAGCATTATACTGTGCTTCTCCAAAACCATTAGATCTCACCTAAGGRTTCTAGGTGTGAATAATGTGAGTGCACTCATGTGCTTCAGGTCATACTTTCTCCTGCACCATTTCAGTTTCTTAATCTGTGCTTCYTTTTCGTCTGTAGGAGGTGGGCGTGTGAAAATTGAGAGTGTGAAACTGGATTTCAAAGAAAAAGCTCAAGCTAAAGTTGGTTCACTGGAAAATGCCCACCATGTACCTGGTGGTGGTAACGTCAAGGTAAAGGAACAGMTGTCAGACTGCCAATGTGCCCCTGGCCCAGTGAAATTATTAGAGTTGTTAATTCAGCAATGATTCGGAATTGAGTAGGAAACTCAATGTCTGTCCTCTTTCAAGCACACCCACATACCAATTTGTTCACTTTGAAATTTGGAATGACCAATCTCGCATCTGCATCTAAGCTGAGCRTGAAATGTCCTGTAGTTTGTTCATTACCCTCTAAAGATAACCCTTGTTTGGGACTGTTGGACAGCATAGGTGAGATCTGAGATGAAGACTCCATTGTGAAACAGGAGGAAAACACCTTGAAAGTAAGATTACTCCCACAAACATTTGAAAATATGGATTTTGAAAAAAATACCACAGTGCCCATATAATGCTTATGGAATTTGTACAGCTAGGAACAATGGTACTCCTCATTAAAGCATCTGTCAGAGACAGAAATGGTAAGAGAATGTAGTATAGTAACCCAGGAGTTATTAAACAAGGTGAAAAAAYGTTCTGTTTCAATTTTCTAAGGCGTGGAGAAACTTCAGTCTTTCTAATAGTTTCAAAAGTAAGCAAAGTGATGCACAAATGATTATGTATAACGAGGTAATTTGGTGAATATAAYCTGTAAAATTCTTTACTTTCCTGGAGCAGATCGACAGCCAGAAGCTAAACTTCAGAGAGCACGCTAAGGCCCGTGTCGATCACGGGGCTGAGATCATCACGCAGTCACCGGGCAGGTCCAGYGTGGCCTCACCACGCAGACTCAGCAACGTCTCGTCCTCTGGAAGCATCAACCTGCTTGAATCRCCCCAGCTTGCTACCCTTGCTGAAGATGTCACAGCAGCCCTTGCCAAGCAGGGCTTATGAATTTGCTCATTTTGCGTTGTATGAAGTAATAATATTTAGGCATGAGCTCTTGGCAGGAATGGGCTCTGAGCAGGTGTTACATTCATTCTTTACCATGTCTAAAATTAAGTCACATCCCAAGACTTGTAGTTTACCATACAGTTAAAAAAAACCAGAAAAAAATGTAATTCCATAGATGCAGAATTTGGCCTGACCTCCATTTATAACAGGAAGACACTGGCTTTATATGGGTATACAGCAGTATGTTACATTGGACAATTATTGTTGCTCTGCTCTGTCTTGCATGGAGTACTGTACTATGATAAAATGCATTTTTACCTTTCATGTGCCTGAAGGCCATCCACCTCTTTCTGAAGAGCCTTGTTAATATCCCAAGTTGTTCATTTCACAGGTTTTTTGATAGATGGGAAAATAAAGAAGAAAAGTTGCCCATTGTAAGTTATTACAGGTAATATTAAGTCTGCTAACCAGAAGGAAGGGCATATAGGGAAATTCAACTTTAATTTTAAAAAAAGTGTTACTTTGTATAAATGAGTAGAACAAAAGTTGAATTAAGTTATTAACTTTTTTTTTAACCTGGTTAATTATGTCAGTGTATAGCTGAAAAGCCAATAAATTATTTAACTAATAACTAAAAACAGTAGTTGAAAACATTTGAATACTTTGGGAAGTGACGTAAAAAAGCTGCTGAAAGCAAGCACTCATACCCCAACAGACTTGTGTCTGATTAGGAAAGTTGGTTAAGCAGCTAGATTTGTGTGCATACCACCAGTTTCACATCCTTTCCATCTGTTTGATACAGTATTATAGATATATATATTTCTCTGTGGCCATTTGTGATACGCCCTCCTCATATACTTGAATATTCTACTTCTTTATTCACAGTATCTGTGTCTCTTGCACCCTTTGGTGTTGCAATTTTAGGTATGTAAAAGTAGATGTTAGCAGGGTTTTTTTCCCTCTTCATAAGAATACATTTTAAAAAGATGAAAATTGTAGCATGAAGTTGCTTTCTGTAACAACTAAAAGCTGTGACCCTGTTTTAGTGACAGATGCAAGTCTATTCTGTGATGCTAGAAAAAGGATTCCTTCCCTTCCCTCCCTTTCTTCATGGAGGAATGATTTTTGTGGGGTCCAGATGTTTGTAAAAGGGTCTCCAAAGATGGCTGAGTTTGGACTATGGATTTTTTTAAAATCCACAATAGTTTGGTTGGTTCTTTCTTTTCTTTCTTTCTTTCTTTCTTGCTTTCTTGCTTTCTTTCTTTCTCTCTTTTTCTCTCTTTTTCTTTCTCTTTCTTTCTCTCTCTCTCTTTCTCTCTTTCCCTCTTTAACTCCCATAGTAACAGTGAATGTTTGATTTAYTTTTTTCTTTTGCTAAAGTTGAAASACAGAAAWAATATTAAGACTTTTTTTCCACTCCATTAGTGATGTCTCGCATATACAGTCAGGCACTCAGTGATAAACATAGCAGAGATGCCTATAAATTAYACTATGTGAATAAATAAAAATGAGCTCCCTAGACTGGTTGCCATAGCGATTCCTCAATTAAATAGGGCATCTTAAAATCTGAGAATTGTGGGATTATATTGACTATAAAAAGTGACTAAGAATATGCATGAAAGATCAAAGACAGAGATACACARCCAACCCATCTAGTGGAGTTACCTGACAGAACACTGGTGTTGGGGATGATCCTCAGCAGCAGATAATCATCTGCTGATGCGCTATGTACCTGAGACATTATGAAATGACCAGTTCACATTCTTGCAGATTGTTTGATCTTTTCCTTTTGAAACCTTGTAACTAAACTTTGCACTGTCAGTTGAGCTATACTTGATACACGTATTRGGTTAACGATGTGTTTTGGAAACTTTTGATCTGTTCTTTTTCGTTCCTAATTTTTATGTGTGCGTGTGTGTTGGGGTTTGGTCTGAAAAGACTCACAGAGATTTTTATGTCTCTGGAGATTCTAATACTTAATGGTACAGGATTACCTATCAGGTAGTAGATTACCATTCAGGTAGTAATGCAGTTACTGGACAKTAAATATTCATGGACTAGAGTAGGGTTTTGGCTAAGCYGCCACWGCAGTACAAACACAAAACAGAGTGGTTAAATCTCTCAAACTTTTACTGAATATGAACTTCTGACAGCCCCATACGTGACATTTCAACTCTGCAAAAAGCTTTTTCACACTATAAAGTACCTAAYACTATTTGTAAGTCAGTTGTTTCATACAAAGGACGGTGAGTTTAGAACCATTTGAGGTGCGATTGGAGGATTCAGACTTCTGTCCTGTATTTGTTGTACTTTTGCATAAAGTAATCTTAAGAATTCACATGRAAGTAGTGTCAAGTGAGGTGCATTAAAAGCTTCTTTCCATTTTTTCACAAAAACAGCAGACAGGAAAACCAACAGTATTTCTATCACGTTGCTCTGATTATGCTATCAATTAATATACAATAGCCTTGCAGTGTTTTTTGGTTTTTTTTCTATGCATTTTGCCAGGATGGGAGAGAAACTATGATACTACTGAACTTCTCCTCTCTGAAGCTGAGCAGCAGCTCATGGGAACAGTGTTGACCTGAGACTCAAGTGTTTTTATTCTGCTTTTTAAATTGACATACACTAGAAAATTAAGCTTAGTTAATCCACCTATGAGTCCAAAGTTAGAGTGGTGTAACACACCGAGTCATTTATTTCATGCATTAAAATAAGCTTTCTTGTCTTGACTGAAGCAAAGACCTTTGTAATCACATTCATCCTTCCATAGAAGGAATCCTAGAATGCTGTGGAGTTAGATGAAAAGAAATTCAAGAGTTTTGTGCTTTTAAATAACAATAAAACAAGTTACGTTACATGACTCTAGATGTTCACTAAAAAAGCTCATATTAATCTTAACTTTCTCAAGAAGGGTGTGCATTTTAAAAACAACTGTTTGTAAATATGTAATGCCCACTAAAGAAGATAGAGCCAGCTTCCTGGAAACTGCATCTGTTGTGTTTCTTTTCCACAGGCATATTGAGCCAGCAGGTTTGTTGGGTGCCTGAGACCCAACTCTGTAACAAAGCAGAGATAATCCAGACAAAAGAAATGGTGAAATCGTGTTTGGGTACCTAGCAGAGCACCCCAAATTTAATAATCCATCAGGCTGTAGAGATGAAAAAGCACTTCTGACTCGTCTGCAGAGTTTTGTTTCTATATAAACACAAGCTGAAAGAAATCAAAGTTGAGCAAACCTCTGTCCAGTAACAGTAAAAAAACCTAATCCTGATGAGGCAAATTATGAGCCCAAAAGGGCAATGTATATTTTCACTGTACAGCAGTAAATGGAATTAYTCATTCAGCCCTCTGCTGTGGTACAGTAGTAACCTCATTGTGACTGCTCACACATCAGTTTGCCTATATGCATGACTCAAAGGGAGTCAAAAGGCAGTCTGTGTTGACTGCTACATGAGCAGAAGTTTTTTCCGTGCTGGACTAAATACTGTTTGAAACCCAAGTACATGTCCCTTCAAAGGCAAATGCCTTTCACATATGCTGTGAAAATCAGCACAGGTAGATTTCTAGCCTAGGTGTCTGTGAGTTCACTCACTAGTCAGATTGCTAAAGCAACTCCCTCTGCAACTCCAGCAGTTGCAGCAACTGCAGGAAGGTAAATTAGTTTCCATGCTTGGAAAAGTGAAGCTTATAAAAGCCACTTCAACTTTAGCAAAGAGAAAAAGCCAACAAATAAACATGCTGTATGCTGGGATGTAAGGAATACAGTCTGCTGTTACAAACCTGTGTTTTTTCTGATAATTCTAGAGCCTGTTACCATAAAAGAGGCGTTTCTTGAATGGCTGGTGGTAGATAGTTCATGTTTTTCAATCCGATTTGCAATTGTATTTGTTGCTGTATAGTGATTGTTTTGCAAAATAAACTCGCTTGTCATCTAATTGTGTGTGTTGGCTTCCTGTGTTTGTGATGCAGCTTCTCCTGAATCCAAGCCCTGCACAACCAGCACCTGCTGGCTCTGCCCTCAGTCTGCCCAGGAGCAGTCACAGCACATCCRGTTCACTAATCGGTTCAGCTAATCCCTTTAAAACAAAAGAACTGGTTTTTATGGCTTGCATCCTCTTCTGCAGATCAGTATCTCCCTGCTTKGTGCAAATTTCTTCTCCAGGTGATKMGACATTGGAACTGGCTGCCYGGGGAGGTGATGGAGTCACCGTCCCTGCAGTGTTAAAGGAGGCCTGGACGTGGCGCWCGGTGCCATTGTCTGGGTGACTGGCTGGTGTTGGGGCATAGGTGGGAGTCGAGGATCTCAGAGGTCTCGGGGTGATCTCCTGAGCAAACTGACCCTGTAATTCTGTGGATGCCAGGACCCTCCCTGGGAGAGCCGTGCAGCAGTGCCCTGCAGGGAGCGGTGGCACAGTGASTGGGGCACAGTGAGCCCTCAGCGTGGCGGACGCGGCCATGATCGGCCCTCAGAGGCCCTCACAGGCCGGGGAAATGGCGGCCCCAGGCTGCAGCCAGGTGAGCACAGCGGGAGCGCCTGCACAGGGCTGGGGTGGTGACGGGGACGGGAGTTGGGGTTGGGGACAAGCTTTTGGAGCCATCTTGGAAACAAACGGGGAAACCTGTCCTGGACTGACCACACCMAAGGCCTGTGACAGGTGTCCCTGTCAACAAGTAGAATTCCTAGAAGATTTTGGCTGTAGTCTGTGGAGAAAGCTGCAGTGCTCTCTTTTGCTCTCGGGTTTCCTGTTGCATAGCAAACATGGAAAGAATAAGTTTAGGCTTAGAGTAACCAACTGGAAACTCTTGTGCCTGCTTCTTGAATGCAGGAATAAAGAGATACCCATTTCAAATCAAACAAAACCCAAACCAAACACACCTGAACCATCTTACCAGTTACTAAGAGAATGTAATTGCCTTAAACCTAAGGTAGTTAAATATTATCACTGACTAAAATGGCACTAATTTTGAGAGTGATACTATACAATATTTAGAACAACATTCTAAATGTTGTTCTAAAACAACATTTTTAATCTAAAACATTTTATCTAAAACAGATAAACCACCACTGGCCTGCAACCCCTCTCTGTCTGAGGGACAACAATCTGTCTACCAGTGGATTAGTAGCTGTGAGTGCTAGTTACTCCTATTGTCAATATCCTGAACTTTTTGAGGCCTCAACAGCTCAGTTCACTTATTCTCCTTAACKGCAAGTAGCATTAAAACTTTCTTTGTTCTCATACTTTCCTTGGAAGAAGAGGGATTCACCTGCTTGACAATTACTAAAACTCAAAAAAAAAATTGGACTTCAGATTTGTTGCTGCATAACTGAGGTTATGCTTTAGTCAATAATTTCATGGCACATTACAGGACTGGAAAAAAACCCAATTATTTAAAAATAAGTTCATTACTCCTACTCCACAGTGTTTCACTATTGACTGTTGAGAGGCATTCTGGAAGAAATTAAAGCTCAAATTTGCTTTCCAAACTRTCCGAACAAGAAGACAAAATCCTGGATTCATTGAGGGGATGTGGAGTAGGTAAACTTAATAGATAGTTTGCATTTAGAAGTAATATGTTTTAACTGTCTTCCCTCTGTAGTTAGTTCTTACAAGTTTTTAGAAATCAAGATAATTTTGTTCCTGTCCAATTGAACTTAATGGAAGGAAAGAACATGGTATTTAAAAGCTTTCCTGCCTGAACAAGGTAGTTCCTATTAATAAAAAGGCCATACTTCTGTGCACCAGTAGTACAAGTTACTACTAGGAAAGAACCCAACCAGACAATACCAATAAAACTAACTGCTTCAGCATTTCAGTGCTCAAGGAGATTAGTGATTTTAATTATACAAAATGTTTTGGTTGTAAACGTATTTGTTTTAATTAACAGACTACCTTCTAGTTAGTTGCCTTAATCTTCCTTTTGTTCAAGAGGGGGATCTTTGCAAGGCAGATCACATAAGATCCTGTTGTCCMTGACTAGAGATGAAGATTAGACTAAGTCACTGCAAGGAAGTGGTTGTTTTGGGCACCAGAAAAAACGTTATCCCACGTGGGAGTAAATTTAAGTTGTCTAAGTAGTGGCACTGGATTTTCAGGAAACCTTTTTTTTTGAAGTACACCTAAGGAAGTAAATAGGTGGTGTCCATCTACCGGGAAGTAATGATCTTGGTGAATCTTTAGGTGCCTAGCATGAAGTAGGAAGATTGAAAGACAGGAAGAAGCATGGCCTTGAGTGTTGGAGCATCTTTCTAAACTTCTAATATTTTCATATAAGCAACACAATATCACTTTTTTTTTCCTGTAAAAACTGTTTGGGATGAACTTGAATTGGCCTCTCATTTTATTCTGTTAATTATTTGTTGTAGTATATTATCCTCTGATATCCTTAGGTAGGGAAAGAGAGCTAATTAACAGCGTCTGAGAAACATTTCCAGCAAACCTGACTCAAACATACACTTGTATTAGTCAAATCAGTCTGGCGTCTTATTGGAAACAGCACTAAATCTGCTTTGGTACTTCCCATCCTCTCTACCTCCGTCTTGGCTCTTCTGTGTAACAAAAATCCGGGGAATAACTACCCCAAACTTCCTCTGCTTCCACCACCAATCTTCACTTTCAGAGAGGGTTTATGAGTTGCTTCCCCTCTCTCCCCACCTGGGAAGGAGGGAGGGAGGGAAGGAGAAGACGGCGGGCCGGGGGGGAATGGGAAGGAGGGTGTAGGGTGGAAGGAGGATGTCGCTCTCCSGACCCGGCAGGCTGTGGGATGCTCTGCGAATCCCTCTGGCTGCGGAGCGGTGGGGATTGCCAGCTTTGCGGGGGTGGCGGCGGGCAGAGGCGGCAGCAGCCCTGTTGCTGCGGGGCTCGCTGTTGCCGGCGGWGCGCGAAGTTTGTCGGGGCGGTGCCTCCGCCGCCCCCGCAGCGCCCGCCCCCCTTCCCCCGCTCGTCGCCGCCCGCTCGCTTTGGGCGCTGGGCACGGGGAGCTGTCCACAGAGGGAGGTGCTGAAGGCACGGAGGAAGCTGAAGGACGCGGACATCTTCGCTCCCCCTAATTTCCTCCCTGCCTTCTGCAGCCATTTTGCACCAGCGGAGTTGAGGGAGAGGTTGGGCTGCAGGGAATGGAGGGGAGAGGGTAAAGAGTTGCGGAGAGCGAGAGGCAGCCATGGGAGATCCAGACTGGTGTGTCTGCTGAGACCGGCTCACTGCAGCAGCTGTCATCAGCACCATGGTGAAAAGAAAAAGCTCAGAGGGCCAGGAGCAGGAGAGTGGCCGTGGCATCCCTCTRCCCATCCAGACCTTCCTATGGAGGCAAACCAGGTAAGAGCAGCAAGCCCTGGGCACTTGGGATACAGCTGCAACAGGGCACTGGATGTGCGATGGGGGGTGCGGGCTAGCTGCTGCTCAGTGGCACGGAGGATGCAGTTATKACTGCAGCTGCAACATGAAAGCATGAAACAAACTGTTCTCTGCACTCAGTAGAGAGCAATTTATGTGTTTTGGGTCTGGGAGGAGGTGTCGAGGCAGCTTAACCTGGTGGCAGTTCCAGGCAGCGTCTTGATTTGACCTTAAAGCTTCCATGTTTATGTATCTCTCTGCACCTTTCCCTTCCTCCTGTCCCATGCTCCCCATCCCGTCTGTCCTGCCCCCCACCCCCCATCTTTGAAGAGGACTCAYGGAGCTCTTATACCAGAAGCAACATCTGTCAGTGCTACACAAGACCTGCAGCTTTGCTTCTGTGTGTATTTGCCATCCTGGAAAGTGTAATCTACGCTTTGAGAGGTCAACATACAAACAGATATGTCAAAGTCTCCCCTTATTTCACAGGGCTGGAGAGTGACAGATCGGAGATGTGTGAGAGACTAGCTGAATGTATGGCTGGGGCTTTATGTTCCTTGTGGATCCTGTCAGTCTCCTGTCCTAGCAGAATTCAAAACTGAAAACATTGTAGGAGCGGTGGGGGAGGTTGGAAGATTTGAAGGTTATGGCTCTCATTTAAGGCCTCAGTCACAAAATCCCCTTATGCACAGTCACTGTCCTTCAAAATAAAATAGAGGAAAACCCCTGCAATAAGGTGACCTGATTATTTTTTTTTAATATTTACTCTGATCTCATTCTGGAGGAGAGTGACAGCAGAGGGTTTTTTTTTTCTACATGTAGCATGCAGGCCTACACTTTACCATAAGCCTTCCACGTCAGCAGTTGTGCAGAAAAATATTTAATACAGAGCTGGAAAATGAATCTCTGGTTTGAAATAAAGGCAGGGCTAAGTTCACTAATATTTAAAAAATTTTAAATAGAATATGTTGAAAATCTTTCACTGAGGTAAAATGGCCGAAAATTGTCTGATGGAAGATTTTATCGCTAGGAACTTGAGGGCTGAATTAACTACCTCTTGACATATTGGTGTGGGCACTTTTTGTTCTGGAAAAGATAACAGCATTTATCAGATGTCATCAACAGGTATCTGAACACAGTTTTGGCTTTATGTCTTCTTTTACATTAAGTTTCTCAGCGTTTTGACAATGTTCTGACATGAGAAAAATCCTAAAAATAACTAAGATAAACACACATTAATGTCTCTGATGCATCTTCTCCTTTCTTTCAGTGCATTTTTAAGACCTAAACTGGGGAAACAATATGAAGCTTCCTGTGTGGTATGTATATGTGTCCCTTTTCAACTCTTGTTAATAACTAACTTTTCATGCAAATCAATCTAACCATAGTGGCTGATCAGCAAGCTCCTCAGCTTACACTAGAAGTGGATTTAGTATGTTCAGTTTAATTTTGCACGTTTATCACATGAAGTATTTGAAATTTTTCCCATCTGGAGGATTTGGATATCATGTCCGTCTTCAGGCACAACAAAAAAGAATTTATTTGGATATTTGTAATAAGTAATTCATTAGTAACTTTGTAGTAATTAAATAAATAATGGCATGGACAAACTGAGCTATGACAATCTGGGTCTAACCTTACAGTTCATCCTGTGTGGATGTGCTTTTGCATGAGATTGATGTCATTTCAGTTTGTGATTGGAGGTTTTTCAAGCTTAAAATATTGAAAATCTATACAATACTAACAGGCTTTGAACAATACTTKTTACCATTGTACGAGATGGGAAACRCTTCTACTGGAAATTAGATGGAGCATAATCTTATCAGCATCATTAAGGAGAGGCTGTTATGCACATACAAACAACTCTTATTTCTAAATGTATTTCAAATAAAGCCTCAAGTTCCAGACAAAAAGGAGGAAGAAGGGAAGGCATGAAGCAAGTTCAAAACAGATGGGTATCTAGAGAATTTCATAATTCCTTGAATGGTTGCTGGTCTTTGGATTACTTAAAGTGTTTTAGTCAGTTGCACCCAAACTTGACAGAGTGGAAAAATTTAGTCTGGACATGTATCTTAATAGTTTAAAGTTCTTAGGTCACTCAGCAGCAATTTTCTGACTTCCTTCTCACAAGACATTAAGCTGGAGAAGCTTTATCTGTTGCTGACTCATTTTCTTCTAAGAAATCCATAAATTTTGCAGGATTTTTGCTAGATACCAAGTAGCGACAGCGGAGTGCTGGCTTAGTGTGTTGGTGAGTAAAATGTATTTCAATCCTAGCACATGCAGCCAAAAACATCATCACTGTTTAATGCCACTGAGAGTTCCTGGGTGCTGAGAGGCTGGAAAATGGAGCTTGTTGCTTTCTGTCCTTTACCAGGAACCTCAGCAGTGTGCAGGAGCCATGCCTTGGAGCATCTCTAATCTGAGGCTGTGGCTTCCTTCACCTATGGGCTCATACCCCTTACTGCTGGAGAGAGGGACAGAGCTTCCCTCTCTGTGTACTGATCTGTGACTTCCTTTGCTTCCTGCTGTGCTGTTGGCATCAGGTCCCCCAGGCTGATTCTAAAGCACTTTTCTTCTGTGAGAACATACCAGAATATACTAAGTGTAAAAAACAACCACCAAAAAAACCCTAAACTGTGAGACAACCTGAATCACATACTTCAGCCGAGAGAAGGGGAGCTCTGAAAAAATGCATTTCATGAAGATCCAATTAATTTCCACCTCTTGGATGAAGAACTTGATTCTTCTCTAGTTCTTAACATAACCATTTTCTTATGGTGGAAAGTTTTCAAAGGTAGAAATAAGTTTTGAGCAGTTGGTGGGATACAGCCTGAATTGATGGATTTGTTGCCTTCTGCTTCATCCATTTCTTCTACCTGCTGGTGCGCAGGAATGTCTGCCCACATCAACACATTCTGTACTATTCAGTGGGGCAGCAGAGTGCTGAGTGCATGGGTGAGACAGGGTTTCTGGAACTTGATAGGTACTTGACTTGTCTTCTGAAACCTCCTGTTGGCTATCTAACACCCCTGTATTGACTAAAAACACTGTGCACCTGTTACATGATCTATCCTTGTATAATTATCCAGCCAGAATAGTTGTAGGCATGTCTACAGGCTGTTAACTGTCTGGCAATGCATATGACACAACATAGTGCAGTATTCTATTATTATTCTTGGCTCTAAACTTGCTGCAGTAGGATTCGCTGCATACTGTGCATTGAGGAAGCAGATGTTGGAGRCTGAGGATCAGTGAGTACAGCATCTAGTCTGCAAGAGCATAATGCACTGCATCTTTGAGCTTTCCTTTATACCATAATACTTGAGGAAAGAAAACAGCCCTTTCATTGCATTATTCTCTTTACCTGAACCATTCACACTGACTTCAATTGTCCTATGAATAATAGCCTTTAAGCTGAAACTAAATACCCTCACTCCATACATGGTCTTGCAACATCTAAGTATGTTTGGATTTAATGTTCTTCCTCCTCCCCATTCTGAAGTTGTTCTGCCCTGACACAAGGTCGTTCATGATGTGCATGGGACAAAGCTGTAAATGACCTCACATGAATGCAGTGAGTTCTGAACAAAGCTAGTGCATTTTTCTAGTGATGGCAAGGAACAGAAAGGTATATTCTTTTACTCTGGATTGTGTAGGCCATGGAAGAACTCAAATGTTTTCTGGAGGATCCTGCAAATTCAAAGTTTACTTATATTTTGGCTTGGTTTTTTTTTGCTTGTTTTTGAAAATGTAATTACATGTTTTGTTATTGTGAATAATTAAAGTTTAAATATGGAACACAGTTCAGAAAGARGCCCCCTTCATTTTATCCAGCCAAGAGACATGGTTGCAGAAAGCTAAATTTCTGTCGTAAAGTGATTGGCATCTGCGTTTCATTACTTGTAAATGTTTATATTATTGCTGTGTTTGGTAAACAATGGAGTCTTACCATCCCTTGTGCTATGAACTCCTAGGTTCCTAGATCTTTATAGGAACGCTTCCTTGCTCACTGGACCTGCCCCAGACTGACACTACTTTCTGCCTGCACTTCAAGCTCTTTCCAGTCAGTKTGAAGTGACTTCAGCAGAGGTCTCAGCTTTCCTCCATGATGCAGCCTGAGCTTTGGAAGAACAGGGCAGTAAGGACCCCTTCAAGGACACAGGTCCAGTTCAGAAAGCACTAATCATTTCTCTGTGTTTCTGCCATGGTCCTTCTGTACCTGCATTGGGCTAAGCACTGGACCCTGCTCTTTATTTATTTTCTTCATGTGCAGTCCTGTAAGGGTGTTCCCTGGCACTCCTGAGAGGATGTCACAGGAAGTGCTGAACTTCCCAAGGTCATGGCTGACCTCTTCCTGCCTTATGCAATTCACTGCAGGTACAGCTTCCCTGYGCTTAGAGCAGGGGAAGGTCATGCAACTCAAGCAAAGCTGTTTAGGAAACCATGACAACGCCCAGTCAGAATGCTGTTGGAATGGGAACAGATAGCCTGAAGATGCCTAGACATGCAGTACAGGACAGAGCAGAGTTGGAGGTTAGGATTTCTCCTTTTGTTTCCCCTCTTGGGGAATTTTTTCCCATTTTGTTGCTAACACACAACAATAGGTGAGTGGTTACCCTAATAGCGAGGTGCTCAAGAAAGACAGAAGACGTTGCCAAGCGCAGGGGAAAGGAGGATGCCTGGAGGCATTCTTCCTATCTGAAGGTTCTTTCTCTGTGGAGAGCAGCGATCCCTCGAGAATCTGGGTTCAGGAAAAAGGTGTGTGGGGGGGGCATAGCTCTCTCTCTTCTCACCCTGCTGGCCTGGGGGGAGGGCAGTGGACCTGCTGCCTGCAGGAGAGAGCTCACCTGCTGCCGCTGCAGAGCCCAGCAYCCTGCAGGTTCCTGCTTGCTGCACTGTGGCTTCTGCTCCCTTGCCTTGCTGGGAGCCCTGTGATTCCAGCTGCGCTGGTAGAGTTCCGATACATCTCATCTATAGCTGCAGGATTTTGCTCGTCTCTTTGCCCAGCTTGCTGCTCCGAGGTTCCTGCTAAAGCTCCTCTTGCTATCCAGAGGGAGCACCAGGATCAGCACCCCCTGTGAGTTTCTAAAGGAACTTTTGTCCATCCATTTCTGCTGGCGGCGCCCACCATTGCCTTGTGAGAGAGCTGAACCAGCYGGGACCGCGCCACAGCGCCCCTGCAGGCGTGGAGGAATCATCGCACCCGCCCTGCCCGGGTGTGACTGGCTATGACCGTAACTGCACCACAGGGGAGGCTGTGTGACTGCCCACAGGAGGCTGGCATGGGGTTTGTGGTTTGCTTGGTTGTTGCTATCGTTGTTGTTGCTTGTTTACCTTGTTATACAAACTAGTAAAAACATGTTATTCCCTTTCCCGCCCACTATCTTTGCCTGAAAGCCCTGTGATTTCAAATTTAGAATAATCCGGAGGGAAGGAGGGGTCATATTCACTGCTCCAAGGGAGGTCCCTGCCTTCATTGGCAAACACTTGCCTTTCCAGCCAAGACAGCAGAGAATGACACACAGGCTGATCTTGGTCACAAGGTATTTTATAGTGTCTTTCGTTCTTGGTGGAGAAGAAAGGTAAAAGGAGAGCAGCAGCAGTGGGAAGGCAGCCAGACAAGGCTGACCACCACTCACTGTGAAAACAGATGTCACCACCAGGCTAAAAGGAAAAATGCTTATGTAAGTGGGCCTGAGGGAGCTGAGCACACACACAAAGCACTACTGAAAAGGGCTGCTTCTCCCGCCAAGGCACTGAATTCCCTCACTATCCTCTTGGCAGGTGTTCTTTATCTGTCTTTGGTATGTGGGGAGTGTTGCAGGCATGTACAAGCCTGCAGTAAGTAGGTAACTATTTTCTTAGCCAAGCTGTAGCCCTGATCCCTGAGGCTGTGGCACTAGACATACCCATAGCATGACAGTATCTGTCTTCTGACTCAGTTACAGGGAGCTTACTCAGACATTCTCATTAACCTTCTTATTGAAGCATGGAACTCCTCTCAGCTGTAACAGAASTTGTTTAGTTCATGTGGGGTGAAAATTATGTCTTCTGCCCCAATGTCTATATATGCTCTAAAACAGGTCCTGAAAGAGTAGAGCCATAGCAGAACGAAAGGGAGGCTCTCCAAGAGCAGCCCAGGACCTTGCATCTTGAGTGTCTCATATAGACAGAAGCTGCACCTTTATCAGAACTCCAGGCAAAGTCCACAGGAACACTTACCCAAGGAATTGCACATTCCTATTGGTGTGCTTGTGACAGTTATCAGTGTTGGGGCTTGGTGCCATTTAGTTCCTGTGCTGACAGTACATCCACAGGAGCAGTTTTGTAGCAGRCATTTCTCTACTGCAACTTTCGTGTTTGCATTTTTCTGGCAAGATACAGTACTTCTGTCTCAGATGCTTGTGATCACATAAGCTATTCCAGAAGCTAATCTTTCATTGTGGTACAGAAATATTTAGCTWTCTGCTCAGGAAAGAACAGAAGTATCTGTTAGGTAACCATGTAGGGAAAGCTTCTTGAGTGCTCAGAAGCCCAAAAGGCTGTGGTAAATACAAACCTAATCTAAAGATGTAATTGCAAACTCTTGAGTTTGCTGCCTCTTGAGTTTCTGAAGCATGCAGACTGTGGGTCAGAGCTTTCAGAAGCCAGTTGCTGGGGAACTTTCTTCCTGATGCCATTGAAGCACCAGAAACCAGACCTTGAATGGAAAACCAAGGGAGTAACAATATGTCTTCTGCCACTCTGCAGAATTGTGTTTCAGAATAGTGTTGGTGCTSAGAGGGATTTTTTTTCTCCCCTTACCCTGCAAACTGAATAGCTTTGTCTCTTCCAAAGTATGAGCTTATGGTTTGGCTTTTGTACTGGAGGTGAGATMATTTAATTCARTAAGMCTCAGTCAGCACTGRTGTTTGGCAGACCTTTTGGTGAGCWAATTCAGCTTGCTAACCTGGTAGGAAATACTTACCTGTATGCTGACCTTCCTTTTGGCTTGTGCTTCCTTTTGCTGAAACAGCTTGTGAGCAAAYAGGTAGCCATGAGGCTAAGCTGGATTATGGCAAGGTCATGCATGGTCATTATCTTTGCTATAGGCACGTTAGTGAAGGAATATCACTGCATTTGTAACCTATAATAAGATACTTGTATATGATCAGAACAATGATTTATTGAAATGGTTGAAGCAACTAGCAGTAAGGAGCTTCCCTGGAGATTTCAGAAGCAGATAGTCTTATTTTGTGTTACTTAAGATGGAAATAATGAACTTGCTGAAGCCATCAGCTCTCTAAGTGTTCACAAAACTGTTACATCATGRCTTGACAAAAAATTTTGTACTCGGATTATTTTTGTGACAGGGTGTGAAAACATTTCCTAAAGCCCATATACCTTTAGTGGGTTGCCCTTTATGTTTATCTTGGGGTGGTTTTATGATAATACTGTATTCCTCTATTGTCTGTTTTATGCCCAGAAATGGGTCCTGTAGCTGTAAGCTGGGTCCAGGGGGAGGGGTGGGAGCAAAGGAAACTCTGATGCCAGTTTTCTTTCCCAAGGACTCTCTCCCCTAGTGTGCTCGGTTTGCATGGTGGAGAGGTTACCCTGACACATTCTTGCTAGCTAGCTTGCTTCTTGTTAGCTGTGGCAAGAGGCTTTTTCCATGAACTGCAGCAGAAAGCTCTGACTGCTTCTGTGCTTTCTTCTGGAGCTGTTTGGCTTAGCTTTGGGTCTGAGAACCAGACCATCAGTGGGGAAGCTGTGGGACTGGTGGGGAGGCTGTGGGGACACCACATCCTGGCTCCGGTCCTCAGGAGAAGCTGAGCCAGCTGAAGAACTCTAAATCCRCCAGCTTTCTCTGCAACAAGGAGGTTATATATCTAATTGTTATTCGTTGTTTTCATGTGCCCTGTGGGTACTTCATTTAATAAACAGTTTTTTCACTTTCATCCAAAACATTAGTTTTGTATCGGTGGGGGAGTGAGTGCCGAACCCCTTGTCCTATGGAAGCAGTGGGACCCTTTTGCTTTAGAGGAAACATTCATTCCCCAGTGTTTTCTCCTAAACTTGTCTCTAACCTGACACAATATTACACTAAACTGAAGGAGAATGTGTGTTTTAGAAGCATATCCAGCACAGCTCCACAAATACAGGCTCCCCTAGCTCCTGGGCCTTCCAACAGTATTACTGGCCTTACCCAGCACAGCTGTAAGCYTGGCTTGATGTCAGCACTTACTAATATACAGATGATACTTGCTTTAWGTCTCTTTGCTGAAAATATATTGTGTGGCCCATTCATTTCTTAGTCAAGTATGTCCATATGTCTGGTGAGCTTTAGTTACAGTCTGTATTTTTCAGAAAAAATATGATAAAATGTGCTTTAGTTGTTTAATTAGACTTTACAGGTTTTTAAAAGAGAATGTTCTATGTACTGGAAGACATGTGTGGAAATAGATACAGAGTATTTTTTTTTTCTTTTTTCTTTCYTKTAGTCTTTTGAAAGAGTTTTRGTAGAAAACAAGCTGCATGGCCTTTCTCCAGCTCTCTCTGAAGCCATCCAGAGCATTTCTCGCTGGGAACTTGTCCAAGCAGCACTCCCTCATGTGCTGCACTGCACTGCAACATTGCTCTCCAACCGGAACAAGCTAGGTTAGTGCTCATGTCAGATCGTTTTTCATTACTGAAGTTGTCAGTTAAAACATGTGAGATCAATGCTCAGGGTGCCAACATATTCTAAATCCTTAGAATACCAGTTWGTTTCTTCTGGGGATTGTCTTTCTTGAGGATTGTCATTCTTSTTTGTAGRACAACAACCTGTGAAAGCTTCCCCAGTGAAGTTAGTGGTCTGATGAGCTAAAGAGTCAGAGTAGTTCAATAATATTTTGCTAGCTATTTCCCAGAAGTAATGGAACTTATTTTACCACCCAGCAGGCATGGGTTCCTTGAAGGAATACTTATTTCTTTCAAGGCATGCTGCAGTGGTCGGTTGCAGCAGGTGCTTTACTATCTTCATCTGGGTCGGTTGCAGCAGGTGCTTTAATAGCTTCAGCTGGGGTTTTTTTTTTTTTTTTTTTAAATTCAAACCAATGCATGTGACTCTCAGCAGATAGTCAATCAGACAATAAAGAGAGAGGCAGGTGCAAATCCAACTTACTTTACTATGTTTTTACTGTTTTAATCAGTGGTTTCATCAGGAATTTGCTTCCTGAGACATGCCAATAAGGACCATTAACAAGACACAGCTTGAGCACCTTGCAGTGCTCACTGGCATTTTGTCTTACTCAACAAAGTCAAACAGACAAGACTGTTGAGTTGGTTCCTTTTGGGACCACTCTATGTCCATGCTGCTGCACAGYTAACATTACAGAGACTGAGCTCCAAATTTTGTGGAATAAGTGGAGTCTTCTGATTTAGGTGGTTTTAAACATAATGAGACAGAAATCTGATGCTTTTAAGTGTAGGATTTTAATTTTCAAATGCTTATTGAGGCATCGGATGTCCAGCCTCCAGTGCAACTCTGGAACAATCTCAACAGTATCATTAACAGAAACCCTGTGAGATTTTGTGATGCATTTTTCCACGCAGGACATCAGGATAAGCTTGGAGTAGCTGAAACAAAGCTTCTTCACACTCTTCACTGGATGCTGCTGGAGGCTCCTCAGGACTGCAGCAATGACCGATTTGGAGGAGACAGAGGCTCCAGCTGGGGAGGGAGCAGYGCCTTTATCCACCAGGCTGAAAATCAAGGATCACCAGGACATCCCCAGCCCAGCGCCATGACTGATGARGAGGAGAATAACAGAAGGAAGTTCTTCCAGAATTCCATGGCCACAGTAGAGCTATTTGTGTTCCTTTTTGCTCCCCTCGTCCACAGGATTAAGGTAAGTGGTGCACTGWTTGGGTGTGCTTCTGGAGACAGCTCTGGGGGGGAAAGGAATGATTCTGCCTTTGTGATTGTTATTCAACTCAGTGTACACTGCACAGTGGGTTACCACTGCAAATGTTTTCCCAAGCTGCCATTCTAGTGATGTGAGCAATCAGCACAGCATCAGGCAGGCACAAATAAAATAAATCCAAAGTCARCTATTTTTAGCCTTTGGGAATGTCAAAGGTCTGTGGTCCTTGTGAAGTCTCTTGGGTCCTGAGGACGTCAGAAAGGGTTGTGAACATTAGCTTGCTCCAGTGATTCAAGCATTGCTCACAAARGCATTGCTGATTTTCAGGGATTCCACCATAGGGCTGCCACTGGGATTTGTTGTTGTCACTACTAATTACCTTAATTTTAATTACCAGGGCATTTTTATAAGCATGGCAGTGGTGAAGGCAATGGAGCATTCCTTTGTTCTGAAGTGTGAAGCAGGGCTTCAGGCCTCCTGTTACTGGTGTTCTTCTGTTAATTTTATGCTGACTGCATCAGCTTTGCATAGTGATGTGATGAAAAGATACTTTCTGCATGCTCTGACTYTTGCCTCTGGGAGGATGCCATTTAGCCTTTATGCTTCCAGCTAGGTCTCAGAAAAGAGTAGGTCCTTGAAAAAGGACTATAAAGTCCTGAAGTGATAGGGCTGTTATCTGTTCTAATCCTACCTTCTATGCTGCAAGTTGAAGAAGATAAGAAAGAGCAGGAGATAAAGGATAATATTTTGATTAGGACAGGTAAAAGCAAGACTGGAGATCTCTGTTTGGAGATAGATAGACTATCTCTGTTTGGAGATAGACTGGAGATCTATTTCTGTTACTATCTTGTACAGTATTGTTGAATTTATTTAGCCCTAATTTTTCATAATTGTTTACCAGTTGTGTAAGCTMCTGGGACAGGACAGGAAGAAACATTGAATTCTTCCCAGTGCGACATAAAAAATGCAGGCTGCCCTTTGAATAAATGAAATTAAACTGATGGTGAACCTTGACTATTAGAGATTGGAGTTCCATTTTTTTATATTAATCTTTCTGGCATGTTGTTTACAAGATGGGGTTAATAACAGCCCATTAAAACATGCACATTTCTGTCATCAAAACAAAGTTCAGGAAAGGAGGTAAATGAGGCATGTAACTGGTTCACTAAGGGAGCTTTGTCCTCTCTGTCTCATAAATCTCAGGGGAAGGATACTGCCTGATCAGATATCCAAAGCAATGCATGGGCTCAAGGAAGATGACAAATGTTTCCATAGACAGATCTAAGCTATTGAATCCCTTTCTTCTGGGAGGATTTGTGCCTTGAGCAGTGTGTTTTTAAATCAGGCTTTGGGGGATGCATTTAATCCTGTAACTTCACAACTGTAGGTAAAAGCGTTGGCACATCAACACAAGCTAGCAGAGCAAAGTGAAAATGCAACATTACTGCTACCAGGTCTAAAAGCCTTGCAAGCTACTCATTAGTAAAAATAGTATCTAAAACTAAGCTTAGTTTAAGCCAAGCTTGTGAGTTCAGTATGATTAGAGAGCACTAAGAGAGGGTAGGGAATAGAAGGGCTGGAGAGCTACAAGCAGTCGGTTCCTGCCAATCTTTTAGCTGTCCCTGCATCATCCTTTCCAACTGCTGAGGCACCTGGGGATATTTCAATAGCAGAGTGTTGTGCCTCTATWACTGTGCCACCAACATTGATGTTACCATGTTTGTTTGCCTTATGGGGTAACTAGAGCTCTACCAACACATATGTCTCCAATGTAGATCTAACTTTAGGTCAAGTGCATACCTGCACCTTGATCCTGTAAAGATTTACTTGTCTACTAATTTATATTATTTCAGCTGCTTGCATATATAAAAACAGCAACGGCACAAGTGTGAGTGGTACCACAGTCTCTGTATTGACATAGTTCAGGTACAAACAATGCTAATGATAGCAACAGTAATGTATACCACTACTTCGTAGTAATCTGTTACATGTTTCCTCAGTTTCTAAGTAATGTTTTAGTATTTAGTATTCTTAATCTTTTGGGGAAGAAGTTCAAGTCTCGGAGTGTAAATCCTAAAGTTGAGCTTGAATACTAAACATGAAGTGGTTCTGTATAATTAAAAGGGATAACTTCTGACATGAATGGCCTTTTCTTTTAAAGCTTAATGTTCTGGGGAAAACAGTRTTCAGTAACTAGAATAGAAATTTCATTTGTAAAAAATCCCTTATAGCTTTTTGAACTGAAATTTCCCCATGAATTTTTACTACCCATATTTGACATGTGTTGAGCTTGCTGAGTATTGTCAGAAGCCCTTGAAATAACRTATACTGACCAGAGAACTGTACATGATATCACTTATGTCCTGTAAAATCTGTGCATTGGAGAAATGACAGTCTTCACAGATTGGAAACAAGATTCTGTTTTTCTTTTTAGGAGTCTGACCTGACGTTCCGGTTGGCTAGTGGCCTTGTTATTTGGCAGCCGATGTGGGAACACAGGCAGCCTGAAGTTTCTGCCTTCAATGCTCTTATAAAACCRATCAGGAACATTGTTACAGGTCTGTGACTTTGCTGTGGTAATGTAGCTCCTGAGATCTGGGAAATCTTTATCTTTGTTTGCCTTGCATTTTTTGGCCATTGTATATGGAGGAGTATGTTGGTCCTGCAGGATTCAGTCAAACCTTGGAATTGTTTAAGGTTGTTTCTTTTCAGAGTCAACTGACATTTGCATAATAATTAAATAGGTGATGGGAGAACCATCACAAATAGGAAATTAATAACCTTTTAGTAGAGTTATCTCTTCTGTCAGCCTCATACAATTTCTGGTAGCCTTGTCTTCCTTAGTTGATAAGAAAGGTAAAGATAGTCCTGAAGAAGGACTCATGGAAGCCTGACATGAGTGAGGATGTCTTTTCCAAATTGGCACTGGACAAGAATAAACAGTGAYGAGCACGCAGATGGTTCTTCTGCAATCTAAAATTTTATTTCCAACATGTTATGAAATGAAAAATGGTACTTTAAAGGGAGTCCTAAGATGGTCTTGGTTGTAAATTCACTTTTGCATRCTGGAAAGGATTACTCTTTCCTTGTGCTTCAGAACTAGTGAGACTGGAGTTGGGTGTGTAGGCTTCCAAGGCTTTGGCTTCCAAGTCTTTTTTGCCTGCCATAGTCCTAAAAMCACTTTTTTACTGTTATGTTTCAGACAGTAGTTTTTTATAATTCCTGCAAGTTGGTGAATTGAAAAGTGAGTGGAGTACAYTGCTCTAGCATTCCTTCCTGTTGTCAAAAGCATGGAACTTTAATTTTCAGCAAAGCAAAAATTTAATTCACTAAATTAGATTTTTCTGATAACAGGTCATTTGGGATGTCATATTTTTTTGAAAATAATTTGTAGACCTATGGGACAGTCCAGAATTGAAAAGAATCAAGTCTTCCAAATGATTTAAATCAGTCATTGACATCTTGCTCTTTCATCCCTCTTCTTCTACATCTAGAATAAAAATGTAATATTTCAGAGCTGGAACTAAAAGAGAAGATTAGTCCTAAGTTTTCTTTGACTTTTGGAATGTTTTCTACATTTGGAATGTGTTTCTGCGGTCTGTGTGTGTGGTCAGAAAATCCCTAAAAATAATTTAAGAAGTAAAGTCTGAAAGGRAAATGCTCCATTATGTTTTGAAAGTGTTTTCTGCAGGAGAGAAATACTAACTGGAGAGAGGTCCTTTATGTCTAGGAAGATGCTGCTATAGTGGYATCATTTTAGACTAGGACAAAAAGTCAAATTTACTTAAATTTTCCTTCAAACAACAAATTGAAAAAATCAAATGAAGAAGCTTTGCAATGTTTTGTTTGTAGTCAGTCTGATCCAAAGTCGCATCTCCATGGCTTTCAATGGAATCTCAAGACCTGTCATCCTAGTCTGTATAATGCCCTTGATTTTCCTACAGTATTATTGATCAAACTTTACCTGTGATATCCATGTGCTTCCTGTGATGAAAGCATTTGGCAAATTGCAAATCACAATACACTCTGAGTGATGTAACCTAAAAAAAGTACCTGAATATATGTATAAATACAATGAAGAACTCCAAAATAAAAAGCACTAGTCCACCTGGGAAAACTCAGTTAAGGCAAAAGTGTTTAGGATAAAATTTACATTCAAATTTAATTTTTAATTTTAAAGAAATAGAGATTTTCAGCAGATAATGTTGTTGACAACACAATGGAAAGAACTCTAAAAACTAAACCAGTCCTTTTTTTTTTTTTTATGGCTGTGACTATTGCCTAGAAGTGTGCTTCAGATAGATGCTGGGTTTGTTTTCTGATTTATCCTTATATTATAATATTTTATAACAAGTACATTATAATGTAAGATGTGTTTCCTGAAATGTCCTCTTTTGACTTCTTTTCTCAGCCAAGAGAAGTTCTCCCACCAACAATCAGTGTGTGACTTGTGAATCCCCTAATCTGGACAGAGGACGTACGGAGGTAAATTCTATTCTAAGGTTTGACCACCTTGAATAAGTTGCTGAAGGAGAGGGGAATTATATTAGAACAAAACTTTAGCTCCCACCCTAAAGTATTCCAACTCCAGAAATTACAGTTATTYACAGTTCTTCACAGCTAAGGATCCCAACATTGTTTGCAGTGGAACCAAAGGGTTTGGGGTATAGCTATCCGGATCTCCTGGGCCTTATCCTGTCTTACAGAAGAGAAGACTGATGTTGTGTATGGCAGGAGGGTTGGAGCTTGATTTTAAGGCCCCTTCTAAAATTCTCCAAACTTATATTTTCTCCTGGGCGAGAACCTTTGCCTGTACAGTGCCTTGTATTGGGAAGCACCAGGCTTGATCAGTTTTTCCATTGTATTAAGGCATAAGTAACAGTCATGTCTAAGCTCAAATTGCAGTTATAAAACCAATATGGAAGATATAAATATGTTTATAGACCTATTTTCTTTTTACAACTATCCAAAGGGACTGCAGGTGGTCTGTGAGACACCACAGCCGGATTCTGTACCTCCAAAGGCTTCTGTTTCAGCATGCCATCCTGGAAATTCCTTGGATGGAAGCATATCCTCCCAAACCTCTCAGGARAGAGGTTCTGCACATCCCAGGTACRAAGACCTTCAGGAGAAACTTGGTTTCATGTGACTCAGTGGTGGAGGTCACAYGAGTCCTTTATCTTGAATCCACTCTTGTCTGTACGTGCTGAGGGTGCTGCATGTTTGTATCAAATTCCTAATTTGACAGACCTCAGTTCTGGATGATAAAAAAGGTGGCAGCACTTGTTACTCAATGCTGCTTTTGTTGGAGATATCTCTATCTGGCCTATTGGGACAGTTTCTTTGGTCTTTTCTTGAATATTGTTTTTCTAGAATAAAAGAATCAGAAGTAACTTGCAGGTTCATCCCTTCCAGGCTGGATTCAGCTTCAGGCAGCTGGTATATTTTCTGGCTTCCTTCAGATCAGATTTTATTTAATCTTCGCACAGAATTTTCGCCAGCCTTTCTCCATTACTTTTGTTATGCCTTCTTTGCATCCTGGTGCATAGCTGGCTTTAGGTTACTGGCCTAAAGGAGCAGACTAACAAAGAAGCACAGCCATGCAAACATCCTTCCAGCTTGTCCTGCAGTGTTCAGGCCGTGGTTTTCCAGCATGGCACCAATAAATTCATCTAGATTTGGGCACATAAAGATAGAATTAGATTTTCAGTAGTGCTGGACACTCAGTAGTGCCTGCCATAAATAAATCAAGCTGATGAGTATTTTCAGAGATTTTGGAGAGGGAAGGCTATCATTCTAAGTTTCGGTTGATCTAGGAGTGTCACTAAAATGTCTGAAAATTTTGGTTCTGTTACATATCTCTTTTGAGAAATGTCATATCCAAAACACTGCAGTTTCAAGAAATGTCTGTATTACTGTGACAGGAGAAGGATGGGATGGAGTGATTTTCTGKATATCATCTACAAACAGCTTTGATCTCTCAAATGGGAGCTCAGAGCATCCTTTTAGTGGTGCAAAGGACAAAGCCATTTGCTAAAGCTTTCATCCCATCAGGAAGCTTTCCCTGGGATTTTGTATCAAGCCTGTTGACAGTTCTTTATTTARTTTGTATTAATGTGAGCCAGAAAAGCTGAAGGTGGGGACAGAGCTGCCTTTCTGTGTGTGAACACTACTGCTCAGATAGTGCACAGCTGTAAAAAAAACAAGCAGCATTTTAAGAAGACAGAATCAGGTGATCAGTTTATCAAGCAGGGTCTGGTGGTTGCCATGGGGATGAAGCTTCAGACAGGCCTTGAAGAGAGCATCATTATGCCTCCTCATTTGGAGGACAACACTGATCAGTTAAAACTGTACAGGGAGCTTTGGTTGCCAAGCAACAGACAACTGGGGAACAAATGTTGTTTACTCTGCTTACCAACAGCCAAAGTATTCCTTTGTCCTTGGCTAGGAGTTGAAGGAAGGCCACATTTCCACTTTCCCTGCAGTCACAGGCAACCATGAGCAGATTATATGGACACTACATTTTCTCATAAATGAAGATCTGAGTTTAATTTCTGGTTCTTCAGATAGTGTTTAAACAAAAGGCTTCTTCTTGTGATGCTAGCTAAGTGTCCCTGGTCCAATCAGTGTAATTAACCAAATGCAGATGACACAGTTTAACTGCAAAGCAAATAAAGYTACAGCCTTTTATCCAGCTGCTACCTTGAACAGGCTACATTGGAAATGGGCTTTGCAGGAAGGACTTTAGTTATGAGTATTTCATAAAGAGAACACACCTTGCTCCGGTCTGTGTCATGCCTCAAGTTTGCCTGTGCCACATAGAGTGAAGCATGAAAGCCCCATGCATCACCCATCACMATTTTTACTGAGATTATGGGTTTTATTTCTGTTGCTGAGATACTTTGARTGTATTTCTGGGTTTTTGCAGGCTGCATCTATGTGACACAAYCTAGACTTTGACAAAACCACCCTTCACACCAGGTTTATGGGAAAAATGTTACAGCATATTCCCATTTCTCATTGTTTTCAGTTTCCTAATTCAGCTTTTCAGGTTTTTATAACAGCTCATTTTGAAGTCATCAAACTTGCAGCATTTTTACCTGGAATACAGCACTATCTGTGCATTTCATTTAGCGTGGCATATGCTGACACAGATCTGCTAGTCTGCAGTCAGCGAGTGCCTCCAGCATTAGCCAGTTGGGCTGGCAGCAAAACAGCTCTTGCAGGTTTGAGCTCTGGATCCATGCATTGCCCTGAGCCCAGTTTTGACACCTGCTCCCTGTTTCCAAGCTCATCATGTGGAGCTGGGTTCATGTGATTCCAAGTGGTGTCAATGTTCAATGCACCCTTCTTCATCCTTTGCCAATTCCATCCCTGCCTTGGATGCAGAGCCCAGAGATCCACCAAAGCTCTTTACAAATGCACTTGGGCACTTAGAGATCCCACTGGTTAATATTGCTGCTGTTCCCTATTGCATTTCTGGACTGTGGCATTGGACCCATCTGTTCAATTTGTGTGGTGCCTGGCTGGACATGGAGATGTCCTGTCCGTGCTGTTTGCATGCTGTTTAACAGAGTTGACAATAAAAACAGTTTTTAACAAAAAACCAATACAAACCTGATATTGTTGTGGTGATTCTCAAATGCCTGAGAGTATAATGCATGATACGCATTAATTTTTATAGAATATAGAAATCCCAGAAATAAGCAGGTCACAAAAGAATGTTTCTATTCACAGAGTGGAAACATTTAAAATGTGTACTGTAGCAGAGAAAAAAAATATTCTGGAGTTTCTGGCCCACCCCCAGGATTTCACACCTTCTCTTGCCATATGATTCTTATTCCTTTGACTCTCTCTTACTTRTTTCTTTTCTGACAGATTGTCTCCTGACAGCTAGTGACAGTAGAGAGGGTAGCTCAGGCCAGTTGTACTCTGCTGGGCGACAAGTGGCATAAAAGATTAGGAATAAAAAGTTTGGGGAATTTTATCACAAAAAAGATTGGCTCTGAAAACACATATGGTGCCTTAGAAATCTGAAATCTCTAGATTATAATTTTTGAAGCTCACTATAGATGTCTTGCTTTTATGTGCACTAATTTCTTAATAAATGCTTAAGAAATATCATATTAAAATCCTTTGGAAAGTTATACCACCTGAAGGGCAAGAAAATTATAATGAAGGACTAAAATGGTGCTTTTCTCTAGAATATCTTGGCAAAGATTGTCCATAATAGTAGCTTTTACTTGTATAGGAATAATATACTTAGCTTAAAGGGTTAACTAACTTATCTGCTTTGCCTGCATTTTGTTAAGTAAGGCCTGATATGTGCAAATGTAAACCTTTCCTAAATATGTATTAATAGTWCAGAATAGCAGATGCTAAAGGATTTTCCGATTTCCACTGAGCAAATCATTTAGTTAGCACAGGTGCTGGAAGCTTCTCTTCAGATCACAGTTTAAGAAAGCAACCCTATCCAAGAAAACACTTAACAGTATGTACTGGAGTCCTCTGGGGAGCTACTGGAGTCCTCTGGGGAGCTGCAAGTTAAATATCCACTTACATGCCTTCAGTAATGTTTTTTGTCAGTCAGATGTCATTGTCCCAGAGAGTCAGTTCTTTATTCAGAGATTCCAGTATCTAAGCAGCCTGGTGACCAGCATTTCTACTGTGCTTTTTGGAACAGGGTGTCCYTGGTGATCCCGCCGTGCCAGAAGTCTCGCTATGCCACGTATTTCGATGTGGCAGTGCTGCGCTGCCTGCTGCAGCCGCACTGGTCCGAGGAGGGCACGCAGTGGTCGCTGATGTACTACCTGCAGAGGCTGAGGCACATGCTGCAGGAAAAACCCGAGAAATCGCCCGAGCCGGAGATCATCCCTTTGCCAAGGCCTCGCAGCAGCTCCATGGTGGCTGCTGCGCCCTCTCTGGTGAACACCCACAAAACTCAGGTGAGAAGTTCCCATCAATAATGAAATAACTGCTTTTGGGGTGATGCTGCAAAGTGATGTGTGGACAAGCAGTGATAGACACAGCTTTGGTATTGTTCACCTGCACAGAGGGCAGATATGTGCATGGATTCAGAAAGAGATCCTGAGAATGATGAGCATTTTGGAGGCAGAATGTGATGCAAAGGGTCAGAGCTGGTGACTGTTGAAAGCTGGAATGTTGATTTGGCGTAATTAATCTAGGGTGAATTGGGATAACATTAGTTTTTATTGTGAGAATGTACTAATGTAGTTGTCAGAAGAAATAGTGGCCAATGCCTTTGCATTACAGTGTAATGGTCAGGATTCACTGACCTTCTCTGATGAGCTCCCTCAAAATGAGAGAAAAGGAGCTTCACTTGGTACAATACTACACACTCCAAATACTTGAGTTAAAATATTGAATTACACTTGGCAAAGAGTGGCAGTGAGCAAAAGCCCTCCATGTTACTTCTTCTGTTACATTTATTGCATAACTTTCATATTTGCTAACAAAATCTCAGTAATGAAACTGTCCTAATAGGTATCAAGTCTTGCTTGCTGTTTACTGACAATGAACCCCATAGTCCTGACCTTGGTGTAGTAAAGACCTTTGYGTTTGAGCTTAAATTCTTTTTCTTTTGGGTAGCTAACCAGATCTAGGGATGAAAAAGGATGTTATTGTACTTTCAGTTAATCTCCTTGTTGATTTGTGCTATTTTTATGTTGTGGCCCCTCTTCCTGTCATGTGGGCTTATAACAGCAGATGATAATTTATTTAGTTGATGAAACAGCTTAAAAAAACATAGTAGATTCTATTTTTGCCATCCAATTTTACGACACACCTTGAGTAAAAGGTGGGTTAATTTTGCTATTAAATGTAATTTTTTAGTCAAATATCTCAGAATTCTTGGTGCTTTTTTAAAGATCACTGCTTGCAGGGCTCTGACAGATTTTGACCTGTCATTTTATAGGAAGAAAGATGAAATATCTTTTCTCCAGTAGACCCCAGATGCTCATAATCTACAAGACAAGCATAAACAATGTAAATATTAGTAACATTAGTTTTAGAACTCAGGACTTTATAGACATTCTTACTATTTTTATGAGAGCTGATGGTTACTTGTGGTTGTAAGTGCTCAGCAGAAACTATTTAAATTGTATTATACTTCAAGTGTCACGTCTGTAACGTTTTATCCCTGTGAAAGCTTGACATAGCTCCATTAAGGCAAGGTGATATGAATTACTATTCAATCTTTATCTACCTGTGCATGCAGATTTTATAAGATTGCTGTGCATCTACAGAAAACCCTCCTTAATACYATCTCCTGGAKGGAAGATTRAAATATATTGTTGTTGATGTGTTTYACTATTTCCRTACATGTACTGTCTCTTTGCTCTTGCTCATAACAAACTGGTTGTTTTGCAGATTAGCAAATTTACCTCCCAGTGAAACATCAAGTGCAGTCAGTGGTTTAGAGAGGCTGTATGAATGGAGTTGTTTTCCACAGGCACTGGTTGCACTAGTGTTGTCCAGGTTCTACTGTAAAACACTTCTCTTCTTTCACAAGCTTGGCTATTTCTTGCATTTTTAGGCAGTTACTCTTGCAGAAGACTGCTTTACTCCATTTCTCCCCTCTAATATTTTTCTGTGAAATCCATTTGGCAATTCCTCTGGGTGCATTGTAGCAGCTAATGGGAGGTTACTGTGCAGGGCATACTTTGCTCCAACGTTGTTTGATTGGTTTYGGTAACCTCTTTGTCAGACCTGTTTGTGCTGTACTTCATCAAAATGGAATCCTGTGTCAGGGTTCTGATTTGTTATGCAGAGCAGCTGTGAGGGAGGAAGTGAAATGGTCTTCCAGGCAGCAAAACTTTCAACTCATGGCCCTCTTCTTTACAGCTTTGAGGGCTGAAACCTGTGCAACCCACAGAAGCAGCTGGGCTATAGTTCATCCCAGCCAACTGTAGGGATGTAACTGTTGTTCTTATATTGAGAATCTCATCACCCAAGGTCCTCTGCTACTTCAGGATAGAGAATGACAGATAGAGAATGATAGAGCCCTCCCAAGGGCTAAGATTTGTCCTTTCTGTCAACAGAAGGGGTCATATGCTGAGCCTTCACAAGATCATCTGACACAGGGTTATGCTTAAAGCCTGATCTTTTTGSTCTAGAGCTTAAATTCTTAACACTGTCATCATTTTCACTCAAAGCTTGATCAATACCTTCTCAAAAACWTTGGCATTCTGTCTTTCAGCAGGAYAGATTTAAAGTGGCAGGCAAAAACTGAGTAAAGACAAACAAATCTGCCAGCAAGTAGCATCAGGGTGCAGTCGATTTTTGCAGCAAATCCACATTCCTTCTGTTCTGCACTTCATCAGAGCAACCAGTAAACTGATGATCTTGCATCTCCCTAAGCCTCATCAAAACTCTCACACTTCCTCTTGGTTTCTGTGTGTCTGAAATCACATCTCAGATATATGCTTGGGCTAAAGCAGTGCGGACTGAGAGGCCATGAGAAACATTCTCCATGTAGTGCCTAGTGAGCTGAACAGCAAAGAAAAGGTTCAGTGCAGCATTCCAGCACTCCTTATTGCATGAAAAATGGGGGGTGGATGGAGTGGCAATAAAATGAATAATAGTCTTCTCTAGAGAGTGACTTTACTCTAAACGTGTTTCAGACCAGGCAGCATGTGATAAAGGAAACCTGCACTGCACCTGTATGCGGTAAATCCACTATAAAGGCAGGCATAGGACACACAGAGCCTTCAGAGGCTCACAGGCTGCTACAGTCTTGCACTTCCATTGCAGGGGAAAGAGATGAAATGTAAATTAATTATAGGATCAATGCAGGTGTAGTGCTCACTGCAATGCTGATAGAAAACCAAGAGTCTCAAGTATAAAAATATCTTGAGAGCTGAGAGAAGTACTAATGAGCTGGTATGCATACAGTCATGCAGGAGGAAGACGATAGAAACAACAACATCTGGAGGAGCAGGCCCCAAACTATCTTGCATTGTTATTCTGTTTTATACATGTCTGTTTTATATAATTGTTGTGTAGTCTACTGCACAGAATGACCATGTTTTTCATCAGTCTTCAACAGGATTGATTCATTAAAAAGCATCATATGCCACCATCATATTTAAGGTGATTCTGTGATTTGCTTCTCTGATGTTGTTTCCTTGACACCTACTCTGAGCAGATTTCAAAGTTAGGACTGTGTCTTTGTGTTTTGKATGTCTTGTGTCTCAGTACATCCTGATCCATACTCTGTCTTTTGGTGATCCTAAGCTTCCTACTGAAATATTCATTTAGTAACCAATGGACAAAGATGGACTGAATCCAAAATAAATTCATACAAGGTTTCTTGCCTAGAAGAAGACAGAGAGCTATAAAAACTAAGAAACAAGCTATATGGAGTACTTGCTGGTCTCACTGTTGAGAACATCTGGGGTTGACTATTGATTTGCTGTGTCTTGGATTTWATATGTGACTCCTGCCCTGAATCTTTAGTCATGTATGGAAAGTGGTTGATAAGAATGCTACAAACACTAGTGAAGAGGAGCCTTGCTTTGCTGCTGTGTGTCTCCTACATTCTTGTGCTAATAAAATGAATAGGGAAGATTCAAGAGTAGTCTTTGATTAGTCTCAAAAGTCTCTGAAAAATGTGTGRTCCCCAACATCTGATACTGGGTTTCAAAGACCTCAACTGCAAAGGCTGTCACTGGCTTCTGCTGCAAGAAACTACAAACTTCTATACTGTAGAGGCTGGTTGGCTCTGCMATGTGCAGTCTGGGTAAGSRGAATCTAAACCTCCTGTCACAGCARTCACTTCATCTGYCCTTGATAWATGGCTAGCTCTGCTTTGAAAGYGAAAAGSTATTTTAACASGACCCGCTTGTTCAGCAGAATATTTCTGGCAGGACAGMAAAGATAAAGAGCATTCCATTGGAGACAAGATGATATTTAGGCAGAAGAAAATTTCCCTGTGGGAATTCMGTCAGGTCTGCACAAGCATCTCATGGTAGATGGCATTCTGATCTTTAATGAGAACAGATGGCTGGAAGCTGAGCTTGTGCCAGTTTTGTGGCCAAGTCCTTCTTTGCAGCACAGGTGTAGGATGTGTTGCTCCATGCAGAGGTGAGTTGAGTGAGCCTCATGGTTTTTGCAGTTATGTGACATTTTTGATATAGGAAGAGGGGGTCCCTTATGGACAATGATGGACTGGGAGCCTTGTCATTACCAGCAGAGGATRTTTACTGATGTGGAAGTTTTAGGTTTCTTTTAGTGAGTAAATAATTTTTTTGAAAATTAAGTTTCTCTAAGGGACAGCGCTGCTTATTGCAGTTTAGTTCCAAAAGGCATATTTAAAGGTTGAAGTTATTAAGGACATATTCTCCTAGATTTTAATAAAATGGTTTGCAAAGGGTAGCCATTGTGATTACTCATCAATGTAAATCAAGGCCTCAAAGACATCATAAGCTACCCGGAGTCACACCTGGGATAGAATCAGACTGAGGAAGAACATGTTCTTTCACATCACCAGACCATGCATACAGCAATGCCTGAGGCTTTCCACAATGTGCTGTACGTTTTTCTTTGGTGACTGAAAAGTTAGACAAAGTAAATAATTCCAGAAGTTTCTATTTTTTTTGTTAGTTTATTTTTATTTAAATGTGTGAACATTTTTTGTGCAATGAATTGGAGGTATTTTTCCTCTACAGTGCTCCTATGACAGCTGTAGGAASTAGCTCCTTTTCTATAACTGATTATCCTCCATTTCTCCTTGTGTTTGTCTTTTTTGGGAGCTGCAGGATCTTACAATGAAGTGTAACGAGGAAGAGAAATCGCTAAGCACAGAGGCATTTTCCAAGGTTTCTCTGACCAACTTGCGTAGACCAGCAGTTCCAGATCTTTCCACAGACCTGGGGATGAACATCTTCAAAAAGGTGAATGGAAGAACTGTAGTTTTTGTATGATTCAACACCTCAGTGTCCTCCCAAGTAACAGCTGAAATCTGCTCAGACTATATATTCATGAGGTCTGCTTCAATATATATTCATGCTMTATGTGAGATTGTCATCCCTTTTCATTGGAATTGATTCTGTATATTATTACAAAGGTTTTTATATGCACATTCCAACACAATACTGAAATTTTTGTTAAAATTATTGTCCTGATGAAACTGCGTGAGAGGAGACCACTTAAACAGTGCTGAATTTTAGGTGCTGGTTCTCACTGTAGTTCCAGTTCATTCAGTGAGTTCTCTTGAATTTTTAACTTTATCTTAGCTGGGATTTGCAGCCATGCAGGATAGCAGCTGGAGTTTTGGGGGTTCTACGCATGTGGCTCAAGGTCAAAGAATGTCCTGAAATTGTCCAAGTGCATCCAACTCATTTTAGGGCAAGGTTGAATTCCTTCAAACACTCATAGGATCCAGCATGCGAGTAGATCCTACCATGGCTGAATGGCCAAGATAAAAGGACAAAGTGAGAAGTTATACTTGGGACATATATCTGTGTTATCTTTTCCCCTCAAGTGGCAGTTTTCCATGCCTCAAGGTTTCTTTCTTGCTCCTGTATCTCCTCCTCTTGCTGCAGTTTAAGAGCCGCAAAGAAGACAGGGAGCGTGAGCGCAAAGGGTCAATTCCTTTCCACCACACTGGGAAGAAGAGGCAGCGAAGAATGGGAGTGCCTTTCCTCCTCCATGAGGATCACTTGGATGTSTCACCCACTCGCAGCACTTTCTCCTTTGGCAGTTTCTCTGGAATTGGAGAGGACCGGCGTGGCATTGAGAGAGGAGGGTGGCAAACCACCATATTAGGTGAGATGCTGCTGTCTCTGCCCCATGTCTTGTGTCATTCCTTTAATGAATATTCAGAAAATACCGTAGGTTCTTTACTTCTTCATCCAGTCTCTTTACCATGTTATGTCCTTGGTTCTGTTTACAGGATTACACATCTGTTGGTAATTGCTCACAGCAGACTTTGAAGCACTTATGCTTCAGTCCACTTTTTCTCTGAAAACGACCTTCTTTACTGGAATAATAGCTATTGTAGGATCTCTGTACAACGTGATTAAACCTTTCCCTGAGTGGAAGCAATCATTGCACAAGTGCAATTTCAAATAGATTTGAAAAATGTTTGCATCCTTTTCTTTAAAAGAGAAATCTCTGGAGAGGGAGCAGTGTCATTAGTATGACAATTAGTAGCAGCATTGTCATTAGTCTCATTAACAATRTCATTAGGATGCAAAAAAATTCTATTCACGTTTTTCCCAGAGTGCATGTTGGATACAAGTAGGATATTGTCTCAGTAAAGTTTTTCTGTCTTGGTATTGCAAAAATACAGAGTTKAAACCTAAAAATTTGCTACTTTAATCTTTTTAGTTCCCTGAACAGTATCCAGGTATTGAYWGTGTTTCACAAATTTAYRCCCTATGTCRTAGAGTTTTGTCYTGGGAAACTTCCTTAGGGTTGATAGCAGCAAAATGAACTGTCATGTCAGAATGTTGTCGTTTTCACAATCTTAGATTGCATCATTTTGATAAGCTGTGTTTACACACATCTCTCTCTGGGACACAGGAGGGTAGTCAAGTAAATTCTTAAAGACTCATATGTGTTTTATTAATGGTTAGTATATGAACATCTACAGATTTCTACAAGAATAACAAAATTATTATCCAAATCCTCCTTTTCATACCTTCAAGACCTCAAGAAGTTCGTTAAAGATCGATGTCAGTGGCATCAGGTTGTTCTTGTGGCTTAACCTGCAGTTTTTTGCTTCCTGATATTTCTGAAATCATGTATTTCAGATCCAATGGGAAACAGATCCTGCCAACTTCAGAGAAATTCCCCCTCTATCAGTAGTTTGTTTTTTTTTTTTTAATTTGTATTTTATTGTATCCTTAAAGAATTTCCTTTGCCTTAGCACTCCTTATCCTAATATACCTATTTTTATGAGGCAAGAGAAAAATAAACTAAATTCCTATAACATGCCCCAAAGGATGGAGTCGAACAATGCTGACCAGTCTTATTTTCTTGAAGGTGCTAGTGGTTAAGAATGCAGGTGTTAGCTGAATCAGTGTGTACTGAGGAGAAGAGTCTTGTGGATGACTAAATGAATAACTAACTAAATAAAATATCCGATTCTTGTCGTCTCCCTAGGAAAGTTTACCAGGAGAGGGAGCTCTGATACAGCGACGGAGATGGAGAGTCTGAGCGCCCGGCACTCGCACTCTCACCACACGCTGGTCTCCGAACTGCAGGAACCGTCCAACAGCCATGGCGAGAACACAGTCAAAGAAGGTAAATTTAGCACATCRGGAAATAACGTGTCACTGAAATATCAACCCCAAAAAGTGGAGGAAGTGTTACTCTTTCTATGTATGATTATGTGTCTAATTACTTTTTCATTTTTTTTAATTTCCGTATCTCTTGAGGGCTTTTTGTTTTATGAAGAAAAAGGCTTCAAACCTTTCATATTTTCCGGGGCAATTGTTAAAACAATTGGTGTCTCTCAGCAGAGAGAAGGCATGGTTTGGGGTTTTCTTGCCTTACCCCAAGGCAACACCGCAGTTTGAGCAGAAACTTTGTATTGCTATCTTCTGTCTTTCATGGGGAATTTTATGGTATTTAATGCTTCTTTGCAATCCACAGGATCTTTGCACATGAGTTATCAGGGATTACTGAAAGAGCTTTAAATTGCATTTAAAGAGGGAAATGGTTGGACTCAATGATCTTATAGGTCTTTTCCAACCYGAGTGATTCTGTGTTTCTGTGTAAGATTTGGATATGGATTTTTGTTACCCATGTAAAAACAAAACAAGTAAAACCTCAGTAAAAAAAAAATCCACTTGGATAACCATTATATTTAGTAGCTCAGGAACAAAATTTCCTACTGCCATCTTTATTGCTACCTTCACAATAAAAAATTCAGTGAATTAAGAAGTCACACTTGCCAGAAAGAAATCTTCTTATAGAAGCAGCTAATTCCTGCTCTGATCATTGACCAAATTGTGGCCTACTTCAGTACATACTGCTGTTGGCCTTAGAATGTTTCTCCTAATTAATAATGCTAGTTCAGTGCTGGCAGGGTTGCACAAGCTGTCAGGAAATGTGGTTGCTACTCTGCCAAGGTGTTATTTGCATAATGCATCACCGAGTCTTTGTTCATTAAATGTATTAAATGTAATTTTTTAATTTATTAGAATACATTTAATAGCCTTAGGAAAAGGTTCTTCATAATTCTGTAGCCCTGTTACTGTACTGTTTGGCAGGTGGTGGTCTAAACAATCCTAAGGGACACCTAGGGTCTTTTTAACTAAAGGATATATTTACCTCCTTACAAAGCACTAAGTGYGAGAAATTACCAACACTGTGGCTTGGAGTTCAGCATGGTTTGTAAAAACATGTGGCCTTGATAAGAATTTGCCAGTGTAGTCAACCTGCTAAGCAGAGCAATTCCAAGTTCCCTTCCTGGAACATTGTGAACTCAGACTGTTGCTTTGATCGGCCACTTTCAATRCGGTTAAAGGGATAAAGGGTTTTATCTCAGTATTTGGGATCTGAGGTGCACAACTCAGCAGAAAATGCTCACCATGTATAGCACAGATACAAGTTTTATAGATTTCTGAAATGAGCATGTATCTTTCTAGGATTACTCAATAAGAAACTTAACAAATGGAGTAATTCTAAAAACCCCTCCTGCCCCCCGGGATGAGGCCAGAGCCCAGTTTACATGATGTGTTACAGAGAGAAGGCTTCAGCCAGGGCTGAAGGACAGGCTGACAGGACAACACAGGACATGCTGACCCCTGATGAGGATGTTTGGTCTCTCTGCCCAGCAGAACCCMTAAACTAAGCTGGAATATCAGGCTGCAGGATTTACAAGCATGCAGGCTAAGGGGTACAAGGAATACCTAAAGGGTACAGCAATGACTAAAAAGAGTATATAAAATATATTAAGTGGTTTGTGAAAAGGAAAGGCAAAAATCATCAGGCATCAAAACCTTGCAGTGCCTTTCTCATCAGACAGCTTTGCATTTTGGAGGTGGTTTAAAGTGTCTCAAGTAATGTTTTCTTMWAMTGYTGTGATGAAATTTTCCAAAATGATKTGACTAGGAAAGCTGTTTCWAAYTTGTGTTGTGGTTCYRCTATCYTCACTCTTACCTTCCAGCTGCAGAGTCCTYTTTCTTTGTCATGCAGGGGCACTGCTGCTTTTAAGAAGAGACACCCAACTAATACAGGAGCAAAGCCAGCCAAATCCATTTGGATTAGATTTAGGCTGATTTCCTCAAATTACTTGGTTGCCCATTTAGCTGAGATCAGCTTAAGCAGCCAGGGAACTGAACTGCTAGAGCAAACATGGATTTGATGTAATTTATATCATCTTAAAGGAAGAAATTACTTTACCTGACATCCTTGTACACATCACAGGAATSAGGAGCTTGTATTTTCTTTTGGCATTACAAGCTGCGTTAAGAGCTGCTCCCTTTATACAAGCTCCACCTCAATCTTCCGTTCCAAAACTCTAGAGATGGAAAGTTTCAGGTCACTGTTTTCATCCCTACAGTGCGGTCCCAGATCTCCACCATCACTGTGGCAACTTTCAACACTACCCTGGCTTCGTTCAACGTGGGCTACGCCGATTTCTTCAGTGAGCACATGAGGAAGCTTTGTAACCAGGTGCCCATCCCTGAGATGCCCCACGAGCCACTTGCATGTGCYAACCTCCCACGGAGCCTGACAGACTCCTGCATCAATTACAGTTGCTTGGAGGACACAGATCACATTGATGGCACCAACAACTTTGTCCACAAGAATGGCATGCTGGATCTCTCGGTAATTGGCAAGAAYGAGGAAAGCCAGGTCCCTCTTCTGTCAATATAGAACTCAATAGTACCATTGAGATCAGGGGTTTGATGGGCTTTTCCTCCACCACTTTATATGACTTCTCTCAGCAGTATRTAAAGGTCAGTCAGATATATTTGTGCATATAAAAGTCTCCTGTGAGATACTGCAACTCCTGTTACTCCTTGCAAGGAGCGCATGTGCATGTGGAATGCACACATCGAATCTGAAGTGGCGTTACGTAATGGCTGTGTTGCTGGGGCATGCACCAAATTTCCATAAAATAGTATAARACTGAGTAGCACCTTTCTTCTAGCACCATAAACCTCACTTTTTCTGCTTTCCCCTTAATGATTTTCCAGCTCATGGTRCACTGGAGCAGTGTTCTCAGGCCCACAGATAGCATCTCATGGTTTCCTTTTCAGACTGACATGCCCAGTCTGTGGTTTCTTGTCTGACACTTAGCTTGTAGGCTCCTGGGATTTAGTGTTGTGTGTCCTTTGTTCAGGGTTTGTACTGTGCCTGCTGTAATGAGTTTCTGGAATCTAGAATTTCCAGGCACTAAATAATAGAAGAGAGAAAGGAGACAAAGTAATTCTGGCTTTAAAAATGATGTTTGAATTTCTTAGGTGGTCCTGAAGGCTGTTTACTTGGTTTTAAACCATGACATCAGTTCCCGGATTTGTGATGTTGCACTAAACATTGTGGAGTGCTTACTGCAGCTTGGTGTWGTGCCCTGTGTGGAGAAAGTCCGGAGAAAGAGTGAGAACAAAGAAAACGAGGCTCCTGAAAAGAGAGCAAGTGAAGGATCCTTCCAGCTCAAAGGGGCTGCTTCAAGTTCAACTGGTGGATATGGGCCAGCTCCAATTAGYGGAGCTGGAAATGGAGAAGAAGGAGGTGGTGGAGGAGCTGGAGGTGATGGAGGTGGAAGTGATGGAGGTGGTGGAGGAGGAGGGCCWTATGAGAAGAATGATAAAAACAAAGAAAAGGTTTGTCTTATTTCTCTTATACAATTCCAAATGTACTGTAAGCTGTGCTAAGGTTGAGTGTGTCTGTGCATGCAACTGCCCTTGMTTTTCTCTGGTGCTCACTTGTGTTTTCCACTGAGGAAATATGTTTGGCAATTCAATCACAGTCACTACTCCAGAGAAGGAGCTGCCACAAACAGATTTTTTAAGCCTGGCATGGACACTTGAAATATCTTGATAAAGTGTTTGGAACCCTCGATAACAATGATTTTTTTTCAGGTTTATTATTTATAACTGCTAGAAACAGAATGCAGTGTGGGCGCACAGTTCCTTTTATTTGGTGACTAGAAATCATCAATTTTTCTGTATTGCTGCAAGAATTGATCAAGAGATGCTATTGCTGACCTCAAAAATTGCTAGTTATAGTTGCATAATATCTAAAACATTTTAAAAAGATGCTTGGTTTTCTACTCAACMAAGCCAGCTCTTTGTTTTTCAGGGAGAATTTTTTGAAGTAAATGCTGAATGGTATGCGGAGCAGCATGGAGAGGCTTCACATTTATAGCATAATGTTTTGATGGGAGCTGAAAGGGARTGGGCTGCTCTCTTAGCTTGAAAAATAATTGGCATCAACACTACAAGAATTACAACTCAGCAGTGGAGTGTCTGAGATGAGAAATGAGCAGCCATTTGTCGAAAGTAAAGTGCTAAAAAAAATTCCAGYAGTTGTGCTAGGGTTTCACACACTCTTTCCCTCTGTGACCCTCAGGATGAAGGCCCATCTGTCAGCACCCATAGGCTGGCACTCACAATGCTGATTAAAATTGTGAAGTCCTTGGGCTGTGCCTATGGTTGTGGAGAAGGACACCGAGGGCTCTCTGGAGATCGCCTGAGACACCAGGTATTCCGGGAGAATGTAAGAGAATTAAAGCTCACTAAAGCGTCCCCCCTTGTACTTTTGACATCAGCTGCTGAGATTGCTGTCTGCCCCCTCTGTAGCTTTCTCTGTACTGAGAGTAAATGTGTTGCTCTTAGCTCACAAAATGTGTTGCAGCCCATCTGTAGCGGGTTTTCACCTATTGTTGTACCTTCCAGCTCCTGGGGCTTGCTAAGAGCACACCTGGTGCTTCTGGCAACCCTAGTGGGTGGGACAGTACTTGGGAGCAAATTTGCTTTGTGAGCTGATGTAAGAATTTTTCGCACGACAGTACCCCAACAAAGCACGCTATTAACAAAAGGTGCAGCTATTTTGGGTTGCCTCTSTTAATCCAGAATTCTAAGGTGTAAGTATGTCCACCTTTCCTAGAGGTGATGATGACTGATTTCTGCTGGGCTGTTCCATCAGCTCCTGGTAGTTGGAATGCACTGTRTTTGCACTGTACTTGTGCTAGTGTGCTGCAAGGAAGTAAAAGACTTACTCATGCCCTGTTGATTCCTTAATTCCTTAMATTTTTGTTTCTGCCCAAGTTAAGGCAGTGAAAAGTGCCTGGTATAAGATTTATTCCAGAAGAGTTAGTCTCCCTAAGATCAGTCCAATTCCCTATCAAATGGGAGCCTTTCAAAGGCCTTTTCAGGGCATGCCTCTTCCTCACATTGTGTGCTTGCAGAAGGGAGCATTTTTCGTGACTGTAAAKGAGAGTTTATTAATCCTGTGGCAGGGGTGTAAACCCGATTCTTCTCCATGGCTTTGGTAAGCTTGAGCCATGCCAACAGAGCTATAATTTGGTTCTGGGATCTGAGATTGATGTCTCAGATATGGACTGACTGCTCTGTATCCTTGCAGTGCTCTTGTGTTAGCTAGACTCCCAGGTACCGAGGAGACTGCAGGAATGATGCCAGTTCTGGACACAATGGGATAAGATGGGATGAGAGATTCCCAGTGGTAGCAGCAGGAAGGTTCTGCACAGAGCCCTGGTTGAACAGGTTCCATATTCATCACAMTGCCAGTTAGACTTGTAAATTTTGTTGGAGCTGCACCAGTAAAGCATTTAGACCTGTGCATAATATTGAGTATAAATCAATGGGTCTCTTGGAACAGAGGTTCTTACCAGGCCTACTGAATTGAGTAAAATGTTTTCTTATGTGTCTAAGTCTGCTGCATTTTCTCTGCATTTGTCTGGCCAAACTGCTTTGCATGCACCATTTGTGTTGACTGCATGGACAATCACGTCTGAGTTTACTGGAAAGTTGTATGGGAATATTGTAGCTAGSATAGAGATGGTATTTTAGATTCTTGTAACTCCAACCTGCATGGGGTCCTAGTAGGATGGATAGTTTTGTGATAAAAAGTTGACAATTAATAGCTTTTAACTAAAAAGATAGAGTTTTTTATTATAAAAATTGGTCATTGKGTGTAGGTGTATTCAGTGGGTTGGGTTTGAGCTGTAGGCTGAAAATCAGATGCCTTAAGCTAAGAACCTGTTCCACCAAGGCAAGGAGCCTTGACAGAWGTAGTACATTCCTACTTTCTTTGCATTCAGTGGGATTTTACTTTGGGGTTGGCCAGAGGACGRGAGGCCTTGAGACATGGCTGGTAGTGACTTCATTACCACCTCAAACAAGGGCACCCATAGTGGTGTGCTGAATTTCTTATTGTGAATTTCCTTGTGCTGAATTTCTTATTGGCTCCAGAGAAGAACCTGTCTYGTTATGGGACCCTTCAGAGCCAACACAGCACAGGCTAATGGCAAAATTACCCTGCTCTTGCTAGCAAAACTTGAGCACTTACTTTGATATGATATGATTTGATGGATACTGTTGCAGGCCCAGAACTGCCTCACRAAGCTGTACAAACTGGATAAGATGCAATTCCGGCAGACTGTGAAGGATTATGTGAATAAGGATTCTCTCAATAACGTGGTGGATTTCCTGCATGCTTTACTGGGGTTCTGCATGGAGCCAGTCACTGACAGTAAGTATATAGCTGGCATCAAAACTCTCACTCTGTTATTCTTAAACTGTGCCTTCAGAAAGAAGCTACACCCTTGTCCTTGTCCTTTAAAAAGCTGTGGACCAAGAGAGTTACACCACTTTGCATCCAACAAAYAAGTGATTTTGCCTAGAGAGCTTGTAGCACCCTGTGTACCTGAAATTGAAGGCCTTTTGTTTGATTCATCCTCTTTTTCATGGTCTTCACAGAMGATATTTTCATTTAACGATACCTCAGACAGTAATTTTCTGCTTCATTACATGAACAGGCATCAGGTGTTAATGGCCTGTTTAAGCCAGGGTTTATTCTGAATTGAGGTATAATTGAGTATTTAAACCCTCTTCGGTGCCTTATTCTGCACAGCTCTCAGATATATGGATAAAACAGTTCTGGAATTGTTCTTTTTCATAATACTACTAGTTCTGGGAAGCTTTCATACTTATAATTTATTATACCCTTTGCTTCTGCTTTGTTTTTGTTGGGTGGGAATGTGAAAACTGAGCACAGGAGGSACGTGTCCATGCCTCATACATCATAATGTCTTTATATGTATGCCTTTCAGCCCTTTCTTTTAAACTGTTCTTGACAAGATGGCTTACTTATACTTGAATTTTACAGACAAGGCTGGATTTGGGAATAACTTCACCACAGTGGACAACAAGTCTACAGCCCAGAGTGTGGAAGGCATTATAGTGAGTGCCATGTTCAAGTCATTGATCACTCGCTGTGCATCCACTACACATGAGCTCCACAGTTCAGAAAACCTGGTAAGCCTTTGATACCATATTACCAAAGTTATTTTTTCACTTGAGTGTCACCAGTGAGAATTTACAGTGAAGAACTGGTTCAGTTTAGCCAAATCCTTTGAGTGTAGCAAGTGATGCAGTCACAGTTGAAATCGCGGTCCCTGAAGGGATTTAAAAGACATGTGGATGTGGCACTTGGGGACATAGTTTTTTGGTGCACTTGACAGTTAAGCTAAGTTAATGGTTGGGTTCAATAATCTCAGTTAATGGTTGGGTTCAATAATCTCAGAGGTCTTTTTCAATATAAATGATTCTATGATTCTAAGACCAAAGCCACCATGAATCAACTTTTAGCAAAGTCAAAGCAAGTTTCACTAGATTAAGCACATGGCCTGCCAGTGTCACGGTGTTTGAATTACTGAACAGCAGTTTGGYAGATATTACTAATGTTTAGACAACCATTCAAATTATTGAACACCTCGTTGCTTGTTGCAACATAGATGCTGCCTTCCCAGAGCAGTCAGTAGGGTGGATGATAKGAACTCTCTTTTTCCAAATTGGTGCACTCTACTAGCTAGTCTCAGGCCACCTCCTTATCAGAAATTAAGATTTTTCATGGAAGCAACAAAGAAATGTTCTTGTATTTCATCCTTACAGCAGAGCTATGGAGGCACTGAAGTCCAGCTAAATGAACAGTAGTGCTCTGTGAGGAGAAAGGGGAAGGAGAAGGAAAAAGCACAGTAACACACTACAGCAGAGTAGCCTGCCCATGTCCATATTCTCTAGTTCTTATGGATATTCTTCCTCAGGAGTATTTCTCAACTGAGATTAAGTGATGAGATACAGAAAAATTGACCCCCAATATCTGACCTAGATTAGGACACGAAGTGTGAATTTTCCTTATAAATTGTGTGTCTTTGTAGACCCTATTTTAGTTAGTGTGCAGGGTGAAATGTTTCTCTAGGTGTAGGACCATTACTTGTGCCTGTATGAGAACACAGCACGTAGACCATGTGTGCAGTTTTGTTGCTGCGTCATTTTTAAAGACAGTTTTGTGGTCAGTCTTTTACTAAAAAGAAAAAGAGCAGGATTCAGATGCAATTATTAGTTTGTTGAGGTTGTTTTTTTTTAAATTTTTTTTCATTTATTTGTTTCTCTTTTTTCCTTGCTGGGAAATTTCAGAATAATCCAAGGTCTTTCAGGAGAAATCGCAGATCAAGAATCACGTCCTGTAAAACTATTTCCACCATGCCCTTGCCCTCATTATAGAKGTGATTTGCACATCACAGATGTGTATGAATGTTCAGAACTAAAAAGAGCCTTGAGTGTAGGAGGTAGGATGGGGAAAGCATGAGTCATTCCTTTCTCTTCCTATGATGTGAAGCTCTAAAAGAATGAGGAAAAATCCTGACACCCACAGGTTTTGAAAAAACATACTGTTGTTTTCAATCTACATCACCTCAGATACATCTTAAATTTTWGATGTCTTTTAAATTTGTGGTCTAGATTAATGGTATAAAACAAAYTATAGTTCATCTTTGCAGCTACCTCATTTCGCAGCTCTTTTAGCCTCTRTCTTCTGTATCTCATTGAAGATCATGCTCCATAGTAATAATAATGTAATAATAATAATAGTAATAATAAATAGTAAGAATAATAGTAATAATAAATGGTAATAATAAATAGTAATAATAATAACTTCCCRTTGTCTGCTTCTTCTGAGTGCATTAAATGAGTTTCCGGCCAAAAATTACAAAACATATACCTGAGGAGTAAGTCACACAACAGCCAGAAGAGAAGTAATGGACTGTTGAAGTACCTCAGAAAGTATTGATTCTCACTGCTTGTTTACAAACTGAAGTCTGAATTTTTTTTTTATGGTGTCTTGCTGCTCAGGGCTTGTACTGTGATATCCGACAGCTGGTGCAGTTTATCAAGGAGGCTCATGGGAATGTATTTCGGAGAGTGGCACTCAGTGCCCTCTTGGACAGTGCTGAGAAGTTAATACCAGGAAAAAAGACAGAGGAAACAGAGCAAAACCCCAAACCTTCTGGGAGCAAAAGGTGCGTGTCAAGGGGGAAAAGGTAAATGAATGACTTGTGTATGACTGTATGACTATCTGTGCTGAGCACAGAAGTAAGGAGTCCAAGGGCTTGTTTTATCTTGACAGCATGTCAGTTTTGTGCAGACTTGTGCTGTGTCAGCAGCCTCCTTTAAAATTTAATGATCTGAGAGTGCAATGGATTTGCAGTGAAAAGCATTGGCACTGTCATTCAGTAGTRATGAGAACAGTGTAATGGAAACACTGGGAGAAGGAAATGTTAAGAGAACTAARAAGCATATTGTCACTCCCAAAACACTGTGTAGATATACTTTTTAATATACATCACATTCTTTGGGATGTGTGTCTGTTTTTCTGACAGGTAAACCCCAATATGCAAAACAAGTCCAGAAGAAATTTGATCCTGACATACTTCTTTATAAAAAAGCTACTTCCTCTGGTGCTTTGAGGAAATTGTCATATTAAATGTCAGGAAGAAGGATTAAGAAAATTGATAAAGTCCTGAAAACCTTGGCTTTGCTTCTAAGAGCTGATGCCTTCTTTGGGAATAATATGTAAATAGAGGGAGTAAGTTGCTAAGGAGAGGGCACATCTCTAAAACTGCTTTGCAGGTTTCCATGTCCATTTTTTCTGTGATGACCATGAAATGGGCCATCCATTCACTTTGGCTGATGACTTATCTTGTCTGTATAGATCTGAAGTGGGAAGCATCATAATTGACAAAGTCCAGGCCTCAACTGCCCCTGATGAATGCCGAAGYTATGTCTCAAGCCGCCCAATGCAGACTCCAGAACAGTAAGTAAATATTGAATTGTTCAATGTGTTGGTGCCAGCACCTTCCTTCTGGGGTTAGTACAAATGCACAGGACAGCAAAGGCTTACCTGTTTGGGTGGTACAACAAACAGTTGTACCCACTACTCTACAGTAGGTATAAGATTGTTTTACCTGCTGCTGTACAACAGGAAGGTACAATGAACAGGAGATACATAAAAAAAACAGGTAATGCCTGTTTTTAGTGCTGCCAACTGGGCTCCTTCTGATTTTGACAGGGAAGCAGCAGAGTTTTTCCTGTGAGAGTGCAGCATGTTTGTCAGTATTGCATTCTACCAAAGCTGTGAATAGCATTTTAGTTCCTCAGAGATTTCACCAAAACTGTTCTCCAAGCTTTGYTTGTACTCTTGAGGGATGATTCTATTAATTTTCAGCTCTGAACTTGTTGCTAAGGGTCACTAATGCTTCAGTGAGAGCTAGGCTATTCCTGACCTACCTTGGGCACAGAGTGGCCAATGACTGTTTTGTCAGCACAGGGAACAAGCTTGCTGTTGGTACTGCACAACTCAAATKTCTTATGTCCAAAGAATTCTGCCATCTGATGTTGAGGTAAATTAAACAATACTGTTAAGAATTTTAGGAAATTCTATAAATGGGCACCTGTCCCTTAGTAATTCCTCTGAACATGTGTCTGTCTTTTTAAAGGCCTTTGAGATAAACTTCATGAAAACATTGATTATGTCCCCACTGAAAACAGTGTGTTTGGAATTCAAAATGTAARAACTTTAAGTAATAAACAGGTTAGGAGGGGTCTGCAGAAAGGGGGTCTCATTTCCTTGATAATTCAAACTTCACTGAGATGCAGTTCATGCTTTGCACACCTTTTCTTCCAGTGATGAGCAAATCCAAGGGGCCAATCTGGGACGCAAGGACTTCTGGCGAAAGATGTTCAAGTCACAAAGTGCAGCGAGTGATACCAGCAGTCAGTCTGAGCAGGACACATCCGAGTGCACCACTGCTCACTCTGGAACCACCACGGACAGGCGCTCCCGCTCGCGGTCCAGACGGATCTCCCTTCGAAAGAAACTCAAACTTCCCATAGGTAAATGTATGTCTCTTTCTATTCTATATACATATTGCTTGTGCAGAGGAATAGAACTACATATATCTGTCTTAAGAAGTACTGTAACACAGTTGTTACAGTATTATTGTCCGTAAAGTGTGATTTGCTGCTCTCTCCATTTTACAGATGTGGAGCTGAAGCAAAGGCAAATGTAAGCAGTTTGCCAAAGATATCAGGGGATATCTGTATCCAAAAAGAAAAATGGATCTTTGTCCCCAAAGTTGTAGGCTAATACTGTGATCTCACAGGCTCTTTCCCTCTCTGCAGAAGATAAATAGTCCAATTAGCATTTGATAGACAGAGAATATATTCTTTACAATTCACAAGACCTGGCCTTGCGTGGTAGTTAGTACAAGTAAACATGAAAATGTTACCATCTGCTTTTCTCCCATTTTCCTCTGCCTTAGCATGGCCACTGTAGAGAATACACTGCAATTGCTAAGAAATAGATTTTTGCTAGGAAAGTTTTTTAGATTTGTCCTGAGTGGCTTATTTTGTAACAGGGAACTGGCTGAAGCGCTCCTCCCTCTCTGGCCTAGCTGAYGGAGTAGAAGATCTCCTCGATATCAGCTCTGTCGACCGTCTCTCCTTCATCAGGCAGAGCTCCAAGGTAAATGTGTCAGGGGGGGATTACAGACAGCTTGTAAGGCAAAGATCTGGCTGGTGTTAACTGTACAATGAAATATTTTATTCAATATTCTGTGAAACTGTCACAGAAGTCTCCAGAGTAGAGCCATGGGAATTTGAGACCGGACTTTCGTGCCTCATGGTGAAGATAAGGTTAAACCTGCACTGTGCTGGTCAGTCTGCACTGGTGCACTGAGAGGCAAGTGCAGGGTCTGTCAACACACTTGAAGTTGAATTGTTGGTCACACTTTCCCTTCCCTTTTTGCCCTTTCACAACCTTTCCAGAAAAACTAATCCTTTAAGCAGAAAGGTTAAAAGAGGAAATGCTACAGCATTTATAAATCTATGCAAACTCACCTGTGTTGCTATGGTGACCCTTACAGCCCTCATGTAGATAATTATKCCTAACAAATGAGAGGAAGAGCCCATGGAATGGCACAGGCTGAGCTGCCCCTCTGTCCCTGCACAGGTGAAGTTCACCAGCGCAGTGAAGCTCTCGGAAGGAGCGGGGCCGGGAGCAGGCCTGGACAACGGGCGCGATGAAGAGGAGAATTTCTTCAAGCGTCTTGGTAAATGGCGCACCTGCCGAAGACACCCATCCAAGCTTCATCACACAGAAGAAAAAGATGGTTAGAAATCAGGGTTCTCGTCACCTTTTTTTCTTTCTTTTTATAATTTTTTWAATATATTTCTTTCTGTATTTTACCTCTTTCTCTTTTTTCCTGCTTTCTCCATAGTTTTTGTCTGCATTGTAGCCTTCTCTAATTTTTTAGTCTTTGTAACTGTTTTCTTTCCCTTCCTTCTTTATTTCTTTTTTTTTTTAATTTAGAAAAAAAGCTCTGGTAAAATAAGTTTTTCTTCCCTAAAAAAATCAGATTATCCAAATAAATTATGTGATAATATATTTGGGCTTCTAAAATCAAATTAAATTTGGTGAATACACATGAAAAATTGATTCTTTCTTCAAAGCACTTATTCAGTTCAAAATTAGGTGTGTAACTCTTCTGTTGCCTAGTACAACAATGGGTGTTCCATCAGATTTTTTGTTTTGGTTTGTTTTTTTTTTTTTCAATTTTTAACTATTGGACAGTTTTAACAAAGATCAGTACAGAAATGGAAAACCCTGCACAAACCTTGTTATAATTATCTCTTTTCTTCTGTGTTTGCATGTCTAGTGTCTGCATACCATTCGTTAGGGATGCGGTCCCTTTTTCTTAGTACACAACTTAATAATAACAATGCTCTTTTTCCACAAAAGTATATTTAATTGCTATGCATTTTCAAAATCTGCAATGTTTGAAAAGAACCTTTACGAATAACACAATTTCATGGCATATTCTGTTTTAAATATCATGTAGTCATTCACATGCTCATGTTCTCAGCTCAGAGCGCATCCTTCTTGTCAGGGAGATAATGTTGTATCCTGAAGTTCTGTTCCTTTTTTTTTCAAGACAACCCAACCAGATTCCCAAACACACATAAAAAAGGAGTAAATTTTCTTTTTCAGCATGATTTCTGTAACTTTACATTGCGTTACATTTTCTGGCGTTCTGTTTGGTTTTTTTCTTTCCTGACATTACATTTTGATTCTGCATTGTATTGTATTTCTCCATCACATGTTCCATACAGTGTAATGCGTGTAGAGCATTGTTCAGGCGAGTAATACCAGCAAAGTGTGAGCATATGTCATCACTGTAAACTGGTCATTATCTGCCCTGCAGAATGGTCTGCTTTTCAATTTGCTCAGAGTAGAGAAGTATTGTTCCTTTGGGAGAATGCATTGGTTCAGCATCTTCTTGATGTTTGGTAGCATTCCCATGCAATGGAAGGAATTGTTTTCTTCAGCTCCTGCTTTGTGCTGAAGTAGGTGTGAAATAGTTCCACCACACTTCCTCCAGGTCTCAATGGTTAAAAACAGCTGAGGGTCAGTGAGACCTTTTTAGACTGCCACAGCTCTTTCTGCAGTGCTCCTGTAAGTTGTCCTTCATATTTTCTTGTAAGAAATATTTCCTTTTCATCTTGCTRATACTAGGGTATTAAAAATTCATAAGGCAAAAGGTGGCAGTTAAGGAACTCGTATCATTGTATCTACAAGGATCTCTGGTATGCAATGAAAGCCACATTCTATTAGCAAATATATGAGTACATGCCCTGTGTATGTCTGTGCTTGCATGTGCACAGTGATATCACAGCGAGGCCCTTTCATATGGCACAATTTCTTACCCAGTAGAACAGCAACATTACGTAGAGCCTTCAAATTTCTAGTGCTTCTGTATCTTCCATACAGATCATCAAAGTTTCTGCGCTTTATGAAAAGAGAATAAAAGCCTGGTGATGGTGGATGGGTGAACTGTTAAATCCTGCAAGGTCTAATCTTAAATCATTGAATTGGAACCTCTCTCTGCCTTCCCATTCTTGTCATTTTTGGTGCTATAACTTTACTTTGCTTGTGCATTTTCCATGTGATGTTTCCTCTCATGTTTTTGGGCTTTTTAACAGTAGACCAAATTTAAGAGAAAATYGAGAGAGGAAAAATACATTACATTAAAAAATAATAAAATGTAGACTAATTTCTGACATTATTTATGAACTGTAACCTTCATTGTGATATATCATCTGGACCAYTGGAAATTCTGTGTTGCGTATGTATGTAAGCATACATGTGTAAGYATCTGTATGTGTGCATATGTATACATATATACACACATAAATATATACACATTCATGTGTAAAAATGTTCATTTTATTGATCTTTTAACTTTTACTGAGATGGAAACATATATACATATTTACAGTTACATGAGACCCATAATGTTCCTTTGAGCACTTAGAGATGACTTTGTGAGTGACCACAGAAGATGTCAGGGTGTTCCAGGCACAGAAATGCAAACTTGCTCTGAGGGATGAGCTCACATCACACAGTGAGCAGCTGTGGGGCAGGAACCTGTGTGTCCTCCTGCATTTGGAAATGGTYTCTGCTTATTCGGTGACATCTTCTTCAAAACTGAAGAATATGAATTAGGTTAGTGAGGGCTGCCTTGCTCACAGCAAGGCTACTCCAGGATGGGCACAGCAAGTAATTCACCAGCTGTCTTTGAAGGATTCTCTTGTAAAGCTTCAACAAAATGCAAGGAGTACCACTGAGCTCAGATGGACAAAGGCTCTGCTAGAGCTTTATAATGGAGACTAGGGACATACCTTAGGCGAGCTTTTGTTCTTTATCTCATACAGGACAGGGCCCTGAATGGGAAACATTTGCACTCAAATGAGTTRGTGTTACTACACTAACTGAGCAGGAAGGCTCAGATAAGATATCAAGTCTGTAAGGAAACAAAGGATTTAGGAAGATGTTTGTGACTGCTCATATATGTAAGTGTTCTACCTGTTCTTCCTGCTTTGTCTGCTTTTTCCATTTCAATGGCATATTTTCCCAACATGGGAACTTTGTTTGCTGCAAAACTATGGACAGCTTCACTGGAGAGAAAAAAAAAAAAAAACCCAAAGAATTTTTTTAAAAGTCTCTTGAAATTTGATATATCTCTGTCTTCAAGAGAAAAGTGAARATCTACATTGTCAATTTCTCTCATGGCTTTTGAAAAAAAAATAAGTGTTAAATGCTTTCCAAGTAATTTTAGGGAGTACTTTCTCAAAAGAACTTTGTATTTCACACATTCTTCTTTCCTGAAGAAGTCAAAAAGTCCTGTAGGGTTGATGTTTTTACTTTTGTCTTTCAGATAATCCATATTTCAAGACAGTCTTGATTTCTCCACTCAGTGTTCTCTTCTTCAGTGCTTTATCCTTTAGTATTCTGTAAACTTTTGTACTTTTACATATAAACAGGAATAGCATTATGGATAAAGGCAAAAAGCCCAGAAACTGACTATTCTTTTTTTGACCAGCAACTTTGACTTTGAAATTGCTTTCCTGATTTCTAATCAGTGTCTTTCTGCTATTTTGTCATCTCTGGATACCCATTGCATAATAATCTTCTGCACTGTGTTTATTGGGATTAGTTTATCATGTGAACTCTCTACATGGAGTTTAAAATTTTCCATGAAGTGGGATGCCAGCTTCATTTTTCAAAGGAATACWTTTTAGGGATTTTTCCATCCCAAAGAATGTAAGACATTTCAAGGAAGAGAGGTTGGAATGATGATGACCTAGGGGTTGAGTCCAGTCCCATTTTCCTTATCACTCGTCTGGGAACTGCAGATGTATGCCTGAAAAAAATGACAGTGCTTGATTTTCACATATACTACATAGTCTCTACTGGTTTTTCTTTCTTACTAGGTGATATATTACTAAATTTATCCATGAGGAATAAGGGTTGTGCATGCTCTAGTTTAAGGTAAACTTAAAGGCAATAGAGAAATAAGGTGGGCGATTATTTAGGAAAAAACAGAGTAAGGAAGGTGATCTGTGTTAAGAGGTGAGGAAAAAGGACTACATCCTGGTTCACCTGTGTTGGAGGAGGTTGTGGGCTTCCTCACTGAGTATGGTGGAATTGTTCAGGCAGACATCATTATGACCAATACTAGAATGTGATTTGCTGTATGGCTGTTTCATAGAATATTGTCATAATGTTCCTGTTATCTTCAAGATAACACAAGGAGACAAAGGGATTTAGACTAAGACTGTACTGATCAACATTTTTGTTCCGTATTTTTYAATCAATGAAAAGTGAGAGACTGTGTTCCCATATCCCTACCCGTCCCTGCATCCCCTCTGTACTCTCTGCCTCTTTAGGTTGCCATAGCTTTGATGATCACTTGACCTCCAACCAAGAAGGAGGAAAATCCAAGAATGTTGTGAACCTGGGAGCCATCCGCCAAGGCATGAAGCGCTTTCAGTTTCTGCTGAACTGCTGTGAACCRGGCACTATCCCTGATGCCTCCATTTTGGCAGCAGCTCTAGATCTTGTAAGTGACTGCTGGTCTCTTGTCATCTCCCGAGTGAGAGCATGTGCATACATGGTGATCTGCTGTTATTCACTCATGCTCTTCATGCCCCTGTAGAAAGATGGTAAATGCTAGCTGATGGTGCTGGTACTAGCTGGAGCTTTAGCATCTGTGCCTGGCTGAATTTGCAGACAGAATGGATCCTTTTTTATTTACATGGCTCCCCATAACTGTGTTGTCAGTGCAAAGTTTGTATTGCTGACTGCATAATTTGCTCAGGGACACTGTTTCTGCTCATGGTGTCTCTCTGCAGAATAAGGATTGAAGATTGGATGACTACTTGGAGAGGCACAAGAATTCTGCTCTTGAGTTCTGTTAAAGATATAAGTACATTAAGGAATCCTGAACTGTTACTCACCAGAACCTGTCATTGGGAAAAAATTACCATGTCACAGTGTACCTGTTTTTAAATGTAGATTTTGCTGGTTTGCTAATCAAAATCACAGAAGGGACACAATTCAATCCCTTCTTCCTGATACTCYGTATCTCCTTCCTTCCTATCCTTGGAGGTTTTTAACATTCTTTCCCATTTCTAAAGCAGTGCTCTGCCTGTGATTCATGAGCCAGTGGGGCTCTGTGAGGTGCTTATGTGACAAGTAAGGACTGTGACAAATACAGCTATGAAAAACAGCAAATTATAAGCAATTTCTCTGCATGCTGCTTTTCTACTTCATTCTATAAATGTTGGGCTGTCTGCAAGCTAAAAAAAGATTAAAATCCATTGGCCTTCAAGCATCCATATGCTTGCTTTTTCTTCCCACTCCCCACCATTCACCTCTGTGACTGTTGAGCCGTTTTTGCGCTTGTTTGGTTTTGTACCTCACTGCCGCAGATACTGAGCTCAAGGACTCTTCCTTCCTGGTAGCACTGTGCCCTGACCTGTGCTGCATTGCCTGCTGCATGCCTGTAGGGATGTTCTATACATGTCTGTGCACCACTCCATTGTGCCATCTTCTTAAACTTGCATCCTTAGTCTGCAGAACACTTGTTCTGTTACCCATGCACGAAGTCAGCTGGAAACTACCCATTGAAGTGAGCTCTTTGAAGATGTCTGACTTCCACAGCTGACTTTTGCAAACTAAAATGTAAATGTCTCTCCATTCCACTGAATAATGCAGAATATTTCTGTATCAGAATTTCTAGAAGGTCTGCAGCTAAAGATGAAGGAAGTTTTGCTCTAATTACAGACTTGGAAGACTGCAAGTACCTGTTCAGTTCAATTTTTTCTAGAAAGTATTGGAGATATGTAGAATTTATTAAGTCACATTCAGTGTAGATTTTAAAAGCTGTCAGCCTGTCATCTCACTGTATTGGTTAATGGCAATAAAAAATTCCCACACTGTATGTCAGTAGAGTACACCCAAAAGAAAACGTTCTGTTTTTTTGACTTGTATTTTGAGGCTTTTGAAGTCATAGTTTGAATCAGGTCTGATGCAAACAAAAAGCTTTTAAAGTAATTTTATCCAAGTAGTTTCTGAGGCAATCTTTAAAGAATGAAAGGGAAACAACTCCAGTTTCAGTTCTTCCATAAACTTTTTGAGCAGGCTTTCTCATGCAGATTTGAAAAATTCTGTATTACACCAACTTTGAGATCTTTGATCAGCATAGGTGTTTGTACTGGTTTGCCACAAGATTTAAAGACATTAGAACAGTGTAACAGATGTTGCATCCTTATGGAGCTAATAATTTCTTGTATACTAAACTGAGCGTTGTCTTAGGTTTAGCAGCTRTGCAGTTAACATATTTTCCTAGAAGCAGCATCCATCCTTGACAAAATTTTGTAAAACTACAATCAATGTATGGCTGTGCAAAGATTCAGTGATAATTGGCACATTGTAGACAGCTTTATCTTTACTKCTCCAACTTAAATTCAGACTTCCCAATAATGAAATTTATTTGCATTCCTTTTTTAAGATACTCTGGAGTGCAAAAGCAAGAATGAGATGTTTCAGTCCATGCTTAAGTTCCTGTTGAGTGTTCCAATAGTGTGCTTTTTAGGATTGAATAACGATGTTACCAAAGAATTTCAATTAGATTAGCACAAACTTCTCCTGTGGGGAGACATCAGCTTTCTATTGACCAATTTAGCAGTGACACTTGTCACCATTACATTTCTCCAATAAGAGATATGAGCTCATTTGTTGTAACATGTAAATCTTTCATCCTTGTTGAAATGCAATCCTGTTTTTTGGCAGGGTTGTGTTTGAGAAGACTTACTAAGAGTTGGGACAGCAGAAGCAGAGTCTAAACTGCAAGAATACTTGCCAGTATCCTGACTCCATGTCACCTTGGGTCTTAGGCAGACTCTATTGTTCCAAAGACCATCTTTCCATGACAGAAATATTTTTCTGTAGCAGTGCTTATGATTTGGGAGGAAAACAGATTACTACAAGCAGATCCCTAGAGTAAAGTACTGGGAACAGAAACATAGAGCTGTGCCATGGATTGTACTTGACCATTTTCAGATATAATCAGCAAGATTTGAATTAATTGAAACAGGCAATTCTCCRATACATTAGTTAATATCTTACTCACAACTATCTTCATATGCCTGCTAAGATACCTTTCATGTCAGACTTAACTTTTGGCTACATAAGGCAGAACTATCCACTCAAGCATCTTTTGACAGTACTCAAATTTACTTTGATTTCTCTTAAAAGGAGATTGTTGGTATTTTGTGCCTGTGTTTTCTATCTTGAAAGGATCAGTGGAAATTAATTTTCGCTCAAAATACCATGTGGGCTTTAAAAAAAATTATTCAATGAAATTGCCACAGGTTGATTAGTTTTATAAAGTTTATTGTTCTTGAAAATAAAACTGGACCTAAATTCTCAGCAGTCATAAAACTCTGCAGAATCTGGTTTTCATGAAAAGTAATGTGATGCTGTGAAATTCCAAATCCATTCTGTATTTAGTTCCTCCCACATATACCATTTGCCCTTTAGAGCACATCAGGTTATCAGTTAAAAAAATTCAATGGGATGTCTTGGACTGTTAACAAATTGGTGAATTCATGTCAATTTATACAAGTATAAGAACACTTTTCAAATGGCAAAACAATGTAGTACATCTAATGTTAAAAGTGGACTTGTTAACAGGTGCATGTGCACGGACAGCCTTGTGAGAGTATTGCTGCTGTGTCAGGTTTTGACAGTGACCATGGTAACTTGTGTTCTTTTCAGCTGTACATCACCTGCCTGATTCATTTCTCTCCATTTGTGATGTGTTTCTCTGTTGTGTGAATTCATCCCTGTCCATTCTGTCACATCTTCATCTTTTTCTTGCTGCTGCTGCTTCAGTTTTCTCAGAGCCTCAGGTAAGCAATCACAGGGAGGTTGTGCCCTAAGATTCAGAAAGTCCTTCATGCAGGAGTTCTATTCAGTGATTTTTAATTAATTCAGTAATTTTTAATTAATTCTGCTCCTCCCCTTTACTCCCATCCCACATATCCTCCTTTAATTGTGGTAGTTGTGTGCTTTCATAATATTTGCAACACATGMTTTTAGAGAATTCAACTATGCTAAGAAATTTTGACTTTACTACTAGTSAGCTAAACCAGTAGTAGACTGAGGCTCAGACTTTATCTCTTCATATATGTCTCCATGGTTAAGGTTTTACTCTGTGAGAACAAAAAAAGAAAATCCTCACCTATTCTGTGTTCCATATTGCATGACATCAAGGAGTAATTTGTAATTTTTTTTCTAGGTGCTAGATACTAGTTTTGTTTCTGGTTGTCTGCCTTCAGATTTCTGCCTTCCTCATCAGAGCATTGGTGCAGCTTTAATATTCCTATTTAAGAGATTTGCTTTCAACTTTTACAGAAAATCTGAGCAAAAAGCTGTAAATGGATGTTGTGTCAATAATTTCCTTAATGAAACTTTAAGATCATTGGTCCAAAATTTCTTCCTTTTAATTTTTAATTAAAACACTGTAGGAAGCACTATTTAATAAAGTTTAACAGACCATCTTACAGGGTCTCAGGGCAGAATTGATCAACCCTTCCTTATAAGTAGATGATGATCTGTTTAAATTATTTCAATAAATCTGTCAGCATCTAAATGTATGGAAGAGGTGTTTGTGCTCTGTGAAATCCCTGCTTCTGCACCTTTTAAAGCCAGTTGGTAAACTGGGCATTGTTGTATTCTTTGTTTTACAACCTGCTGGTCACAGGAGGTTTTGGTTGTGAAAATTGCAGGAAAAGAGGGGAAAATTAACTGGAAATTAGGAGAACCATTTGCTTTTCAGTCACTTTCCCTGTAGGTAATGATGTTGTTTTGGCAGTTGTAGACTGTTAGTGAAAAAAGCTCCTCCTTTAAGAAACAAATCTACTACATTCATATTTTGGACACTCTAGAAAGTTTCAGAAGCATCCTTTGTTGGTCTAACATGGATCCTTCTGGGTGATTTAATACAAACTAAGATACGCTCAATATAATTTGTCCCATTAAATAAAAGTAATTCTCTAACCCAGGTACAGGAGGATTTTCCTCTGGAAGATAGGCAATCCTTTCAAAACTCAGCTGCCTGTTGGTGTTTCAGTAACAAATTGTTGGTGCTTGCTGAGGCCATTAAAGTTCAGCCAGTGAAATTTTGTTGATGTACACAAGTAATGCGTTCCATCTCCACAGCTATTCATTATGAGTGCAAAGTAGTGCTTTTCATTGTTTTGACAAGCATTCATTAATGCTTTCACCCCCAAGATTCACAACCTATAGTAACAAATACTAGGATTTGTGTGGCCATGCTMTCATTTGCTCCTCCAATATTTGCAGCCTTATTAGCAATGGTGAAAATAAACATAACTTGTTCCTGCAGTAACAGTCCTAGATGCACGCTTCTGCTTTTGCAGTTAGATGGTTTCTGAAAGAGAGCATTATGGAAGAGTACTTGTTTTTAAGTTTATAATGTGTTTCTGTCTGCCCCCCTAGTGTCTGGAATGAGCAAGACTGTTCAGTGTTTATGAGTTTGGTTTTAGTAGCTCAAGAAGTGAGACTTATGCAGAGAGACACAGGGGTCAGACTTTTATGGAGAGATTGYTCACTGTGCGACTCCTTGGCAAGCTCAAAAAGCAGTTTTTTAGAGCACAGAATCCTCTAATATTCAGGGAGTTTTTCCAATCTGTATTTTTATTGAAGATGACTTTTTGCAAACATTTCAGGAAGCTCCTGTAGTGGCGCGAGCAGCGCTGTTCCTTGAGTGTGCGCGCTTCGTTCACCGCTGTAATCGTGGCAACTGGCCAGAGTGGATGAAGGGTCATCACGTGAATATAACTAAGAAAGGCCTGTCCCGTGGTCGTTCTCCTATTGTTGGCAACAAAAGGAACCAGAAGCTTCAGTGGAATGCAGCTAAGCTATTCTACCAGTGGGGAGACGTAAGTGTTTGTTTCTCTTCTAYTTGCATTCAAAAATATTGCAGAATATAAAGGTAATTTGACCTTATACAGTATTTTAGTTCTTGAAGGTGTGAACTCAGAAGCCTCCCTTCCAGCTTGCACTTCACAGCCTGCCAGAATCACCTTTTCTCCTAAGGGAAGTGATTATGTTAGGACATATTATGGTGATGGTTTTGCTTGGTCCAGTTTTTTTTAGTGGTGGGGGAGCCACAAAGATGGTCCCTGTGAGCAGATTCTGGAAGTCTCCTTCATCATGTCCAGCAAAACAAAAAAAAAGCCCTGCCCCATTATGTTGTAGAGCCAATCTCTGATGGCTCTGAAGGTGATGGACATGCTCCTGGTCATGCCTGGGCCAATTGGAGAGGCTGGTTGTACCTGTCTGATGACATATTTAAGAAGAAATCCCCAAAAAACAGGGCAGCAACTGCTTTAGTCCCCTCTGCGTGTGGGAGGATGGAAGGGGAAGGTGAGGAGATGTGAGAAAAAATGGAGACATCAGGGTCAGTGGAGAAGGACGAGGAGGTGCTTTGGCAGCTGTGGTGCTGACCATGGAGGAAAAGAAGCTGTTCCTGAGGTCACTGTGTCCAGCTGGAGATAGAAGCAGCCTGGCCTTRGAGGAATAATYGTAGCYRTGGGGATGGTGGYCCACSCCTGGAGTGAGTGAATGCCTGGAGAAAGCAGTGTTAGACTSAAGAGTAAAATTTTGCTTCCAATTATGGAGACAGCCCAGCCTTGGAAGACTACATTTTTCACTACATTCTAAGTGAAAAACTTAGCAAAAATCTGGAATACAAATATCAAAGAAAGAAAGGTGGAAGAAATTGATACAGAATAATGACCAAAACTCCTTCTACCTGTCATATGGCAGTTTGGTGTTTTGTTTTGTTTTTGTTTTTGTTTTTGTTTTTTTTTTTTTAAATTAAATCTACTAAAAGTTTTCATCCTGAAATTTGACACTGTTTGCAAATTTTTGTTTAAAAATGGGGGAAATAAATTGGGATTCTGATAGCAATTAGTCTTCTGTCACCCCTTTCTCCTCTTCAGACAATAAAAATAAAACCAAGGCGTTCTGTTCTGGCTGAACCATCTCTAGAGTCTGCATGGAGCAGAGCTCTTGACCACCAGCATAACTGGGCTGAAATTCTCACCTCCTTTTTGTTCTCTTTCTCCATCTGCAGGCAATTGGTGTCCGCCTCAATGAGCTGTGCCACGCTGAGAGTGAGAGCCCTGCCAACCTGCTGGGCCTCATTTATGATGAGGAAACAAAGAGACGCCTGAGAAAGGAGGATGAGGAAGAAGACTTTTTAGATGACAGTAAGGAGACTCCCTTTACTACAAGAACCCCCGCTTGTAAGAACCGCTGCTTTAGGAGCATTTAATATTTTTCTCTTTTCATCTTGCCACCAGCTGTATTTCCCAGTCCCTCACCTTCACCCCAGCTTCCTCCTCTGTTCTTTCTGTGCCTGGATGTAAAACATGACAGAGGGGTAGAAGCACTGAAAGACTTGGATGGAAAAGGGAAGGGAAAACCAGGCAGTGATTTGTAATTCCTTTACACAAAACCTGCCATTTTAAGCAGAGCAATTTATTTCTTGAACCTTTCTGTCACCTGAATGTCAAAGTGGTTCAGGCTCTATTCTCACAGTTACTTCTTCCAAAATATCTGTGAAAGATCATCTGCTTTCCTGTTTCTGAGTATTGAAGAGTCATCTCCTCACCTGATGTGAATTTGCAGAGCTCTKTTAAAGGCTTTGAAATTTTTACTTCATTTTAGTAACTGATTTTCAGGTGAAGACTAAAAAAAAAACATAAAAAAAAATCTGTATAACCCCAAGATGATGGAACCACACACATTTGTGCCTGTGAGTACATAAGGATGGAAGATGTGTGACAGATCACTGATTTTAAAAGTCTGTATAGGCAAGCAAGTTATAGCAAACCTGTGAAAAAATTAGATTGTCAAAGCACGTCCTGTTGTCGGTGTAGGTGAAGGTGTAACAAATATTATGGGCTCCTTGGACACCACTTGGATATATGTGTGTGCTGCCTGTCTAYGTATATGGATGTAATGTGCCTGCACTATCTTCTGCTTTCTCTTCCCATCATTCTGGATTTGTTCTTGTCACTGCATGAAGGCTCACTTTGGAGTAAAGAAAAGTAGGTGGGGAGAGTGAAACGGCATTTATGACAAGAGAAGGTCTTGGCCCTAAAGTAGATCTTCCCATGTGCCGCTGTGTGGTGTGCCAGTGCTGGCAGCAACAGGAACATGGGTGGTGGCCCTTCTGGATATTTAGGAAATATTCCCAGAGCAAAAGCAGATAGCATATAAAAGTTTCCTTCTGCTCCACAAATGAAAAACTGCATTCCCATGACCAGGAGACAGAATTGGCTTTCTTGTCCCTGTTCAGCCACTCACACCAGGCACGCAAGAGGATATGGAGCTTTTTTAAAAGGGTGTCCTGACAAAAGCAAACAAAGATCAGRTTCTGGTCTAGAAAGCCATTTGAAAGCTCAAGTGCTCTCCTGTAAGTTAGTGTGTGAAAATAGCCAATCTGCATCCTTAGGCAGGGATTTTTCAAAAAGTGCATTATATGCTGTAGGAAGTAGACTGAGGAGCATAAAATATGCAGTTGGATRTTCCATTACACTGTATATCTCATTTACATTTGATAGTTCAGATTATTTAATCCTTACAAAGTCCACAATTCATTACTAGTGATGTGTACAGGGAATAAAGCATCGCAGGATTAATCTGGTTTTATCTGATCTCAGCAGCGTCTTTTCACTTGTTTGGTTTCGTTTTTTTCCTTTGCAAAAGCAATTAGATCATACATGGGAAAAGCAAGCAAAAGCACTAATCTCTATGAAGTGTATGTAGAGGGTAATATCAGGACTAAGTAAAAAATGGATGTGGTTAGTTGTCACTATTAGCTTTTTTMTTTACTTATTTTGCTGTCTATAATCCTAAATAGTACTTTTCAAATTGATCCAGACTTGAAGAATCCTTTATCCTTTCTAAGCTTTGAATTGTATCAGATGGGTTACAAAGGGTATGGATTTTAAAGCCAATTATTTAGACTCAGCTGAGACAAAACTTCAAGAATTTTGATAATCCCTCTTCCCTTTSCCTTTTAGTTTTAAATTAAGCATTTGAATGCAAAATTTGATTAAGCAGTTTGATTTTTTCCCTTTATATAAATGGCACATTGATTCTTTGCACAATTATAGAAGCCTGACTTCAAAGGAGAATATCTTTTCCAGTTATCAGGGTAGAATTARTAATAACAACTGCAAATGATTTGACTGAATGCAAAACTGAAAAGGAAAAAGGTGTCTACTTCTTAGTCTGTGTTAGCCTTAAATGAGTTGTATACAAAATGTCAAAATCATGTTAGTCTAATAGGTACTTCAACATAACATTCTATAGTATATGCTATATATAGCATATATATCCAACTATTGTGTTACTTCAATATAATGCAATATAATAAAATACATAACATGTAATAGAACAGAACATAATATAATAGAATAAATATAATAATGTAACATAACATCATATATAATATATGGTGCAATTATGTAATATATATAATATAATGCAATATGATAYGATAAATATAGAAATGTTAGTGTTGTTACATGTGCTGGCAAATGGTTTTGTAGTTGATTGTGTTCCATTTAGTGTAGAAAAAGTAGCACAGAAGTGTGGGGTTTCCTGGTTTTCARTACAGCTTGCATTGCGCACCATGTGAACAATGTCCATCACCTCTTGGTTCCAGATCTTGTATTATCTTCTTGGTCATGATTGATGGAAATATTCTTTCCTAGGCACTGTGAATCCTACCAAATGCTGTTGCCCTTTTGCACTAAAAATGGCAGCCTGTCAGCTTCTCTTGGAGATAACCACGTTCCTTCGAGAGACCTTTCCMTACATGCCCAGACCGCGGATGGAACCTCTTGTGGTGAGTGGAMGATGAGTATTGGAGAGGGCTATGTAGATTGAATTACTGGGGTTTGGGCTCTGATGAGAGTTTAAGTCAGGTAAAAACTCCAGTGGATCTCTGTAGGGAGAAAGGAACCGTTGTGTGGTGAATAGAAGGTGGTCAGCATACAAGAAATGGGTTGATTAAGAAGGTGTTGTCTTCATTCTGCTACAGGATCTGGAGAGCTGCAGGCTGCGTCTGGACCCTGAGATGGACCGACACAGGTACGATAGAAAGATCAGCTTTGCTGGAGTTCTGGATGAAAACGAAGATTCAAAGGATTCCCTTCACAGCAGCAGCCACACCCTCAAATCTGAGGCTGGTTTCGAGGAGAAAAAAGGTTTGTCAACACAATAAGGCTTTTGTATTCTCAGGGCTTGTGAAGTGGTGCTTTATTTTGTGTGTTCATTTGCATAGACTGTGTTGAACAGCAGGCAGCCATGGAGTCACGTGGCTTTAAATAATTTCTCAGACGCTTCTGGCTTTCAGGGTTCAATATAATCAATGTGAGAAGCAAAGATGTTATATTTTATAAAACAGTGCTATGACTGAAATCAATTGAGAACTTTGCAAGATTGATAGAAAGACTTGTTTGAAACTGTGTCAGTAGGATGCTGAGAGTAGCATCACTATTTGATTCACAGTAGAAGTAAAGATCAAAAGTGGGTTTATTTGTTTTTTCTCTGATTAGAGTTTTTAATTTTGGGGAAATTAGAAGAGGGAAGATTGGTATCTTTCTGTGGAAAATTTGTATCAGTTTGGAAGTCATGGCATCTCAAAATAAATAAGTGTGATTGATCTCTCAAATTCTTTGCTACCACATGAAAAATACACTGTGTGGCTTTTGATGGCTAGCAGATTGATGTTACCAACATACTGTATACTGTACAAGCAAACTTCAAGTTCACTGTGTTTGCTGAGAATAGCAGATTGTTTCCATTTTTGAGCCATCCCATGCAAAACTCACATTCTATCTGATGGTACAAGTGTTGCAATACAATATACAGTCATCGTGTGCATTTGGAATTAGAGACTAAACTGCCGGCTGCTTACCTCTAGATGACCCTCTGACAAGTTTCCTAGAAATATTTACACTCTGTCTCATAGTAATAATTTAAAAGTGCAGATGTTTTAATGAYAATTTTAATGATTGCTTGAGAAGGATAAATGTTTAATAATTGTCTCACAACAGTGGAGTTTGTGGCTGGTTATCCTCTAGGAGCTCCAATGCCTATTAATGATTTAGGGAAGTTTTTATTGACTTCTGGGTGCTTCAGATAAAGTTTGTGTTGTCTTCAGCTGTGACTTTGCCATCATCACTGTAGAAAATATTAGAAATGCTTCCAAGACTTAGATGGTATAAARCTTCCTCCAAAATTGGGTGTTCAGTGTCACATTGGGTGACACATTTACTTCTGTGAAGACGGCTGGGTACCCTCCTAAGAAAAGTGAGCTGGCTAAATTGATGCTCAATATATTGGCAGCCCAAAAAACCACTCAGCCTTAAGGTCTTTCTGATAGTCTAAGAAGTGTGGGATGTCATRTGTCTACCTATTTAGATGAGGAAGACTTTGGGTTTGGGTTTGTTTTATGACTATTTCTTGAAACAATTTTCAAGCTTTTCAGGGATCAGTCCCATCCACTGAGTTACCTGAGTGGGGCAATGTCTTCAAGCATGCAGTCCTGCTGGAAAATTCTGGTGGACAGTCTCTAACTATCCTGTTTTCTTGACAATGCTGAGTTAGCCTTTCCTTTGCATGCCACTGTGCTACAGGTGTAATGTATTTTTAAAACATAGTATTAACTTCCTGCATACTTCTCTTCATTAAACTACATTTTCCTGAAGTATTAGTTGAGCTGTTTTCTATTATCCCTTTTCCCTAAAATGTCACGTAGTTTTCGTTTACTAAAGCCATTTTCCTGAAGTATTAGTTGAGCTAATACTAATGAGTTTTATTAGTTGAGCTAATACTAATGAGTTTTCTATTATCCCTTTTCCCTAAAATGTCATGTAGTTTTTTGTTTACTAAAGCTGTGTCTTTACTCCATTTTAGACACGGGAAAAGTTACTACGGTAAGAAGTCTGAATCCCAATATACCAAAATACCTTAACAAAAATGTAATTCAAGTATTTTAGAAATTAGGGTGAGATAATGTTGTATTTTAAAATTAAAATAATTCTGTTCTTCTCTCTGGCCACAGCATATTCTTCTGGGAATCCACCTGGGCCAAACACTACAGATGCAGAGGCATCTTGCATAATCTACACTTTTCTAGATAAGAAAATTTTGTTGTGTGAATGTAACTAAATTTTTCTTGCCTGTAGTGACAGGTTTCTTTATCTCAACCTCTTTGATTAGTACTGATCTATTTCCCTTCCTTTTTACCGAAGTGTTAAAAACTTTGCTCTCATTGCTCCCCCAGGCATGGATAACAGCTATCCAAAAGCCACAGGTTTACWGTATAGAATCTGCTCCAGGTAGGTCTGAAATACAGACACTACAGCTGGGTAGATGCAGACTCTCAGAAGATCAGATGTACTCTTTGGTTGCAAAAATGAGATTCTGCAGACTTGATGAAAGGCAGCTACAAGTGYTTAAGTGGTTTGGCATTTGTGGGGTTTTTCTGAACATTAATCAAGCCACAGTGATTCCTAAGGAACTTAGCACGATCCCTTGGAGAGTGATTCTTTGGTCACTCAGTGACCACGTGGTTTGCCCGATTATTGATGACTGAAGAGTGGCTCTCCAAAAGCATCTAGCTGACTTTGGCCAGGTTTCTRGCCACTGGAAATAGGTGTGGGAATTCCCTTCTGGACGAATTGAGGCACTCTCAAGAATAAAGGGGTGTTTGATTTTTCCTGAAGCCAAAATACAATWCTGTTTAAATATTCTGTTAATCCATGTTGTCCAAAAACCTCTATGCTGTTCACTCCCAACCACACTCCAAARGCTAATTGATCACATGTGGCATTGYGTGATTAGATCTGCAGTAAAATGACTGAGTGTTGCAACATTTGGACTGACATACTGCCGTGTACTGCCTTTGAACTAAAAGGAGAATGAAAGTGCAAAGTGTTGGTGCTTTGAACATTTGAACCATTCCATGTTTGTGCTCATGAAAAATGCCGAGTGTCAATGGATGTTGTTAATGCCTGACAGCTGCTGATTTGTCTAAAGGAGAKGATCTACTGCTCCTGTTTCCTCTAAAGCATTCTAATGATGAAGAATAACATGCAGAGTCATGGATTTATGCAAATGTAACTTCAAAGAAGCCTTGCATGCTAACCTCCTGAAGCAGACTTCCCTCTTGCAGTCATACATATTGTATGAATAAATAATAGATCCTACTGCAGAGCTCAGTGAGGTTTACAGAACTCAGGCCCCCTGAAAAATAGGTTTGTTCTAGATGGCCGTCTACATGCTTGGGATTCACCCAGCTGTCCCTAGCAAGGGGTGTTTCTGCACTAATGTGAACTCCAGGGACTGGCAATGAAAACTGCAATTTACATCCATTGGGTAGATCCTGCTTCCTGGTAGGAATTGATTCATATTGGTGTAAATTGTAGGCTTTTCTTGCCCATATTTTGGGTTTCTGTTAGAGCAGATGACTCTGCTTGCTGGTGGTTGTACAAGGGCTAATTCCAAATACAGACAAAGCCTGAAATGATGTACCAGATCTCCAGGATATGAGGTGTTGAACACATTTTTTGGACGCATTTTACTGCCTTATTGATTGAGCTGCATTGGCGGTGGCTTTGGAGGGAGCCTCTGATCCCACATTCCTCGGCAGCAAATGCTGCGAAACAGGCTGGCAGCAAACGGTCGGGAGGGTGGGGAGGGCCAAGGTCTCTTTCTTTTTTAAATGGGGAAAAATTAAGGGGAAAAAAGTCCTCTTTTATTCTTTTAATACAGTTCCCAGCAGGAAGATCAGGATAGGAGGCTCCCGCTTGCTCCAGATTAAAGGAACCCGCAGTTTCCGGGTGAAGAAGGGGGGTTCCCTTTCCAGCATTCGCCGGGCCGGCAGCCTAAAGAGCACCAAGTTATCACGGCAGGACTCAGAGTCTGAGAATGAGGAGCTGCAGCTGTCCCACAGCAGGGACACTGTCACTGATATAGGTAACTTAGATGAGTGGGTGGAAAGGGAGGGGACAATAGGCAGGACCTAAACCCTTGATGTGATTGCAGCAGAGCTAGAAATGACAAGGGACTCCCACTCCTGCAGGCTAGGAAAAATCTAGAGCTCTCTTTAGGGACTGCCTGGACTAGGGCCTGGAAAGAACATGGTACAAGCCTGGGTAGGGTATCAGCTCCATGCACAGGTTGTCAATTCACTGCTGTGTTCTAGCATGAGCTTTTGGAATGCTGGTGCTGCCAGCTGAACGCTCGCTGTCTTTAGGGGAGTGCATGAACCAGYGTTATGTGCACATACACACCCCCTTAAACCATAGAATAAAATGAATACATGAGCTCATATGTATAGATGATATTTTATTGACCATAGCAACAGACTGGCYATATGTGTGTATGTATATATATCTATATCTATMTATMTATCTATATATAGATATAGATATATATGGATATATAGATATGTAGTTATCTATATAGATATATGGRCATGTGCTTCATATTCTATATTGGATATGATGCCATAAAAATGTCGAGTGACATGTGAAATAAACATTCTTTTATGTAGAACAAAACAGTCAGATGCTTTGTACTGTATTTCTACACACTATTTTTACAGTTTACAGCTGCTTTTCTTAGTCTTTAAAGATGGGTATCAAGACATTAATCTATGGAAACCAAATGTGGATCCTAAAAGAAATCTTTGTCAGAGAGAGGGACTCTCTCTGCTGTCAGTGTTAACAAAAACCCATGGATACGTTTGGTGCTGAAATAACCTCCCAAGCTTAACAGCTATTTTTATGTTGCCTAAAAGATGGTTCAGTAGGTTAACATGGGAAGTAGGATTGCCAACTCTGCAGGCTTTGACAGGTTGCAGTTCACTTAAAGAGGAGAAAAAGTGTAAACCAGAATTCATCTTCAGACAAGTCTTACTAGCATTAGTATTAGTTTTGAAGAAGGCCCATAGTGTGTGAAGTGGTTAGGGGAAACACAAGGGTCAGTGAGGTTCCCAGAGAACTCACTTCCTTGGCCAAGTTCTAAAGTATTCAGTGTGCTAGAATCAGGATTTTTTTCCCCTTTTATCCCCACGACATCAGTAGTTTCCTTGGGCAAATAGCAGGGACTTTGCCCTTTGACATTTCCAGTTGGATGCCACATCTGGCTGGATGTTTGTTGACATTTTTAACCACAGAGCCCAGTCAATGCAGATCACTAAACCAACCATTTAGAGCATCTGAATGGTACAGAGAATTTGTTTATGATGGTTTTTGATTATCCTTTTCCCTTCCATTAAAGAAAAAACACAGCGAGGGAGCAATATTTACTACTGACAAGAAGGCATGTGGGCCAGGTCCAAATTGTTCTTGTAAGTGTCAAGCCAGCACAACACCAGGACTGGGGAGYGGTGTGAGAACACCGTCTTTCCAGTGTTACATATTCTGTGTACTCTGGTACAAGGCTGGCCTGGCTTACAAGTGTTGTCCCTAGTCTTAAAGCACTTAGAGAGCAATAAAAACAACCACCTTTTGGGTATTTTTCTTTTAAAGAAGGGAGCCCCTGGAGTGCGAGTGAGCCCAGCATTGAACCTGAGGTGCTGAGCAACACAGGCACGGAGGAGAACTACCATCGGAACATGTCRTGGCTGCACGTAAGTACAAGTTGCCAGTAGTGCTCTCAAGAGTGGYATTTTAAATAGAAAACCTTTGTCTGGCAATAACCAGATCACAGTCGGTGCTYTTTCCACATAGCATCAAGGATCTCATGTGTAAGTAACTGCGACCTTTAGAAATTGTGTGTTTGCCATTTCTAAAATGAACACAAAATAAGAAAGTTTTTGTCTTGTTCCTTCTGTCTATTTCATATACTTCATTTTTTTTTCTCCCTAGGTGTGCAGGGACAGCCATAATACCTCAGCTGAAAAGTCCATAATTTCAGTACTTTTTCTCCAGCATGGCCCAGTAGTGTCTAGCTCAGGGAGAGCAACAGAATGGGGTACAGTGTGAGCTGGGCCCCCAGCTTCTGGGAGGTGTCATTTTAAAAGCTACTTGTGTAAGCCAACTGAACCTTGTATATTTTTTACTCTATCTAACAGATGGGGAATGCAACAGTGCAGATGTGCATATGTCTGTATATTAGATGCTGCATCACTACAGGATAAAGGAATTTCCCTAATTAGCAGTTTAGGGTAAATTATGGTGACTTTGCTCTGTGTGAGAGTATGCACGAACTCATGAATTTTGAAAGAAACTTGAGATGTTTGTCTCACTTCAAGTGTGATTAGCCTTCATAGGAGAAAGGAAAATCCGAAAAAATCACCTGGTCYACCTAATGACATACCAAGTGCCAACATTGCATTACAATATTCTTTTTTCATTTGTTAAAAAGAAGGTGTGGGTGGATGGTCACTAAAACTACAGGCAAACCAAAAGCCTTCTTTACTTAATTGTAACAAGAAAACCACTGGTTCCAATTGCACCAGCATCTTATTTACCTGTCCTTTATGACAGCCTGGAGTGTGGTGTCCTCCCTCTGTGTCAGTGTACCATAACAGCAAGTTACAAGTGTGGACCCAGACACTGAGTAGAAGCACAATGGTGCTGTTACACTGTTTGAACATTGGCACAAATTATGAGTTATTCTTTATTGACCCMAAAATGATAGGAGATAAGAACAAGGACAGATTTGGCACAGATTTGTTTTAAATTAGGCTCCTGACTTTTTTGAAGTGAAATATTTTAAGTTTGAGGATGGTGTGGCAGCCCTGAGAGAGAACCAGCAGACTGCAGAGGCACAGACCTGGACGCAGTGGATGGAATATTGCGATAGCTTCTTTCTGGTAGTTGTGGGTATTTCTGCACAAGGTTGTGGATCCTCAAGTGTAGAATTGCCAAAAGTGAACATTAGCTAAGTATTTTAGGGACTAATGGCAGTGTTGCCTTAGCAAAGCCAGGCTCAGAATAGCTAAATTCCAAAGCATGTACTTGATTTTCAGAGGAGTTTTACTGCTCCTTGCTGTCATGTGGCACTAGCAKAAATAGCCAACTGAGGCAGATGCTACAGAGCTGGGCTGGATGGGTCCACCCAAGGATAGTGAGGGAAGCAAACACAGAGCAACTGACAAAGCTTATTTCTACTAGAGAGCATAATGAGACATTTCCCTTTGCATTCTTTGAAGGAAACAAGCCCCCAAACCTCATGGATTTACAGCTGTAATGACAATTGACAAGCTGACAGTTCCTAGYCCAAGCTCTCAGAGTGTTGATACAACAGTTTTTCTGCAAACTGAGGAAGCCATTTTCCTCACCCTTAACCTTGCCACCAGCCAAATGTACACATTTGTATCAGCTCTCTTTGCATTGCTAGCACTAATGTTTGTTTAACCATATCTAGCTAGTTTGCAAATCCCCTGTATGCATGAAGCTCTGCACAGGCACACATACCATTTTTAAGCTGTGTTGAGCTAGGCTGAGGAAAAGCTAGCTTGACTGTCCCAAACACTGGCTGTCCATTTTTGGTAATGGTAACTTCATAGGTACAAATAGGTAACTTTTCCCTTTTTAAATTTCCAGGTTATGATCCTATTATGCAACCAGCAAAGTTTCATATGTACCCACATTGAYTACTGTCACCCACACTGCTACCTCCATCACAGCCGGTCCTGTGCTCGCCTTGTCCGGGCCATCAAACTCYTGTATGGAGACACAGTGGACTCCCTGCGAGAAAACAGCACATTGAATAATGTGGCAAGAGGCAAAAAACAAAAGGAGGTGAGTAAATTGAGAAAGCAGAATGTTTTGAGATTTGTCCAGATGGGTCATAACGGTCTTTGAAAACTGCGTAATGTACTCATACGGTCTTTTTATGACAAAATGGATACAACCATTCCTAAGATTAGCTTTACTGTAAAAAATCCCAGCAATTCAGTCATTCAGCATCATGTAAGGAATGTAATCTGTATTGATTGGGATGAATCTTAGTTGCTGATAAGGTAATTTAAAACTTACGASATGACTTCAATTTTAATGTTCTTTTATAGCTTCTACTTATCACATTGTGGAGTCCATCTCTCTTTTTCCATGTTTCTCTTGTCTGTTAGTAAGAAAGTTGAAATTCTTGTAAAATCTTGTATAATTTTCTTTAGGTCGGAGCTCTCAACTCTTTCAGCTATTCTATACATTAGTCTTTAATGTTTGTCTCCTTGTGATGCACTTTTAATGACAAGTTCAGCAGGMTATTTTGACAACTTTGTGTCTTCTTAGGTAGAAAAATGTGCCTTTAACTTTAGTGAAAATACATTTCYRATTTCAGKAAAGCTYMCACCCAGACACCAACTGAATTGTGTCAGCAGTTAAACCAGAGCACACAGACTACAGTGATCCTGAATACTTGTAATGGCAGAGCCATTCTACTACCAACTACTTTGCAGTAACATTGAAAAAAAAAAGTGATCATGAAATTTTCATGAAGATTTCAGTTGGGTAAAGAGGATGTTAYTCTTGGCAATGGCATATGAAGGAGTAGGAGACAAATCTGTATCTTTCACAGGATGTTTCTTCATCAACCAGGAGATTATTTGCTCCTGTCAAGTTAGAAAACTGAAGGGTATTTTCATGGAAGAAAGCACAGAATGGGTGAATCAGTAGCTAATGTTTCTGCTTTCCTGAAAACCCCTTTATTTCCTCTGGCACAGAAGAACATGCATTATTGAGAGAGGAAGTAATTTCCTTTGCAGAAGGAAGGCAAAAGACAAGCAGCTGGCACTGTTTGTGAAAGATAGCAAAAGAACTGTGTGTTTCTGTGTGTTGTTTCATCTCCAACTTTGAACTGAAAGACAGAGAAAAACATTTCATCATACATCARATCATCAAAGCATTTAAGAGACAGCAGGAGAAAACAATTTGGGAGGCAGTAAGGTTTCCTACAAACACTTGTGGTGTGTTTGTACAGACCTCACTTTCAGAAAGCAATTGACAATTTTTCTTTTGTCATAATCCTCCTTATCTGGAGTGTCTGGAGAAGGGAACAGAGYTGGGACAGGGGCTGGAGCACCAGGAGCASCWGAGGAGCTGGGGCAGGTGGGAGGGGATGGTGGGAGGACTCAGCCTGGAGAAAAGGAGGCTCAGAGAAGACTTTCTGGCTCTCCACAACAGAAGGGTGCATCCAAGTGGGATCGAGTTCTACTCCCAGGGAACAAGAGCCAGGRTTTAGAGGAAATGGACTCAAGTTGCATAAGGTGAAGTTTAGATTGAATATTAATTGGARAAATTCTTCTCTGAAAGGTTTGTCCAGCCCTGGCACAAGCTGCCCAGGGAGACGGTGGAGTCACCATCCCTGGAGGGCTTAAAAGGTGTGGATGTGGCACTTGGGGACAGGATTTAGTGGTGGAGTTGGCAGCATTAGACTACTGGCTCMTCTCRATGATCTTAGAGGTCTTTCTTTTCCAGCCTCARTGATTCYRTAATTCTGTGTGAGGAATYGTTTCGTACACTAAACTCTACTTTTGGTAACTTTTAGAGGAAAGCTGTAGACTTTTTGCCTCTAACATGCTTGACTAATTACATGGGTGCACCACTGGTGAAGATTACACAGAAAACATTCACATTCTTCRTTTGGTTTATTGGCTTCTTCCTTAAGGTTTTATTAGGAAAAGCATTGTCAGAAAGAGAAGAAAATTGAATATGTKTTGTCTCATTGATAGTAGGCCTGTTGCCAGCAAAGAAGGAGGCTTTTTGCCACAGCTCTGGTACCAGATGGTTTTTAGCGTATGGAAATTCTTCTTGTATCTAATCTCCTTTTCCACATTTTGAGAAATATAAACGTGAACACCACTTTCTTTTAATTKTGTTCTAGTGCTCAGACAAGTCGTGCTTGAGAACCCCTTCTCTTAAAAAGAGAGTGATCGATATCAACTTGGAAGGGAAGAAGGACTCTGGAATGCTGAAATACATCAGGCACCAGGTACTGGTYAGGTCATATGCTGTTTAGGGTGGCAGATATGTATGTGTCAGGTTAGACTGCAAGAAAAAGGAGAATGTCTATGGATATCAAAGCCCATGTGAGGAACTGTTTCTGAATATCAGTCAATTCAGCCCAATGTTTTCCCCATCTGAGTAATGCTAAATTTAAGGCCAAGGAAACATGTTTAAAGAATCCTGTAAACATTTCACTCCATTAAATCACTGTCTGTATCTCAGGCTTTCCAAAGTGATACATGCCTCAAAGCTAGGGATAAAAAAAAACCCAACAAAAACAAACAAACAAACACACAAAAAAAAAACCCCAAACTTGGCAGATATGTTTAACCACAACCTGTCAGTTTACAGCATTAGTTTTCYTTGGTCTTACTTGTTCAGAGCTCCTGAAGAAACAACTGACTCTTCACAGGCCTGTTCTCAGTGAGATTTTCATGTTTCACTGTTTGTTCACCACTTTGGGAGCTTTTGGCTTTCTTTTTGTCCACTTTTTTGGTGTTTCAGTGATGTGACAGACAAGATAAAGACTCCAGGAGCTAGTTTGTAAACACTACCTTTTCAGTGTAGGCTGAAAGCCATGTCACTCTCTGATGCATTATCTGAAACAGATGAACCTGGTAATCATTGGTGGGTAATTTGCAGACCAAAAGCAGGATTAAATTGCTGAGTGTGTTCTTCCATGTGGATAGCTTGCACAGCTCAGCCCTAAGGCAGGGCTTGTTTTGTTGCAGGTAATGAGCCTCTCCCCTGCCCCTTTGTCACTGCTGATCAAGGCAGCTCCCATCCTCACCGAGGAGATGTACGGGGACATCCAGCCAGCAGCGTGGGAGCTCCTGCTCAGTGTGGATGAGCACATGGCTGGAGCAGCAGGTAAGGCACCAAACACCAAACTCAGATGGGCTGCTGTGGCTGCACAACTCACAGTTGATCACAGGACCTTGCAGTTTTGTAGTGGAGGAGTCTGAATGCCATCAGTTTCTTGGGGGCTGTTTGGTTTTTGTGTACCCTTGTGTGGTTTTGTGCTCTGTGCAAAAGAGGTGATCAGGAGGGCACTCTCTCTGAGGCCCTGCAAGGGGTGGAGGTGTGAACATCAGAATTAGTATTTGTGTTCAGTTGCATTTCTAGGCAGAGGAAACAGTGATTCAGACTGTCCAGAGTCTACTAAAGCATTTTGTATGCTACCTCATGGAAATTGTTAGTACCAGTTGAGGCCTATTGCAAAAATTAAGACAGGGAATGAGAGTGGAACTGTCAYAGCTCCTCTGTTATGCTCAATGTTTCCTCCTTCCATAGATTTGCATACCTAAGGAGAGAGTCCCAGATTTTTTTTCACTGAAGATTAAATTGCAAGCATTTTTATCAGAAACTGCTAGTTTGTTTCAATGTCTGTTGACATGCAATGTCTGTTTACATGTAAATATGATCCATTGAAAAAAAATTATGGGCCAGCTTAGTTCCTGTTTTGCATGATCCTTTGCCTTGYTCCATATTCTCTTGGAGGCAGATTGTATTCATTGCATAGAGCCCATTTAAGTAAGAACTGGTTTTACTCATGAAAATAGCCAGGTAACTTCTACTGGGGCGCTGTGTCCTGTTCCAAATCAGATCTTTTGTTAAATCAACCTTGATTCTGTTAAATCAGCCTTGATTGATCAGCACAGAAATCACGTGGAAGTGGAATCTTTGAAAGCCAAACCTAATTAATCCCTTTGTTTAAAGAGACACTTCTTATTTTAAAGCTATCAGGACACAGATTGTGTAGATCGAAGGTGTACTTTATTGTAGAAAGCTGGTTTTCCAGAAGAATTTAAAGCTTCCCATATAATGCTCTGTCTCTCCAAAATTAATCACACATTTGCTTGGTTTCTTGAAGCAAATCGGTTTTCTCTAGTTCTTAGTAGAGTGGTGATCCTATTTCTGGAGCCAGGATTGAGTTTCTTTTGGTGGGAGCTTTAGGAGCTGTGTTTTTTCTTTCCCAAATAAACACATTACTGAGCAAAAGAGATGATCAGATATTCTCTCCCTGCAGCTGCCATGTTCCTGCTGTGTGCTGTGAAAGTGCCAGAGGCTGTTTCTGACATGCTGATGTCCGAATTTCACCACCCAGAAACAGTGCAAAGACTAAATGCCATTCTCAAATTTCACACACTCTGGAGGTTCAGATACCAAGTGTGGCCAAGAATGGAAGAGGGAGCACAGCAGATCTTTAAGGTAGATARGAAATACGAAGCGTGATAGTGACAGAATGCCATGAAATTGCCTGAAAAATCTGTTTATGTAAAAAAAGTATGTCTTACTAGTGGGGAGGTGAAATGAAGAAGTCCTGCATAAAATGAAGAAAAGAAAATGGGGATTCAGGTCACAAGAAATATTAGAGAAGATGTGTGTCATATATGGCGTTAYAGTCCAGTGAGATACAGAGGTGGGAAGAATTTGCAGAGTTAATTAATGTCTTTGAGTACTTGTGCTCACGTTTACTTAACACTACTGGCAACAATAGTTTGACTAACTATAAAATATCTTTCATGTWTTTTTTAGATACCTCCTCCAAGTATAAACTTCACTCTGCCTTCTCCTGTGCTGGGGATGCCATCTGTGCCAATGTTTGACCCTCCCTGGGTCCCTCAGTGCAGCGGAAGCGTGCAGGATCCTATAAATGAAGATCAATCAGTAAGCACTGTTTTTTCTCTTTACAGGTGTGGGGGAAATTAAGTTAAAATATGTGCATTAAACTCTGAGATTGTCTTGCCATGCTGGGAAAAAATCTAGTATAGTCTTGTGTAAGACACACAGAATTATCTATATRGGYGTAATKTTTTTCTGTTTGTTCACTGAGATAYCCTACTGCACTTCATATCMTAGTGARAGACAYTRACTCAGATCTTAGGAACACACAGCTTTTTTMTCTCCAAGAAATTAGTTCAATAGAACTGCCTGACGGACCATTTTTTCTGCATTGCTGCATATCATGTGTMCTGGGAGATGTTTGCACCAAGGCTTATTGTAGAGTCATCACCAAGAAACGTCTCCTGGTAAATCTCTGTTCAGCTGCCACTTAYCTGGTTTATATTTAGAAACTGAGTTGCTGGATTTCACTAAGGTGAGGTCTCTCTCTGAAAATTAGCGTGTGTATCTTAACTGACAGCTTCAGGCTGTGTTTCTTCTCTCTTCCTCTCGACAGAAGTCATTTTCTGCCCGAGCTGTGTCGCGTTCCCATCAGAGAGCAGAGCACATCCTGAAGAACTTGCAGCAGGAGGAGGAGAAGAAACGCCTGGGCCGGGAAGCCAGTCTCATCACTGCCATCCCCATCACTCAGGAAGCCTGCTACGAGCCATCCTGCACACCAAGCTCAGAGCAGGAAGAGGAAGGTGTGCTTTGGGACAGGAAATGCATTCCAGGAATCTGAAAGCATTTCCCACCAACACAGAGCACTGCTTAGGGCAGTGATGTCCAGGAAAATTGATTGTTAGTGTTAGGAAGGTCCCAACCATATCAATTTGTTGACAAGTCCAAGCCACCGAGAAAAGGTGTATTTGAAAACTAATGCAAAAAATGGGGCAAAATGTTAGATGTATTGATTTTTTACTGTGTGATAAACACACTTACCTCATCTGCCCCAACTACAGAGGAGCTTGCCAGCATTTAACATCTTAAAGCTCCTGGTTTCTTGCAGGATTTAATACACAACCATAAGCAACACTAGGAATGAAATCTGTCTTTCCTAACGTTAACTCTTTAATAATTAAAGGATGGGACGAATCCCTCTTTGGCTGTTTCTGTCTTGAGAAACATAGTTCAGAATATATTRAATTGCTCCTGGGGTTTTCTACCTTTGTGGTGACTGGGGAGGAGCCCAGATACCAGATCAAGCTCAATATCAATCTTCCAGAAAGCCAAAGTTCCATGACACGAGTCACAATAAGCTTAGGCTTTTAGGTGAGGATTTTTACTGGCCCATGCTAACAAAGTACACACCCTTCATTAAAGGCATTACAAAGTATGTGCCACTGTCTGAGTACAGGGTTGATCAGATCTAAATATACACTGGAAAATCCGTGAATAGAAATCCCAGTTCTTAAGAAAATCTRAGCTCCAGCAACCATGATGTCTAACAGGGAGTAGAAGACAAGAAGTACAGAATCAAATCTGTCACAATGGGAAGCACCAAAGCACTGAACCTTCTTATGGACCAATGTTCTGCTGATTCCCAAAGCATGAGCAAATTACCTATCTGACTAATCTTTATAGATTTTAAATTGTGCCTTTTGACTCAAATTTTCAATGTTTTCATTTGATGGTAAGTGCTGTCCTTCAGAAAGTTCCCTAAAGTCTGTCAGCTGGATCTGGACTGACATTTCCTATTCTCTCTGTCAGTAGAAGAAGTTGCCAACCTGGCCTCCCGCCGTCTSTCTGTGAGTCCCTCCTGCACCTCCAGTACATCTCACAGGAATTACTCTTTCCGCCGTGGCTCTGTGTGGTCAGTACGCTCTGCAGTCAGTGCAGAAGGTGGGTTGACTTCACTTTGGAGTATTGTGTCCTAGGATTTCAAATACTGAAAGCCTTTCTTGTTGACCAATAATCTGTGGCATTTCCTTTTGTCACATATATTCCCTACTTTGAGCCATTTTATAATAAATTGCTACTTTGCATTATTTTATTTACCCTTGTTAGCACARTACTTCCCCTTGCTTCTCATGTTCTATCTGAAGAATAGTGCTGCAGAGAGCAGTCTAGTTGAAAACTTGTAATGAAAATCGATCTTGTCAAAAAGAACTAGATTGCCTGCAAGAAAAGTAATGTGAATTGAAAAATTACATATTTAGAGTGAAAATTCTTGATTGAGAAATTGTCTGGAGACTCAATTTCTTCATGGAGATAGCGGTAAACCTGTCATGCTTGCACGGTAATCAGTGTTTTGATCTTTGTGTGTTGAGCCACTCACATAAATGTTTATCTAGCTTATTACCTGTTAAATGTTTATCTTTGCTGCTACCTGCCTGGATAACAGCACAGCATATCCCTAACTCTCCTTCTCTTGCTGCTGCTCCAGAYGAAGAACACACTACTGAGCACACTCCAAACCATCACGTGCCTCAGCCCCCTCAGGCTGTGTTTCCAGCATGCATTTGTGCAGCAGTSCTCCCCATTGTTCATTTGATGGAAGATGGAGAAGTCCGGGAGGATGGAGTAGCTGGTATTTACCTTGATTAAACTTCAAAGTATTCTTGCTCAAGGATGGCAGAGCCGGTTTCAAAACTATTTTAATGCTGATTTGCAATAAATATGTGTCTTTGTAAGGGTTTTCAATTTTTTTTGTCTGTAATTTGTGTTTGGCTTTGAGGGGGTTTTGCCATTTCAGGACCCTAAAAAAGCCCCCCATTCAAAATAAATATTGAGAAGCTGAGAAGGGTCTAGTGGGGGGATACCAAGATGGTTAAGAGGCCTAGCAGAAGTGTTCTGTGAGGAGTTATTGTAGAAGCTGGGCTTGATTGGTGTGACAAATGAAATAAACAGAAGAATACTGACTGGGAGGTTAGATCTTGGCAAGTTCAAGTTAAAAATTGGGAAGGAAGTTCACAACCAGGAACATAATTTCTGTTGGTTCTCCATGCACAGGGGTTATTGAGCCCTGGCTAGTCAAAGCTATGGTTGACATACCTGGTATAGGCGACAGTCCTGCACCAAGCGGGTCTTCCACTGAAAACCTCCAAAGACCTATTCCCACTCACATTTCTTTGTTCCTATGGCAAGCAGAAAGCCACCCATACACAGCTTGARTATTTTGRTTATRATCTGTGATRTCTTTTAAATTAGTAATATATTTTCTCATATGTGTTTCTCAAAGATGTTAACACATAATAGAAAGTTGCTCTTCCTTCATTTCTCATCACTCATCATGTCAGCTAGCTGGGCATTTAACTTCCTGTTATATTTTGTATTCAGTTTTGGGTGGATGTACTCAGCCCCTTAAACAATGTATGTGTCATTTTGTGATCAAGAGCTGAGTRGTGAAAACACAATAATGAATGATTTTTGGTTATTGTTAACATTCAGAAGATTACAATTATTTACACTTCAGGGAGTTGATCATCAACACCATTCTGTGCTATCTGACAATATTCATTAATACCAGATAAAATCACTCCATGAATCACCATGAAATTAAACGTATGTGCATGAACACAAAATACATGAATTTATATCTTTCAGTTGCTGGATTTAGTCCAGCTGGAGTTAAGAATCCAAATAGTTGTTTTTTTATTATTCCTTAACTACGGTGGTGAAGCGCTTCCTGTCACATCACCAGTAGTTAGGGAAAGTTAAAATATTAGACCTGTGATAATCATTACTGAGATTACTGCACTGATAACCAGGAATCCTAGTGCAGCAATTGTGTGTTTCAGTGCAAAACATGCCAGAGGAAGGAAGAAGATCAGGAATGTTTGTGTCTAAGTGTACCAGTTCAGGGTACAAAGGAGATGGTTCTGACCTGTTTCCTTTCTCTCTCACAGTGAGTGCTGTTGCTCAGCAGGTCTTGTGGAACTGCTTGATTGAAGACCCCTCTACTGTTCTGCGCCACTTTCTTGAGAAGCTGACAATCAGCAACCGACAGGTACACTCTGCCTCTCCCCACAAGCTGTGTGAGCTTCTTAGAGCAGGGAAGCACAGCTGCCAGCAGAATCCCTTCGTGGGTATCACCGGAGAAGAACACTTGCTATTATAATGCAGCATGTCATCATTTGGCTTCTTTCTTTGTCCACTGATGTAAATGTACTCAGCTGATTTATCACCTCTTAGGATCTGACTTGCTCTAAGTCAGGCTTTGAGCAGGTGCTCARTGGACATAGCACAAGCAGTATTGCTTTCACTCAGGCTACTCTGTTCAGATCCTCTCAAAGATGGGGGTGGCATTCTGTCTCCATAGCTTATTAGACTGCTTCCTGGTGCATGGGTAAACTTTATGGAAAAAAGCATACTGATTCTGACCAGGTGGAAGCCAGGGACACTCTCCATATCACTCTATCAGCTTCATATTTGGTGGACAGTATCAATAGTATCACCAGACTCATCTTTCAAGTAACTACCTAAGAACTGACTCTAAAATTAACATTAAACCTGAGCAATGTTAGGAAAGGCTGCCCTTTGCTTCATTGGGCAAGCAGGTGTCGGTGGACTCACTGTTCCTGAGACTTCTCAGACATTGTCCACAAAACATTTGTTTCAGTTTAGAAAGTCACTTCTATTTCACAGAATTGTTTGGATTGTAAGGGACCTTAAAGATCATTTAGTTCCAACCCCCCAACACAGGCAAGGATATCTTCTTGCACCAAGTTCAAGACACACCAAGTTCCTCAAACCTGCTTTGAATCTAGCCTTAAACACTTCCAGGGATGGGGCAGCGGCAACTTCTCTGGGCAGAGAGGGTTTTTTTTCAGTACCTTGGAGAAGGAAGCTGTAAGCTCTCCAGCCTCAGAGGCCTCTGAACCATGGCAGTCTGTTGTTTTACCACCAGCACAGAACACAAACAGGTCTATTTCCCTGGAAGCTATCTCCGGGTGTATGATTGGCATGGATTGTCCAGTGTATATCTGTTCCCATAACACCGGCTCGAATCTGCTATGGGCTTAGAGGACAAGGGCCATATAAGACATTTGTGATACCATTTTCTCTCTACTCAGCTCACAGTGAGATTCTGTCCCTTCTACAACACCTTCCCACCAGGAGAAATGTCTCAGTCTACATTTAAGGCAGGCAGTTTCCAAAAGAAGRGAAGTTAGGTTCTGGCCCCACCTCCCATGCCGCAGCCTCAGCCACTGAGGTGAGATGAATTGGATTTCACAGATCATCTGGGTAGTCATCATAGGGAGAATCACAGGGACATGAGGGCACAATCAGGGTGTTACAGTCAGTACAAATTGCAATAGGCAGTAYTGGCCTCTCTGAGATAAAATGAGAAAGACTGTGTAGTGTTCTCTGGGCCTTATTTTGCCATATGTGGGAGCAGTAACGAGTGTATAGTTTTACTTTGTGCACTGAGAGAGAGCTGAACAAGGGAGTGCAGAGAAATGAGAAGAAACAAAGTGAGAAAGGACAAAAGGAAGAAATCTAATCTTCATTTTTGATGGAAATAAAAAAAAAAAAACTTGCTTTTCTTCCAGGATGAGCTGATGTATATGCTAAGGAAGCTTTTGTTGAACATTGGAGACTTTCCTGCCCAGACATCTCATATCCTCTTTAATTACTTGGTGAGTAGCTTGTGGGGTCCCTGTGCAGCCCAGAATCTCTCCTCTGCCTTCATGTATGCAATAAATGCACTTAATTTTTCTTACATAGCTGATAYCTGCTCCTGGTTGTGGGTTCAAGTCACCAGACTTACACCAGCCTTTCAGTCCTTCTGGAGAGAGGAGAAGGAACCATTAGTTTTTAATTAAATCCCTAAGCAACGTGTCATGGATTTCTGAATTGGATGACAGACAATGAGTTGTAGACAAGTAGAATGGTCCCAGCACCAGAAACCTTTAATTATTTCTCTTGATTTGGCTTCAGAAAGTGTTTTGCTGTTAGGCAGTCCTCTTGGAACAAAACTAGCAACTTCATTCAAGATTCTGGAAAAGTGCTGCAGTTATGAGATTAAGCATAAAAAGTGTATGCTTCTCCAGGGAGCCTGCTGTTGTTTGGGAGTTGTCTACATGGCAGCTCTACAGAGCAGAAGCAATAGGAAGCCTCTTCCTGCAGAGGTTTTTCCTTTTACTCATCTACAGTGGTACTTAAGGTGTTATACTGCAACAGTACATTTTGCTCTCGATCTTCATGATCTCTAGAAAAAGAAAGGTTGTTCTTTCGTATGTACAATCTTTTGGGATGAAAGTTTAATGAGTTTATCCTTCTGAGTGAAGAAAGGTGGAACAATAGTCTTATTCTMTATACAATGATCTGCACAGTTAAAAGTGTGTGTACAACTTGATTTTCCTCTTACTACCTGCAGGTAGGATTGATCATGTATTTTGTACGGACTCCGTGTGAATGGGGCATGGATGCCATTTCTGCCACTCTTACATTCCTTTGGGAAGTAGTGGGTTATGTTGAAGGACTTTTCTTCAAAGATCTCAAGCAGACTATGAAGAAGGAACAATGTGAAGTGAAGCTGCTGGTGACTGCCTCAATGCCAGGTATGACAAATGAGTCTTTAAATACCTTTCACTTCAAAGTTTATAGCYCACTCTACCAAAAGGAGATCCAGTAGAACTGGATCAGAAAAAGACCTGGTACAAATGGCTGCATATTGTAAGACAGTTTTCTTTTAGTTAAGTATTCAGTCAGTAAATTCTACTGCTAATTCCTTTAGCTAATTCCTTGAGCCTCTTTAAGAGTTCCAARAGAAGAAAAACAAAAAGTGAATTAGAACAGAGCTTTGGGCCAGTTGGGCTGAGAAAGGCTGGCCAGGATCATCATTGTAAAGCTCAACCATTCAGACTGTAGCCATCATGAGTCAGAAAAGAGATTTCTTGCTGAAAAACAGATTTGACAGGGGCTGCTAAAGCCAGCTTATCCTTTAATAACAGATAAATTTCTCATTAACTGTGGACGTGTGAGACTGTGTTGGCACTACTTAATGGTTCCAGACAGGATTGAATTTTAAATATTACTCTTCCTCTGGGGATAGTCTCCTAAAATTTTGTTAATTAAAGAGGCCAGGGAGAATGCAACAACTTTTCTTCCTTTAGGCACCAAAACCCTTGTCGTGCATGGACAGAACGAGTGTGATATCCCAACACAGTTACCAGTCCACGAGGACACCCAGTTTGAGGCTCTTCTGAAGGTAAGAGTGAGTTTTTGAGCTGGACAAACTGCCGTACCTGTATGCCAAGCGATCTATTTTGCCTGATATCCTGTTCCAATGTCAGGAAGGTAATTTCTGCTGACAGGCATTTCTGTGTCTCTGTCAGGGGAGCTTGGTTGCAAGAAATGGGATCCCACATTAGAAGATTATAGAAATGTTCTGAACTTACAGAAAGCACAAACCCGAAAAAAACTCCTGCAGCTTGTTGGGTGTTTGCTGTATACTTTTGATAAATACAAAAATAATTTGATTGTTTGGTTTTATCAATACCAGAGACAACAGTGTGATCAAGATCAGATTGAAAATGATGGTTCAGTAGCCACAACGATATTGTGGAATCCGGGAGAAAAAATTCCTGGATGGTTTTAACTGACCCACATAGGAAAAATATTTGTAAAAGCCTTCAGTGTCTCTGAGCATGTTAAATTTTAATGGGAATTACATCACAGTGTTTCAAAGGGTCAGAACATCAGTATCTCTGCATATCACCTATCACTAAAGCTTGATAAATACCCAGGCCCATATGGCTCATAYAGTGAGACAAGTATGTGTGATATGAAGACATCAAAATAAGCAATATCAGTCTTCRGGACTGTGATACCAGCGTGCCTTGATTATCACAAACAAATTCAAGTACTGCATTATTAAAAACAGAAATAAAGAATTAAAGCCAGAACAGTGTCTGTTCTGTCCAGCCAGATTGAGACATGCATGTTTGTGCCTTTATAAGTTATTAGATGAACATTCTTTTYGGTGTTGTGGTATTTGTACAAGACAACTAAAAAGTAAAAGGATATTTTGATTTCTTTCTTTTCAGGAGTGTTTGGAGTTTTTTAACATACCTGAAACTCAGTCTTCTAATTATTTTTTGATGGATAAGCGCTGGAATCTCATTCATTACAACAAGGTAAGGCAAAAATCAGGCCCACATGACTTTTTTTCTTTGAGTTTTAATATTCTTCCTTTTTAAACATCAGGGTTTTCTAAAGAAGAAAAAGCAGCCTATAGGTAGAGTTCTGTCCAGTGAGCACCACATCTTTATTTGTGTGTGGTGAAAGATCAGAATTTGACAGAAGAGGAAAGAGGCAGAAGAGGAGCCCCTTGCTCTTAAGACTAGAATGTCTAGTTTTCTTAGAAAAGATCAAATATTTCTTCTATTTATACTCTTTCACAATGTCTAACACTGTCKGAAAGCTCCTGTCCTTCAGAAAGTGCTAAAGGGCCTTTTACTCCTTTCTGTTGAGTGATGCCATAGTATTTATATTTGTTTAAAATGCACTTTTTCCTCTCCTGGCAGACCTATGTCCGTGATATTTATCCTTTCCGGAGGTCGGTTTCTCCCCAGCTCAACCTGGTGCAGATGCATCCAGAAAAGGGTCAAGAGCTCATTCAGAAACAGGTACCTTGCTGTCACCAAACACCTCTGACCAGAAACAAACCCTGAAAATAAGTCTTTCTTTTGCATTTAAAGGCTTTCCCTCATGTTGTATGCAGATCAAGATCATTGCTGGAGAAATAGCAATCAGCATGAACTCTGGCTTAGGGCCATATGTAGTGTACAGTACAGCAAGAAGAGTAAACATTGGGATGTGGATTCCCCCTTTAACTGGATCATTTTGCATTCTCTTATACATGGCCAGAAAAGTTTYAGTTGCCTCAGCTTCAGAAATTGGGTATTCTTTTCTTTAACGTGGCTTCAGTCTTGGGGAACAAGAATGATCTAYTCTACTTTTCTCTGTAGGGAAAGTTACCTGCCTCTCTTCCTTGTCCTGCTCTCAGATGCCAGACTTTATCACAGTTACTYCAGAGGTGCAGCAACTATAAAGCTGCATAAGAACTAGTAGCAGCTAAAATAATGGAAAATATGGTTTATACCATCTCATATGTGTATGGTACAGAATAGGGCAATGTTTTTTGTGTTGCGTCTTCGAGTAGAAAGTCAATAAAAATCTGAAAATACCTGGGACCAACTTGGTTGCTTTTCTCACAGAAATTACTCTCACTCTGGTTCCAGGAGATTTCCCACAAATAAATGAGTTTGATACATGCTACATGATCTCAAAAGACTTAAATGGGCTGTCCATTTTCTGTAAGGTMTTATTTGGCTTTCCATGTTTTTATATTTAGAATGCTTAGAGCCCAAAATATTTCTTAGGTAAATCTTGTATCACAGATTTGCCAGCCTCTCTGTAGTCATGCAAGATGTTGCTGTAAAACACCCACCTTCAACAAWAAAAGCAGCACTACAGTGACTATCCACAGAGCAACAATGCCTGGAAAAGTACTTTTTTTTTTGTTGACCGATTGAACATCCAATTCTGAGTGCACTTCAAGCAAAGTCACAGCAAGGCAGGACATGTGAAATTGGGCTTTGTCACATTTTAAACCACAKGCCTCAAGTTTTGGCTTCATCCCACTACCTAAGAGCTGTTTCCAAAGATAGTTGCTTCTATACTAAACATCACTCTGCCTCATGGTTACTTTTAGCATCAAAATAGAAATAGAGTATCTAGCCTGGCTGGTCCTGCCACTCACAAGTTCAAAGGAGGTTGGTAGAATGGACTCGGTTTCCCCATTAGTGTAAAGTGAATGATCTGAAGGTAAGTGATAGTCTGAAATCTAGTGAGACTTTGCAGTAACACCGAATCTGGCCTGTTTGTTCTACTGTTTGCTTCTCTTTGGCATTGTACATATTTCTATTTTACATATTCTTTCTRTGGCCAGATGTCAGCCAGCCTCATCGCAGAAGGTAGATAGCAATTCCACCTTCATGTTCACTGTAGGTTAAGACCTTGCAGACAGCTACTACAACCACATGGCTTTCAGTTTGGAGTTGGTTTTTCTGACCACCTTGAGACTTACATTAACCTACAGAAGAAGACATGGCAAAGTTCAAAATTGTTTAACAATCATTTAGGGTCCTCCAGAAGACTGAAATAGAAAATGTTGTTAGAACCATTTTTACAAACATGATCCATCTTTGCAGAGCTGGGCTGGAGGACAGTGGTCACACAAATTCCAGCCAGAAGGTGGAACACTAGCCTTTGTGAATTTCTTCATGGTCCTCTGAGCTGTGAGTGCAGCATCTTTCCGATCAGAGAAGCCACAGAAGTGAAGTGGGTGAAGTGCATATACTTTGTAAAGAGCTTTTGGATTAGACTGATAGAGATTTTTGTAATTTTSTCTGCCAGGTATTCACCCGCAAGCTGGAGGAGGTGGGGCGGGTGCTGTTCCTGATCTCACTGACACAGAAGATCCCTCCAGCCCACAAGCAGTCCCATGTGTCCATGCTCCAGGAGGACCTCCTCCGCCTGCCTTCSTTCCCCCGAAGTGCCATTGATGCTGAGTTCTCACTCTTCAGTGACCCCCAAGGTATGATCCTCTGGCAGCTTTCTTGGAGGGCTCTTCAAGGCCTGGAAGGTTTTGGTGAGGTGCTTTATTGCCTTAGAAACACAGGCTTGTAGCTTTTTTTGGAAACAGATGAATCTCTTCGTATGGAAACTGATACGGAGCTGTTGGTTTGTAAACAGAGCAGCAGAAAGGGCTTTACTGTTAGAGTTCTCCAGACACGGCTATTTTCTTTGGATCCAAATGAGAATAAGTTTTAATTGAGTATTAAAATTGTGCATAAGACTACCTGAAAAGGATTTTTTGTATACTCCTTTGCCATCTACTCCGAGGAAGCAATGGACATCCAATGAACACTGGGCAAATTCTGCAGCAGGGATATGGAAACACTTCACATAGAAACTTTGCTCTGAAAGTAAAGTAGGGCATCCAGCCTGATGTGGGGGTTAAAYAGGCCATTCTTGCAGCGTGTTAAGCATTGGCAAGTTCTGTAACAGCCCAAAAGGCTGAATTTCAGAAGCACTATTGTAAGTCTGCATGAAACTCCTGTAATGTGTGGGACACCTGGAGCATAACATTTGAGCAAAAATCTGCACAGCCATTCAGATTGTGTGAGGCAGATGATGCATGTAAAAGCTCAGATCTTCCTGTTTTTAAGAGAAGAGTGTCCAACCAGCAGATCAATTAGCTGTATTACATTTATCATTCTTCATCTTTATATTGATGCTTTTGGTCAAGGTTTGCTCAAGCCCTTACAGAAACACAGGATGGGTGAAAGMATTTTTTAAACGGCTTAAGCAAGGTCAGTGTTGTGGGATGGTTCTGTGCAGAGAGGTGGAGCTGGCTGTGGTGGACAGAGTTAGCTGATGTTGTCTCTTCTGCCCCGCAGCTGGGAAGGAGCTCTTTGGCCTCGATACTCTTCAGAAGAGCTTGTGGATTAAGCTGCTGGAAGAGATGTTCCTTGGCATGCCCAGCGAGTTCCCGTGGGGGGATGAGATCATGCTGTTCTTGAACGTGTTCAACGGAGCCCTGATCCTGCACCCTGAGGACAGTGCCCTGCTCAGGCAGTATGCTGCCACAGTCATCAACACGGCCGTGCACTTCAACCACCTCTTCTCCCTCAGCGGGTACCAGTGGGTGCTGCCCAGCATGCTGCAGGTGAGMATGGCCAACAGCAATCCCAGGGAACGCTGCCGAAAGAACACCCTGTCCTGCCTCCACAAAGCAGCTCTAGGTCAGACCTTAGGAAGAAATTCTGCCCTGTGAGGRTGGGGAGGCCCTCACACAGATTGCCAAGGGAAGCTGTGGTTGTCCCATCCCTGTGACTGTTCAAGGCCAGGTTGGATGGGGTTTGGAGCAACCTGGGGTGGGTGGAAGGTGTCCCTGCCCATGGCAGGGGTGGAACGGGATGGGCTTTAAGGTTCCTTCCAACTCAAACTATCCTATGAATCCATGATGGGATTGACACTCAATGGGGAAACTTCAGTGTGCTGAGTCCTTATGAGAGGTTTTCAGGTGCTGCAAGAAGGCAACAGTGGGATGGCCCAAGTTAGCTTTCTGTTTCCTCCTTAAGTAAATTACTACATTTTACAAATCCCACATCTTTGGCAAAATACTGTCTCCATGGTTCAAATGCCAGCCCTGAAGGAAGTGTCACTCTAAAAATGTTAAAATGCTTTGTAAGTAGGTGGAAGTGTCAGTGTGGTGGAGGACAGAGTAGGAGCTCAAATTATCATGACAAAMCAGAGATGCAGTCTGAAAAGAAGGAAAAAAACAAGCCAATACACCATGCTGGTCAGCTTAGGCATTGTTTTTGAATAATCAGCCACAGAAATAAGGGAGACAAAGTAACTGTTTTAGTGGCACCTCTGCAGGACAGAATGCTGGAGTTGTTATCGATATGAAGCCAAACGTGAATCCTTCTGCTGAAGCTTAAAATAAACAAATATCTTAAATGCCAGTCTGGGGTGACTATGCAGATTTGTATCTTGTGAAAAACATGGGATAATTCTGCTTTCATCAGCAGGACTCCTGACTGGAAGTACTGGCTCTATCCAGCTCAAAGAGAGCATTAGTTAATTCGAGAGACAGCAGGAGAACAGGGACATTGATCTAGAAAACATGTCTTGAAGATTTTATTAACTGAAAATGATAAAGATTCAGGAAGAAAGCACTAACTGGTTTCTAACAAGTAAAGTGCTTCTAGGAAGGAGAGGGAAGGAATCCACCCCAATATGTAGGACAAAAAATACTTGCCTAAAAATTGTGAAGAAGTTTCAAGCATGAAAAGCAAACTTTTTTCCTAAGGATATTTTGTCCCTGAAATGCATTGCCAGAGAGGGTGGTTCTGTCTCCATCTTTAAAAGTGTGTTAGACAAACCTACCAGGAATGACTGTGCTGTATTGATTGAACCTGTGTTGAGGAGATGAGGAGCTCTTTCACTGGAGCAGTGCCTCCATGTCCTTTTCCCTGTACTCAGGTGTACTCTGACTATGAAAGCAACCCCCAGCTGCGCCAGGCMATCGAGTTTGCGTGCCGCCAGTTCTACGTCCTGCACCGCAAGCCCTTCATCCTGCAGCTCTTTGCCAGTGTGGCCCCTCTGCTGGAGTTCCCTGTGAGTAAGAGTCATTCCTGTGTCTTGGGAGCTGCCTGTGTGTACAGAGATCACCAGAAAAGAACGCTCTGTGCTGCACAGAACCAGGTCTTGATTTATTTCTGCACATTTCTGTACTTCATGTGATGGAGCAGAGTGCTGAGATWGTGAGCTGCTGGTGTCCAGGCCACTAAATGTGGTCTCATTTTAGATTTCTGTGTACACATATATCATAAAAGGACAATAATGATTTGTAACTCTTTAAATGCAAATCCATTCTGATAATCTAGCAATAAGAATTAAAAGCTTAATGCCAAGTTTTGGCCCATGTGAAGTCTATGAATAGATTAGTCATGAAATATTCATTAATTACCTTTTAATATTTTATTGAGTTCAGGCAAGTTAATGGAATCTTAATTTGRTGTGGGGCTGCCCACTCTAACTGCACATACACTGTCAGCACACCTATCTTTATGCTTCACAGGGCAGCAAAGATGTGTGTGCAATTTTCAGGTTGTGCTTCTCTTAAACATAGGTATCTTGATGCACTGTGAAGCCTTTCTGGCCTTAGAGTTAAAGCTTTGTAATAAAGTGAGATTTTATGACTTTGTTAAATTCTATAAAAAGTTACATGTATGTGGACCCTTTGTTGAAAACAAAGGTTAACCACACCCCCAGATAAAGATTCCTGGGGTGACATGAATGTCTCTTGTCTCATGTTCTCTTGAAGGATGCTGCAAACAATGGAACCAGCAAAGGAGTGTCAGCTCAGTGCTTGTTTGACCTGCTGCAGTCTTTGGAGGGAGATACTCCAGATATTTTGGATATCTTAGAGCTGGTGAAAGCAGAAAAGCCTCTCAAGTCATTAGGTAATACCAAAGCACTCTTTATTTGGTAATTCTGGTGTACTGTTTATTGATTCAACAAACATTTGATGCAGCAGGATTTTTCCAGAGCCCTTCTCTTCTTCGGGAATATCCTATCTGTTTCTTCTGCCTCATGAYGCTTTTATGATTGGCTTTATCACCATCATCCTTTTGATATTTTCTGTAGGTGGAAAAATATTAATTAATTTTATTCCAAAGCTACTTTTTGTGCTTTAAACCTCCTAGTCTGAGACTGGCCGCTGATATTTTGAATTTTATCATGCGTGGGTGAAGAATTAACGTGCCTAACAAACTGTATCATGCTGACAAGATCAGTGTCATCCTCTGCTCTGCTCYGTGTGGGTCACAAACAAAAGCATCTTCTCTTGTGGGCAGACTGTGACGTGTAGAAAATGATGGATACAATTCAGACATTCAGCAGTGCTGAGCTCCTGCAGGGATGTTGATTTATTGTAAAGTACTATACGGCTGTATGGTGTATCCATGGATGGCTCCATGTTTCTTGATAGTTATCCATGCAGTGCAGCATTTAAGAATTCGGCTGCTTTGTGATTTGCTGGGAAGTAATTTTTGCTGATTTTTATAAGGATCTTCAAGTTGGTTTGTAGTATGTTACTTAAATGCTTTTGAAACATTTTTTTCTGAAAACACTAGCAAAACAGACTCAATTTTGTACTGTCACCCATGTGGCTATGAGTATAGAAGGAGTTTGGTTTTTTGAGAAGTAAAACTAACTTTTGCCATCACTGGTGCATCAGCATTGTTTTTTTTTTGTGTGGTTGGAACATCTAAGAAAAATCAGAGGGAGCATAAAAGTTAATGTTAATTTGACTTTTCTTTGCCTTTTATGAGCAAAAMAGTAAAATAAACAATAGGAGAGGGGGGAAAGGAAGAAGTGTGACRGCTCCTTTCATATTCAGTATGATTTTGTGATTGTTTTCTCATATTGCTTTTCTCCCTCAGACTTCTGCTATGGGAATGAAGACCTGACCTTTTCCATCAGTGAAGCCATCAAGCTGTGTGTGACAGTGGTGGCTTATGCTCCTGAGTCATTCAGAAGGTGATAATCTGTTGTTTTAGTTTGTGCAGACTCAGAAAAGGCATCAAAGCAGCATGTGGTGTGTGAAAGCAAGGTTGGCAGCTGGAGGCAGTGGATGTAGTGATGCATTCCAAGCATGGGGCTTCTCTGGGGCCAAGCCTCTGCCTGTTACCCCTTCCTAAAATCCTAAACAGGATAGCATCCAGAACAGCAACATGTAAGCTGGTTATYGGGGGGATCACACCATGTCCTGCCATTTTCTGCCATCAGAGGAGATAYGGAAAGACCAGGAAGATACAGAGAGAGGGGAGATAAACTTACTCAAGTACAAAGGTTAATTTGCAAGAAGGAATCAAAGAATAAGAGTCTTTGGAAGGGAAAGTGCTTGTTAGCAAATGGATGACATATTTGGAAAATGACATATCATTATTGTTTCATGCATCATCTAGTTTCCCCCTKAAGTTCCTAATCCTATTGTTTCTTTGACTCAAGACTTCTAGTGAGAAGCAATGAAAACACAAACCTAGTGAAGATCCAGGGTCTTCAGATAGAAACGTAAACCTYTACCTAATGTGAGTCCAGGAATGACAAAGCAAAACAAACCAAGCAATGTTATCTTTCCAGCCTCCAGATGCTGATGGTCTTGGAAGCACTGGTTCCCTGTTACTTGCAAAAACTGAAGCGACAGACCTCTCAAGCAGAGACTGGAACAGCAGCTCGTGAGGAGATTGCTTCCATGGGTGCCCTTGCCACCTCTTTGCAGGCTCTTCTGTACAGTGTAGAAGTTCTCACCAGGTAACACACCAAGGCTGAGCTTTGTTTGGCTGTCCATGCAGGGAGAGGGAATGCACAGGAGGCCGCAACATGCAGCTTAGCTTGAGCAATGGTTGAGTTTTAGGCTTGGTAAAGTTAGTGCCAGATTTCAGAGCACAAGCAGAATTTCTGTGTGCTTGTTAGATTTGTGTTGTGTGCTGTTCACCTTCTCTTTGCCAGGCCTATGACAGCCCCGCAGATGAGTCGATGTGACCAAGGTCATAAAGGGACCACAACTGCAAACCACACCATGTCAGCAGGTGTGAACACCAGGTGAGGCTTTTCCTTCTTTCTCATTTTTCAGAAACTTCTTTCTTTTTTTTTTTTCTTTCTTTTTTTTTTTTTTTTTCAGTAAGATAACGTGTCACTGCTCAGAGTTCTTTGGCCTCAGACAGCTGAGGGAGTGCTTTAGGTACTGTGGGAGAAAACAGTCACATAAAAAGCACACATACCACGGGACTCCATTTCTGATGGTAACCAAAATACCCAAGACTAGGATTTCTAGTGTAAAATGATGTAATTAAATAGAAGACCAGGATATCAAATTGGAGGACACACATCCTAAATTACTTATTCCCCTTTTTCCCCTTCGGAAGCATGATGCTGAAGCTCACTCATTCTCTGCTTTGCTTCCTGCTGAGTCCACTGTCAAAGTGGGTAGAGCATGTTTGGACAGCAGAAAGGTCAGATCTGGCCTTGTTCTAAGGGGCTGAAGAGCATTACAAATGCAATTTGCCTGGAAGAATGACTGAAAATATTTTTGTCCTTAACAAATCTGAAAATCCAACAAAACCCAAAAGAACTTTCACACAGAAGAAGGAAACAGAGAAGGACATGGCACCAGTGAACTGTAATTCTGCTCCTCAGCCATAGTGGCCATTCAAGTTAGGCTGTTGCAAATAAGGCAAGGCCACTGYGAATTTACTTGGTCACAGAAGTGCTTAAAAAATCTTGTTATAAAATCCACCCACAGGTATTTGGGATTGTGACGTTTCTGTTTTTTGGTGGGTTTGTTTTTTGTCTTTTTTTTTCAGTAGGCAGCCTTGCCTTCTCCTGGCCAGACTATGCCTTATCTAAAAATCTGAATGTTTGCGCCGACCTGGAAAAGGAATTCTACCCTAGCAAAAGCTGGGGTAGCTGTTTTTCCAGACTTTTCCAAGCTATTACCTTCTTTCTTTTTTCTTATTCAAGGGAGCTAGAAATCACCCTCTGCATGGATCATCAAAGGGTGATTATGTCAGTTAATAAATGTGTAGTGTACACATCTTGGTTGATAATTCCTGGAATCAGTCTGTTATTCTTTAAAACCTAGTCAGTCATTGCTGAAACATGGCTTTGACTTTAAACCCATGATCTGAGAAGTAAACTCCATATATGATAAACCAGCAGATAAACCAGACATGCTCAAGTTCTGAAGTGGACATGTTCCATTTACTTCCACTACAAGATTGCTCAGTCTGAGGAAAATAAGGTGTAATGGAAAGTAGTGCTTTATTGTCTGCTGATTTTGGAGAGCAGTTAATATGTATCTGCTGACAGACAATGTAGAGATTCCCAATGCAGTGTGACTCAGGCAYCTTGATTTACACTTCCAGATTTTTCTGATTATCAAACCTTCAGTCTCTGATCCAAAATATTTTTACACTGCTCCAGGGTTCCTGCACTTGTTTCTTCTGTTGAGTTATCATTGCAACAGACATCTGCTAGCAACAGCAGGAGTCTCATGATGTTAGAATGATTCCTGTTCCAGCCTTGGACATGTTAGCCAAGTGGCACAGGGTCGTCTATTAATGCTTTCTTAACAAGAAGTAACAAGAGAAAATGACAATAAAACAAAGAAAACCCCACACTGAGGCATTCTTTCCACTTGGCGAGCTCTGGCTTAATGGAATAGACTGAGCACTRGTGTGAAAATCAGTAAAAGAAATCATTCAAAAGAGAGCTATGGTTTTTATGCCTAATTTTTTCCTTCATAACAAGGTCAATAACTCTAGGAGAATGTTTTTTGATGGAAGTTGGGAGGTAAAGGTTGTTCAGTGTGGCATATGTGTAGACCAAGATCCCATCCTGCCCATGATGAGCAAAGCTCTGGGCTAGARCACTCTCACTTGCTTTTAGAAAGGCAARTTKARGCACTACTAAGTTGCTCTTTACACYCTTACTGTTTCTGTTTTCCCAGGTACCCAGAACAGGGAGCCAAACTACATTTTATCAGGTACAGTAAATTTTTTTCCCACTCTCCCCTGATGTGTGATGAACCATTCCCACTCACTGTTTCTTGTTCAGAGGAAAGTAGCAAAGTATAGTTCATATAGAAAATATTTACATTTTTAGCAAGACTTTGCAGATTATAACTTCCCTTTTTTGTTTCTTAACTGAAGATGCAATTACCTTTCTTTCAGTTGCAGAGGAAAGCATTTGTTGCCAAAAAAAAAAAAAGATGAAAGGTGGTAATAACCTATCCTTGATGATCCACTGCATGTAACATTCCCTACTGTGTCTCACTTTGTATCCTCCAGGGAGAACCTTCATTTATTGGAGGAGGGCCAGGGTCTTCCCCGAGAGGAGCTAGATGAACGGATTGCCAGAGAGGAGTTCAGGAGACCACGGGAGTCATTGCTGAATATATGCACAGAGTTTTACAAACACTGTGGTCCGAGACTGAAGATTTTGCAGAAYCTGGCTGGTGAGCCCCGAGTGACTTCTCTGGAGCTGCTGGATGTGAAGTCCCACATGAGGTATTCCACAGGCATTCTGCTTTTACTTGTTCATTTCTGGGGGATTTTAGCTCTTTCATTTTCACAATAGCAGATGCAATCACTTTTTAGTGGTGTAGTTGCATGCTTTTGTCTTTGTCAGGGTTGTGACCTGAAATGTTCAATCATAGTTATCTCTAAATAAAAGCAAATATATCTTGATCCTTACATAAATTCGTAAGTGACATGACTGACAGGATTTTACCACTACAGGAAAAACTCAGTTCTACACAGAGACAAGATTTATCAGAATGTGATGTGACAGTCATGGTCTTGGGAAGCTTGTTGCCTAAAATCAGGCTCACCTGAAACAGAGGCCAGATAAACTTTTTTGCATTTTTTTTTTAAATGTAACACCTGAAAATTGCACAGTRAGATTTCCTAAAGTGATAACACTGAAAAACAAACACAGAACCAAACCAAAACACTTATTAATTGACAAATAGGTGATGTCAGTTCTGTGCTCCACAGGCATTTGCAATGTTGTAGTCTTACTGCCAGTTCAGGTACTTTGGTTTTAGCTACACAAATCTGTGATTCCTGATGTTCCCTTGGTGCATTTAATGACAATGTAAAAGTAATATTAAGACCGTTCAACTGTTCTTTAATATAAACAGTGATTCCAGCAAAACAGTCTTAGCAGACCAGAACTGTGTTATGAGATCTAAGAGATTAAATATAGCACATTTGACTTTTGCATCATTTTTCTTTTTACCAGGCTCCTGAATWTTTATATGCTAGTCCATTGGTGTGTGTGGAAAAATGCAAGTTGTATTTATTTTTCTCTTAATGACCCATGTTTTCAGATTGGCAGAAATTGCCCATTCCCTGCTGAAACTGGCTCCTTATGACACGCAGACGATGGAGAGCCGAGGGCTGCGGCGCTACATCATGGAGATGCTGCCCATCACTGACTGGACAGCTGAGGCGGTGAGACCTGCCCTGATCCTCATCTTAAAGAGATTGGATCGTATGTTCAATAAAATTCACAAGATGCCTACTCTGAGGTGAGCAGGAAAACTCTGGAAACCCTCTGGGGTCCGTTTCTGATGTTGCAAGCCTTGAAGTGTGGGTATGTCCTCTACCTCAAGCTGTCGTGTTGCAGTGAGCCTTTACAACACACAAGAAAATTACAGTTGTTTTTATCTATGTAAGCRTGTGTTTACCTGGATGTTTTCATTGTGTCTTCTGGTAGCAGCACAGTTGTTAAGAACTACAGCAGGAACTTCCAGAAATCTCATTTTTCTTTCCCCAAAAGAAATCTTCAGATTTTTTCCATCTCCTTGCCCTCTTAATTAACTTTAGTTGCAAGCTTTTTAATGGAAAGTTAAACTGTAGTAACAGTATTTCTAACATGGTGACACTGTTACATTCTCTGTAAAGACAAACATAGGAGCTATGCAGAAGGTTCTGAGGGCTCTCTTGTAAAATGCACAGAACTTCATTTACTGCTTCAGATCCACGCCTAATGGAAGCCTGGTTTATCACACAGTGGCATTATGTACACGTATAGGCTTTGRTAATTTCAAGAAGTATTGACTATGRGGCATTCCTACCTTGTAGGCAGTGGTACCAATCCAGTCTGGGTAGTATAAAATCTTTCAGACCTGTGAATTTTCCAGTGATTTGATTAAAAAGAGTCAATGGTGTTGGTCACCCTCATGGGCATATATCCTCAATTGCTTGAATAAGTCACTTCATTGGCAGTCTCAACTGAGAAGCCAAAACATATAAGAGGACATCAGAATTATGCCCCAGTAGGAATCAAAGATGGACCAAATCATAGGGAGGTGACCTCTTCTTTCTGGCATCACTATTCATCACTTTCCTTTGGCTAACCTGCTCCAAGAAATTCCACCCTTGCAGCGAATTCAGAGGCAGAAATTTTGAAGCTTCTCCCTCCTGGTGTTTTGATTCTTTGCTATGTCTTGTCTGCTTCACATTCATTCTTTCTTTCTCCATTCATACTTTCAACTGTCTCGAAGGCGGGTGGAGGTTTCTGCTCCTGAAGATCTTTCTTCCTTATGTAAGCTGAATGGACATCCATAAATTGAAATTCCTTTCATATTCTCTCTCTATGCCTGTCCTTCTGCTTCACTTAAATTACTCTTTTGACCACAAAGGGACAGCAAAGCCACAGGGCCAAATGCAGCAACTACATTTAAGCATCACTAAGCCAAGCAGTCTCTTTGCGATGGGTCTGGGTGCCAGACCCCAGGAGCCRTCCCTCGGGGTACTCACAATCACAATCTTATACACTGCCTTCTGTGGGCATCCCACTCCAAACCCAGTGTCTTCTGGCATCAGTAAATGTGTAAGAAGTAGTACAAGAAAAAGCGACTGTTGTGGAGATTTAGTTGCAGTGGATGCTCAAAAGTGAAATGTATGTTGGTCTGCAGAAGAACTTGCTTAGTGAATGCTTCATTCCCCCTGTGGCTCTGAGAAGTAGCTTGGCTGGGATATTGTTTAAGGTTTGAGCTAACAGGTTATGCCAGCCTTGTCTTTCTGTCCCACTAAGTGCAGAGTCCACTGTTGGTTTGTGAACTACARTGACTGCATAGAGTCATTGAGATGRAGGGGGTGAGCCACTTTGAWGTTACCTGTGCTGTGTCTGTGTATGATTATGATGGGCAATTTTTTCAATATGTGGCACAAGTCCTAAATGTTTTTTCGGTGAAAAAAGCAAAGTGTCAGGGAAGAAAGGATCCTGGAATTAAGGACTTTGGTGCTGATAAGGAGTGAATCATTCCTCGGGCACAAGGTGAAGAAGATGAAGATTGTRCAACTGGGCCAGTTTACATTTAGGGCAATCTGTGTCTGCGAGTGATGCTGACAGAGCAGCCAGACGACAGAGGAGTTCACAGAGAGTGATCGGCCTGATGGTGTTTGTTCATGTCAATGGAATTGTCCACAAGCCACATGAGATGGAGGATGTAGTCTTCATTGGGAGAGTGGCACAGCAGACCTTTCTCCACGCAGTCACCTGAGGCCAYTGTGTGGGCTTCCTTTCATTCCTCGTCTGTCGGAAGGAAGCGTCGGGGAGTGAAATGCAGCTCCTCCACCGCTGTTGTGAATGGTTTCTGTCACTAGCACATCCCCCTCTGCCGTGTTTCTCGTCTCTCAAGCACCCCGTGTGCTCTGTGGCTCTCTGCCTTCCTGAAGCATAGTGTGGGTAAAGCCTTCTCTCTGTCGCACACTCTGTGCTACCCTGGACGTCGCTGCTGTCTGACACATCCTCTCTGTGGGCGTCATTGTGTGTCAGTTGCCATGTTTGGGCATCTGGTGGGGGGCAGGAGCCCGCAGCTAACGGCACCTACTGTTGTATTGCAGGCGCCAGGTTGAGTGGGAGCCTGCCAGCAGTTTGATTGAAGGGGTTTGTTTGACACTTCAGAGGCAGCCTATCATATCCTTCCTGCCTCACCTTAGGTCTCTGATCAATGTCTGTGTCAATCTGGTGAGTAGCTGAGCGGCAACCCCGTGAACCTTTGCCAAACTTTCCCCTGCTGTTGACTTCTCTGGACTGAAGATGACAGTTTATTCCCRTTCCTGTCATTTTACCCATCCCCTTTACCCCTTACAAGGGGACTTCACAAGTGATACTAGGGATAGGAAGGTTCATTTTTGAAGTGGTGCATGGGGAGATGCAGTGATCGATAGCAGCGGTCAAGTGATTTATTTTCCATTACTTCCCACGCACCACTTTGAAGATCCACCTTTGCCAGACTGAGCTGAGAGTTGAGGGCTGCAAGTTGGAGAGTGGGGTGGTGGAGACTGCACACACCTGGTAGAGACAGGGAAGAGGGTGGCACTGGGGATACCTACCGTCCCCAGTGGGGAAGGGCCCTGATGGCTCTGTCAGAGGCCATCGGGTGCTGGATAGTTAGACAGATTTACAAGGTGAATTGACTCCACTGTTTGTAATGTCCCTGGCTTGATCTAGTACAAGTTTGCACTGTGCAATGTTCAGATCCCTCTCTTTGTAACGTTTATGCTCCTGTGTTACAATGGACATGAGACTCTGCCTGGTCATTCAGTGATAGATCGGTGTTTCTGCAGCTGTTACACTGGGGCAAACCTCCACTTTGATACAGCATAACTCCAGCCATTTGGGCAAACATACAGGCTTTGATTCCATGTGGAAAAAACATAAATAAAGATGGAAAGGTTGCACTCATTTTTATTGTTACTGGGTTTTATAACATTTTCTCCTTAGAGCATAAATGTTGTAACCTTATCTAGCAGCTGTAAAAAACATTACAGGGTTCATCAGTGCTCTGAGGGGCTTTAAGAGCAATGATCATTAGCAAAAATGCAATAGCTGGTTTGCCAGGTTCCTGTCCTTCAAGTCCATTCAGTACTCATTGCTGCAAGGGCAGGGAAGCTCCAACCTGTCAGAGTCCATGAGACTTCTTTCTCATTAAGGCAGAGGTAGTAGCTGCCTGGTGCTAATACAAATCTGGGCCCTCAGACTACTTAGAGTTGTCACATGGGGAGGTTGCTACACAGATCAAATAGGAATTTGGAAAGGAGTTTGGCAAGCAAGCATGGCAGAGTGAATGATCCCAGCAAGCTCTCCAAGGGGCCCACAAAAAGATTTAGCCCATGCTCTAAATATAGCAGAATGGTCTACAATGCTGAAGTGCAGTCATCACACTTACATTCCACTAGCTGGTAATACCAGGGAGAGCTGCCAGGAGCATGTGCTCTTACTGCTGTAAGTATTTTACTTTTAGCTGTCAGAACTGTGTGCGCTAGGAGCTGTGGGAGCACTGACTGCATGGTGTGTCATGTGTAGACCACGAAGCCCAAAATCAATCAGCCAGGAAGGTGGGGAAGTATTTCAGTAATAATCCATGGTGATGTAAAGAAGGAGCTCTGACTCTTCCCCTTCTAAATTGTCCATTGGTTTTGTGGCAAGAATATGGTTACTACCTTTTTCCCCAGGCTGAATTTGGAAAAGAAGCATTCATTCATCTCCCGTAAGCTTAGATATCTGTCAGGTAGCTTCTCCCTGTTCCCTTCATCTGGATGTGTCTGATCATGGCGAGAAACAGGCATATGCAGGCCTGTGATTTAATTCCCCCTGAGGGACATATCCCAAGCAGTACAAATATCTCTCCCCTAAATGTGCTTTTTCCTTGTGGTGATTATTCAAGGGGGTCCAGACAACCAGGTCACATGCAGGTGACTCTGGTTCAGATATCTGGGGTCAGTCAGTGGAGATGAATCATGCTTAGAGTCCCCCAAAACAGACTGTTTGAGAGGAATCTGAACATTGCACAAAACCCAGCTTGGGTCAGACTTAGGACATTATTTTTTCAAGCAAGGGAAGGGAAAAGACATGCAGTTTCAATGCAGACTTTTTGCTTTGATGACAGATTTATATTTGTTACAGTTGTCAAATGACATATCCTCCAACTCTAGCTGTTCCACCAGTCCAGTGCTGGTCATTCAGGGCTGGTACTGGGTACATTTACAAATGTACCRGGTTACCTGTGCACTCCTCCCATCCTTGCTGGTTCCCTCTCTTCCCCTCCCTTTCCTGCTAGAACTCCTTCTCCTCGCTGGCCTCAGCTCCTGCAAGGACCACTGGGGGGGCTGGTTCTCCTGGATCCACCCCAACTCAGTGCTCAATGAAAGGCACTTCCATTTCACTGATGTTGGAGGATATGGCATGGATGAAACTGTAAGTAGCCCATTGTGGTGATGTGCTCTGTTTGTATTGCAGGTGATGGGAGTGGTAGGACCCTCCAGTGTGGCTGACGGATTACCCCTTCTTCATCTCAGCCCTTATCTCTCGCCACCTCTGCCCTTCAGCACAGCTGTTGTCCGGCTTGTAGCATTGCAGATACAGGTGTGTCTGCCCTGGCCCACAGCCAGGCCTTTAGAGCTTCTGGTTGAGACACCAGCTCATTGGTGCTCTGTTTTCTTTCTGCAAAAGCTGGGCAAAAACTGTGGAACATATACCAAAACTAAAGAGAAGCAACATGTAAATTCTCCCTCCTTTCTGAAGGCTTGAACTGAGCTCAGAATTCATCTGTTGGGGCCAAGTCCACACCAAGCATCCATCAGCTTAACACTGCCATTGAAGTCCAGGGAGTTTGGCTGATGGATGCTGTTTAAGGCTCTGACAAGCAGGTTAGGATTCTCTGCAGGATCTAAGGAGTTAGCATAAGACTCCTGCCACAGGGAGATGGGCCCTGGCTTGGGTCACATCCCTGCAACCCTTCCTATCTTCCTGTGGGGTGTGTGTAACTGAGAGTGGAGTTTGTGCTCTTCTGCTCTTAGCTGAACTGGTCACACAGTGCATAAACAGCAGGGCAACTTGGCTTTTCAGCCGCTGAAGCAATGGCATCCTTGTTGCCAGAATAGGAAAAAAGGAAGTTCCCAACTTTCTGGAGAATTTCACCACTATTCCTTTCTCACAGTCGCATTATCACCATTGACAGAGTCTTTCTGCCTCTGTATCCCTTTCCTTCCTCATTAGTCTGAATGGTGACAAAAAAGGGACAAATTTCCTAATCTAGCTTCCATAAAATATGCATTGGCACATCCAGTTGAATAAGTAGGCAGGTTATTTCTGAGCAGCAGGGTGGCTTGGGAAGGAAGGCTTATAAGGACCAACACGCAGAGCTGTCCCTCAAAGAATGAGGTGCARAAGAATTTTTTTGGACAAACTGACACAGAAAGAGAACAGATTTCTTCAAGCTCTGACTGGTAATAGTTCTTTAATCAAAAACAAACAAACAAAAAGGCCACTTTCACCAGCTGTGAAATATTCTCTATTTAAAAAAAAAAAACAAAAAACAGATACCAAATTAATAATTTTTTTAAAGTATTGGGAACTTTTATAATCCTCTTCTCCCTATTCACGCATTTATGGGCTTTAAATGTAATGAACACCAAAAAYGTCAGGAAAAACACGAGTCATAATTCCCAATACTTCCAGCAGAAGTACAGAACAGAAGTACATCACATCCCATCAGTAAACATTCTGCTAGAATTTCTCAGCCCAGGCCTGTAAGCTTGAGGAGTTGCAAGGTTCAGTTGCAATTTCACAGCTAAGTGTATAGCAACTGGGATGTAAATGAGCAGAGGTTCTAGTGACAGCCATTTGAATTACCTCCTCTAAAAGAAGTTGAAACACCTTTAAATTTAGGCTTGACTTTGTGCCAAGAAGTAAACATGCATTTTGTGTATTTTTCAGTTCATTCTTTGTGTTACGGAAGATGTCAGGGCAGCACAAAGTGAGGCAGAACAAAAAAAGTGTTTGGGAATAACCTCCATGTTCGGACAGGAGGATACTTAAATGATGTCATTTGTGCAGTTTTCTCTGTTCCATTTTCTATTCCCTATTGTCTGATCTGATGCCATCTCAGATCCTGGTGCCATTCACAGCAGTGCAGACCTTAATCCTAACACTCAGCTGACTCCTGTGGGATACATCTGATTTTGTTAGTGACATCTAGGAGATGGGAGACTGGGCTTCCTACATTTTGCTATGATAAGAGCAGGTGATGTACTGTGTGGTSTCAGGGCATCTCATTCCATCAGGTCATCAATGCTGGTGGTGTACTGTGTGAACAGGGTGCCCGGGGATTGTCATTCCCCACAGTGACTTGTGTGTGTGATCTGCTGATGAAATTGTTTAATCCTTTCTTATCATTACTGCACAGGCTTTGAAAGAAGATTTCCCCCTAAGCCATGTCGTCTCCCCATTCACCAATCAGGAAAGAAGGGAAGGAATGCTTTTAAACCTACTGATTCCATTTGTGCTCACAGTAGGATCTGGAAGCAAAGGTCTGACTAATTTAACAAAAAGAATTTTTGTCCCTCTTTTCTGACAACTGATGTTTGCACTTTCCTTGCTCTCTGTACTTTATTTTTATTTTTTAATTGGCTTTTCTTCACCAGCAGTATGTCAACTGAGTGCCCTTTGGATCTAAGACTGAAAAGAGCCCCATTGACCCCACTGAAAAAGTTGTTATTTCTTCTCTTAATTTCAGTTGTGCCTTGGTTCTTAAGTCAGGTCTTACACAGATGCTTTTGAAACTGGGGTGCAGGGCAAGATAAATCTGTTGCAGCAGAAGTGTTCCAGTTTAGAAACATTTTTAAGAGAAAAGGCTCTGGAATTAACGTTTCCTCTAAAGAAACRGGTTTCAACAATCCCTTACCGCTGATACGAAATGAATATTGGTCAGTGAAAATGAAAAAAACCAACTGTTTACCTGACAAAGTGCCTGCCCGACATGGGAAAAGGAATGAACAATGGTTAGATATTGAACTTTCAGAACTTTACTACACACACGCACTCCCACATCCCCACAGCAGAAAAAAAGAAAAAACCAAAATGCCAGGGGAAGGAAAAGAAAACTCACAGAACTCTGCCAGCCACATGCTAGGGAAGAGCAAAATGGTGGATGCCTTTGTTTTGGGGGAGGGAAGAAGAGTCCACACGGCAGCTCGGGGGGAAAAGAAAAACAGATGGGAACCTGGGGAACCTCTGATGTTGGTCTGCTCCTTGCAACAGAKGAAGCTGGTGGATTTAGAGCCCTTTCTTTCCTTGGTTCAGCTTCTCCTGARGTCTGGGGCTGAGATAGGGTGTCCCCATGGCACTCCCGCCAATGATCTGATTCAGACCAAAAATGGAAGAGGAACAGTCTGAGAGAAAACAACAGAAATCACCAAAGAATTGGTTCTACAGTCCAGRGAACAACTTCCTGCCTAAGCTAACACAAACCAAGCAAGCTMAAAGCAAYGATGCAGCCTCTGATTGCACRGCAAACTGAGCACACGGGAGAGTGAGAGCTTGAACAAAGCCCRYRCCAGAGTTCCYCYGGCTCCTGAACCTGCCCTGGCCTCACCCTAAAGCTACAGGACCCAATTCTGGGCATAAAGCAGATGATCAGGAATAGATTATCATCATAAAAACACTCCAAGACAAGAAGTCACAGAGGGTAGCAGAGGTCACAGAAATTGTGTGTCCCTGGGGATCAYAGTCTGTGCAATCCAGGCCACTTGTCTGGCACAAATCCTGCTCCTTGCTTTCTGCGATGGAGGCTCTTCACTGGTAGATCCCTAAACGAAAGTAACGAGTAAAGGGAGAGAGGAATGCCAAGAGGAAATGAGATCACTGAATGGGACATTTCTTTGTGCTTTGTAGCTCTGTGTTCATGTGGGTTTGTGTTGGTGCTAAGATAAATTTTGCCTTTGCTTGCAGGAGGAGAAGCAGCATAACAAGGTGTGGGGGACGGAGTTTTGACTTAGGGGACATTTGAGATGCACCCCATTTTGGAACTAACAGGGTCTTTTGGGTGTCTACAATGGGATGCAGCCTGATCTTTTTCTCTCTTTCCCCTCCCAATCCATCTCAGACAGCCCCTGGCTGGAGCAGCCTGAGGTCCTGCTGCTGCTCCAGACTGTTATCAATATCCTCCTGCCACCTCGCATCATCAGCACTTCCCGCAGCAAGAATTTTATGCTGGAGAGCTCCCCTGCCCACTGCTCCACCCCAGGGGATGCAGGGAAGGACCTGCGGCGGGAAGGGCTTGCAGAGTCCACCAGCCAGGCTGCCTACCTGGGTGAGTGATGGCTTCTGCTGACCACTGAGAARACCCACAGTTAAGGTGAAGTGCTCAAGACTGTAGAGACCAAAGAAAACCATCTTAGGCAGGAGTGAATTTAGGCCTTTAGYTCTTTAGAACTGATTTGGGCCTTGTGCTGAACAGGGGGCCGGGCTAGGATGTGAAGTCAGGAGTATCTCTAGAATATATAACAATGTGAGTGGTGTCTGCACTACAGCTGGAGGAAGAGCAGCACAGGTAGAAATCACTCAGTTTCATACTCCCAGACTACAGTAGTGAAACCACAGAGATAAGTCAGACTGCCTATCAACCCCTAACATCACAGCCTCACTTGCCCTTGGCTATCTAGAGTGAGAGGTGATGTGGTCTGGCTGGCTGCTGGCCCCACAAACATGATCCTTATTGACTGGAACRCCCTCTGTTTACTGTAGGGTGGTGCAAGATAGTGCTATATTATCTCCCATCTGACMCACAGGTGAAAGGAAATTAAAAATAAATAAATTGGTGATGCAGCAGCACTGCAGGCTGTTGGGCTGTATGGGGAGTTTCCTCTTAAAGCACCCTTCAAAAACAGCTTCTCTGTTTCTGATTTTGTGAGGGCATTTATCTGAAGATTTATATTTGTGTCTTTGTTTACCTGTTACCTGAGGAATGGGGTAAAACTGATGAAAAATTGGCAATTCACCACTGATTTAGCCCCCCACCCCAACAAACCGGGATTCAGATGTGTAATGGGTGAGAAGTCTTTGTCATCCAATTAAGAAACATGGAGTAGTCAACTTTCCTCCAAAAATTCCCAGTCTTCCCTGTTTTTTCCAGATCAGGGGAGCATGGAAAGGGGGAKATTCTTTGTCTCTCCTGTGAGCCAAGTTGTAATTACTTCCCAATTTAATGCACAGCATTGTTCTGAACTTCATTGCTGTTCACTCCCATTTGTAATGCCATTGCTCTTGCTCTTGTGAATTACTGCCCTCGGCTTACTGGACCACATTTGTATTTAAATTGCAATGTGGCCAYGACTCATGCATCTGCACTGCTAGAAAGATTATTTTCATCACCTTATAAATCATCTGCTCACATCTGAGGTTATTGTGCTCACAGGTTGTCTCTTAGTCAAGATTTTTGAGCTTGTCTCATCATCCAGGGCTGTATTCCCACTCTGAGCTGCTTTCAGAATATCTGATTCTGAGAAGACAAAAGAACACTGTAGGCAGGGAGAGGGAAAGCCAGTGCAAGAAAATACAGAGGAACTTAGGTATGAAGTAGAAAAATTCYTCTGGAAATAGGGCTGCCAGTCCTGATCCTGAGGCCTTTATTACAGGAAGGTTGGTTGCTCCTTCCCTGCCATGTTTGGAGACTGACAGAGAACAGTGGCYCTGAGGTGTGTGGGCGTGCATGTGCACATACATGCAAAGCATGCCTTGTGTAGGTTTGTGCTCACTGTGAACCCCCATTCTTTCCCCAAAACTTGTGAGGGACAGTGGTAGCATCTCTGACTGCCCTTTGCTGATGTGTGTTCCCCTGTAGCCCTGAAGGTGATCCTTGTTTGCTTTGAACGCCAGCTGGACAGCCAGTGGTACTGGCTGAGCCTGCAAGTCAAAGAGATGGCCCTGCGGAAGGTAGGAGGGCTGGCCYTGTGGGATTTCCTCGACTTCATCATACGAACACGGATCCCTATCTTTGTGCTCCTTCGGCCCTTCATCCAGTGCAAGGTAACAGTTGCTTTGGCTCCTGATGTATCACTCCCTGAAGGCAAGATAGCCCTTACTCCCCAACTGAGAACAGCACTTCTGGAAAAACTATATGTAGGGAGTGATCTTTTGGAAGTTAGGAGGCCTAAGGACCTTTTGAAATTAAATCACAGAGCATTTTCTTAGCCAAAACTAAAGAGTATGCTAGTCATGCAGGAGCTCTGATCCATGGAGTACAGCTAGCCTTAGTTCCTCTGAATGGGAAAGRGCATGTGGACATAATTCTGCAACGAATACATTCAAAGCGCTTGGAAGGAGTGTGGATGTGCTGAACCTAGGAGGGTGTTGGCAAAAATCTTCTAGTAATCTCTCTTCTGCATAGAGCTGGGCAATATAGCTAACAGCCAGGAAGGACCMCTCCCCTCTTATCTCTTGGATGAAGGTTCTCACAGGACTTTTGTGGATGGACAGACATCTGCTAGACTGAGGAGCTGGAGCTTAAGTTAATGGCAGCTCTTTGCTGGTTACCAGGCAGACTAGCACTTGTACTCCACCTTATTTAGGCTACCTTGTCTCTTGGACAGGGTAAATGGTCATGGAGGAAGGAGCTCTATCATGTCCGAGGATAGAGCTTAGCATGAGGAAGCCCTCATCCCCATGTACTCTGCACCACCGAGGTTTTGCTATCTGATCCATCAAATATAAGATTGTCCCTGAAAGACAGGTGGAAACTTCATAGATGGAAACTATTGCCTCCACAGCCTGCTGACTGACTGCAGGCTCATGCTAGCCTGGAGACTAGTTCCAGTTGCCTGGGCCCCATCTCCCTGCAATGCTAACGCATCCCAATTTTGCAGCTGCTGGCCCAGCCAGCTGAGAACCATGAGGAGCTGACTGCCCGACAGCACATCTCCGACCAGCTGGAGAGACGCTTCATCCCACGGCCGCTCTGCAAGAGTTCGCTCATTGCTGAGTTCAACAACGAGCTCAAGATCCTGAAGGAGGCCGTGCACAGTGGGTCTGGTAAGGAGGGCAGGGAAAGCTCAGGGCCACCAACCCAGGCCAGACAGCTGCCTGCCTCTACAGTAATTTGTGAGGCAGACGTGGTCTCTGCCTAAAAGGGGAACGGGGCAATCCACCCACACCCTGACAGCCTGCACCTGGAGCTTACTTTCATCCTGGSTACTGAACAGCCAACAGAAGTCCAGGTGAGTTGTGAAACGCACCTACTTTTCCACTGAGTCCTATTCCCCAGTAGCTGTTTCTTACTGTCTCAGCTGGCTTGTGCAGCCCCAGCCACCGTAAAGCCAAAGCTCCTTGTGCACAAAGGTCTGRCTTTTCAGCAGCAGCAGATCTTCCTCCCCCTTTCTCCTGGTCTCTTTGATTTTTCTCTACTGTGGTGTTCAGATCAGCATTCCTGAGCTGATGGGGCACCGAATTCTCTCCTGCACAAGGGGAGACTTCTCTCCCGTGACAGCTACTCGTGTTGCCACGAGAGGGCAGTTGCTGCTYATACATGGCAAGCGGTTTATGTGCTCAGTTCTTAGGAAAACATTCAAAAGGAAATGCTTCAGTGTTTTTTTTTTTCTTTTTCCTTGGCAATATTTTTGCCTTGTTTCTAAATGTCGARGCAGATCTGGAAAATACAGGTTGTGAAAAAACAGATTGCATAAGTAAAACAGATTTTGGAGGGGTAAGGTAAGGAAGGCAACTGTGTTTTATCACCTTTGCCAGCCCTGTTACAGAATCACAGAATCATTAAGGTTGGAAAAGACTTCTGAGATCATCAGATCTTTGAGTGATCACCACCTTGTCAATTAGGCCAGGCACCAAGTCCCACATCCAGTCATTTCTTGAACRCCTCAAGAGATGGTGACTCCACCACCTCTCTGGGCAGCCCATTCCAATGCCTAGCAACCCTTTCCATGAAGAAGTTCCCTCTGCCCAGCCTGAGCTTCTCTGGATGCAACTTAAGCCCATTTCCTCCTTGTCCTGGTGGCAGGGGAGGAGAGGCCAACACCCACCTGGCTCCACCCTCCTGTCAAGGAGTTGTAGAGAGCCAGAAGGTTCCTCTGCCCCACTAGTCCAGGCAGAATGAGGTGCCTGATGTGACAGGAATGCTCGGCTCACTGTTTATTTCCAGTGCCATCAATGACTTGGGTTTGGTTTTTCACCTCTTGTGCAGCTTACCAAGGGAAGACATCTGTCAGCACCATGGGCACTTCCACCTCTGCTTACCGCCTGAGCCTGGCCACCATGTCCCGCTCCAACACTGGCACTGGCACAGTCTGGGAGCAGGACAGCGAGCATTCCCAGCAGGCCTCMCAGGACACGCTCAGCCGCACAGATGAGGAGGATGAAGAAAGTACGTGGCTGTTATTCAAGCTAAGCCCTAAACACTGAAGATGCTTTCTTGATGCCCATGGTCGGGCTGGGAGGGGAACACATTGCCCCTGTCCCAGTGTGAATCAAAGGCCTGCAGGAGCATGAGGTTGAGCAATGAGTGTGGCTGGTACATGATGTTAAAGTTTGGGTTGTGACATGCCTCCTGARCTATGGCAGGGCACAGGGAAGAGTRCATGGAGGCTTTTAGTGTCTGAGACCTGGGTTGATGTGCAGTTGTCACAGTGCTGACAAGGCATTTGGCAGCCAGGTCTCTCTTTGGGTATCATGAGAATGGGTGGGGCTGTGACTCTGTAGTTAGGATCCTGTTCCTGCRGCATCTTAATACTTCCTGCTCATTGCTTCTGTCCAGATGCTCTGATGGTTGAACACGTTATCCTTGTGCTGCAAAAGATCCAGATGTGGCTCTCTGTAGGGTGGAATGTCTCTGTGCTTGAGTCACTTGATAAACAAACAGGAAATTAAGACTCAAAACTACTGACAATAGAAGCTTGGACTCCCTTTTGGGAAGCTGAATTTGCCAGGCTTTCTGTTGCCAGGTTAAACAAAATAGGATAGTGAATTTTTGGGGACTTACTTGAAATGATCTGAATGGGGGTTTGTTGTTTCAGCTGAGTTTCATATTATTGTTGGAATTTTGTCTTCTCTCTGCTTCTGAGTTGCCCTTCACTGAAAGCCAGGGTAGAAAACTCTGCTCATATATCATCAGGCTTGGGCTTCCCCCTAGTTTCTGGTTGGTTGGTTCAGTGTCTGAAACTCAAGTGCTTCRCTGCTGTATTTGAGGACTACCGACTGTTCCCCAAAAGCGTCAAACAGAAGGAGTGAAAATGACAATGAGGGATGGACTCAAAAGAAAGGCCCRTGCAGTTACAGTATGATTGCCTTTTGGGAAAGAGCAGTTAGCCTGAAAATTTCCAGGCTCAGCCCAACTTTATTTTAGTTGGGTTCACCACTAAACTTTGTACAATCCACCCAGAGCTGTAGGGCTCATACATTATTCAGATATTTACTCACTGTGGCAAACTCAGGTTTCAGCCTCAGATGAATTCTGAGCCATTGTATGGTACAGTAAATACTTCCTATCTGAACTGTGGCATTATTGCCTCAGCCCTGCTTTGGATAAATGCTGCCATAAAATATTTCAGTACATCAGAATTGGAAAAGGTCAAAAAGAGGAGAGAAAATTACGCAAACTCACCTCTTTGTTTAATTTATTTCTAATTAAAAGTTGCTGTGGCAATACCTACAATAGAGTAATTTCTTTCTTGATATATTTTGAAACAGCACTGAAAATTTCAAGCAGTCCTGTTTGCAATCCAGCTGTCTGCATAGTTCAGTTGCAGTAAGATGTATTTGAGTCAATTTATCCAATTTTTTGGTGACATTTTAAAATGCATGTCCTAAAGGGTGTTGAAGGGTATCAGTTCTGCATTTTGCTGTCATGTATTTTGGCTTTTTTTATAACAGTGCTTTGCTAAATCATAGCAGCAGTTTATTTCACACCAGRAAAAGGACCAGGTATAACTTTTATGCTGGAAATGCTGTGTATTAACAAACAATTTATTAATCACAGGAATTAAGCCCTAGTGGAAGCTGAATTTCCCAAACATGTATTCCTGAGAGCCATTTAAGATGAAGAATACATAAATCCCTGCCCCATGTTTGTCAAGTTCCTCATCCTGCAGGGATTTATGTGTACGTCTTTCTGCGCTGTGGCCATAAAATCTAATGGCATATTCCAATTTGCAGGCTTGGGCTCTTGGTAAGTGAATGCTGGRTACACCTTTGGCATCCTGTTATCTCTTGACAACTGTGGAGATGCAGGAAGGGTTTGGGTGGTTGTTTCCCCTTCTTTCCTGTTTCTTCTCTTTGCAGATGACTCCCTGAGCATGCCCAGTGTGGTAAGTGAACAAGAAGCATGCCTTATGGGTGCCATTGGGAGGAGGCGGTTCTCCAGCCATCTCTCCAGCATGTCTGCACCTCAGGCTGAGGTGGGCATGTTACCCAGCCAAAGGTAACAACATGGGCTTTTCACCTTTCCCATTATATTCACAAGGGCAGAAATAGCACAGGTACATCAGAGATGTGGGATACTGCAATTGGTGCCAGCATAGTGGTGCTAAATTTATTTATAGTGTTGGACCAAGGGTGCAGGGTTGGRAATAATTATTGTACAGGATGATCTGTGTTGTGTAGGGTCCATAAGAACAAGCTGTCATCCACAGAAATCCTCCTCTTAAACAGTTCCATAAACACTCAGCATTAATTTTTTTGTCTGCTACTACTGAATAGCAAAAGGAAATGTGGTTTTGGCATCTGCATTGAATCAGGGGACCATACCCAGTCTGTGTAGGGAGTGAGGAGGAATCCTGAGAAGCTGAGAAAAGGGAACAGAAGCAGTTTGATTTACTTTTTTTTCTTCCATATTTTCTGTGTCCTTCATAGAACAATAACTAGCTCATTGCAGAAACAGAATGCTATGTTCAATGATGGGATTTAATATTGTTTTAAACCTGAAATACTTGTTGATACAAATAACTTTGAATACTTTATTCCTGGTGTTAGGAAATCTACATCTTTAGAAGATGTGGAGAGAAGTGTTGCATTTAAATGTGATTTTTTTTTCTAAGTAAGCAATGTTTATTGTTTTATTTTTCTGTGACATAGTTATCCAAGGATATCTGACAATGGACAGAGGAATTTATGTTATTTCCTTTGAACCTTTAAAGAATATATTCCACATCATGTCTTGACCACCCCTGGAAAATCAAACACAATGGTTCCCTCCCCATTCTTGCTTGGAATTAAAGAACTGACCTTGAYAGATGAAGGAAAATTAATAGCTGTGGTACACATCAGCAGAGATAGAAGTCATTTACAAGAGAGAAGTTGCACAGATTTTATCTGGGAGTGTTCACAAAAGAACTTACAGGAACTCATTTGATTTTTGAACTCAGTTGTTTCAGTCCTTTTGTTTCTTGAAAAATTAATATGCAAGACTGCMTTTTCCTCAATCTTTCACTACCATCTTCAATGCATAAACTTCGTAAGAGTGCCAGCTGACTGATAGCAATGTTTGCTTTGTGCAATCCTAAATCAAGGTGTTGCTGGGAAAAAATGACTTTAATTCCTATAGAGCTTCACTCTCTACTTTTTAAKTACATGGTATATGAGGAGAATTGCTTTTCATCTGGGTAGGGGTAGGACAGTTCAGCAAGCATAATCATAGTCCTTGACGTCACGCCCTTTGAGTTATGGATGGTCTCTGGGCTTTCAGACTGCCTCWCAAATCTAAACTAATTAATGCTAAATGTTATTATTACTGCTTTCCTGCTGGTAACCCAGCAAACTACTTTCTTTCTTTCATRTTTTTCCTATGGCCTGAGCAGGCTGATCCTGCCTAATGGCTGCAGTGCAGAAAAGCAATGGAATTGTGTACTCCTTTGCCAAGACCCTCGCCAGCTGTTTATTTACAGTTTTGTTGCACTAGAAGACCTTGTTTTCCAGATGTTTGTTCTTAGAGTCATGCCAGAAGAGTGATCTATAGCTCATGGGAGATAGATTAGCCCTCCCTCAAGGAAGAAGTGGCTTATGGGGAAGGAAAAAAGCTTAATATGAAGCTGGAAGTAAACAGAACTGAAATGAATCAAAATGCTGCAGGAAAATAGCTTTGAAAACAGTTACCTGCCTTATTTCCTGTAGAAACACATCCTGTTGAACTTCTCAGCTCCCCTGGTCTCACCAGAGCTGTAGAAGGCTCCATGCAGTGTAAACTTTCTCTAAGACTGCTTCTGTTATCAGATGCTCTTTCAGCTCCTCTGAGTCATATATGTTCTGTTGGGCGTGTGAGACCAATTAATGTTACCGTCCTTTTTTTACTTTTTTTACTCCTGTGGTATTTTCTTCCCTTGAAAACAGAGACAAGCGCATGCTTTTTGCATTTTCTTTCCCTAAATTCTTAATCTCCCTGCCCCTCCTGCAGTGAACCTAATGTCCTCGATGACTCCCCGAGCCTGGCCACTGAGGGCAGCCTCTCTAGGTACAGTGTTAACACTACCTGTCTGTCAGTGTGTGTGCTGGGAAACGAGCCGTTTCCAACCYCCTGTCTCTTCCCCTCACCTTTTGTCACTCTCTCCATCTCTGTCTCTTGTGGCTCATCAATATTCAGGCCTGCAAGTCAAAGGTGTAGCAACCCATCTTCAGTTTTCAGCTTTGATTGCCAATAACTTTGAGAAGGCTAAGGAGAAGGGGAAAGAAAAAGCTGTAGTGAATGAAGCAGCAGGCTAGCCTTGGGATTTTCCCCTTGTTTAGCAATTGCTTGAAAGGCATTAGCTGTATCCTGTTATAAGCATTAGCCTGGACGCTGATGTAAAATGGAGACATCTGTTTCTTCATTCATCTCACAATGCTGTCACCACATAAGACTTAATAGCAAGCTGTGTTCTTTGCCATTCACTGATAAAACTAAYTATGGTAAGTCCTGCGGAATATAGTGTTTTGTGGGTGTTTTACAATAATTCTCATTATTTTTGCAAAACATTTTCAATTCTCAAATGACACCTTAGAAATCTTGCAGGTGGACACCATAAATATATATTTTAAATGATTCTTTTAGTGCTGGAGTTCAGGTCTAGCTGTTCCTCATTACCCACCGACAGGGGAACAAACACAATTGGGTCAGGAGTGAACTTAGAAGGGAGGGCTGCACCTTTAACACCCAGCTCAGTCATGTTAATCATTCTCCCTGTCCTGCTGCTGTGCTCCCACCTCTCAACCCATCCTCTTGAGGCTGGAGAGCTGTTGTTAGTCCCAAGAGCACATCTGTGCCCTCCCAGGAGAACATGGCCCTGTACACTGGCAACACAGAGGGTAACTCACTATTTCATTTCTGCACCAGTGGAAGCAGTGGATATGTTGTGAGGCATTTGTGTGAGTGGTTTCTCTTTCATTAACTTCAGTTTTGATGTTGGTAGCGGCTTTTTGGGGACAGTCTTCTCTGTTTGTTTGTTCACTCTCCTCAGCTGACAAAAGGAGAGTTTATCATCGGTGCTGTCACTGAGCTCATCCCATGACACATGGTGTCCTTTGTGTGTGTGAACCCTGCTCTGGCAGACCAGTCTCTGATCGGTTAGAAAAAGACCTCAGCTTCTTGGCAGAGGCAGGAATATTGTTATCTGGTTTTGTGACAAAGTAAGATGGACTGCATGGTCATCTGAGCTGAARAGCTGAAGAGAAATCGTTCAAAGAACTTCCATGTTGTACCTTTAGCAGCACTGAAAATTCACTACAGTTGAGAAAGAGGATAAAGGGAAAGGTCTGTATCTGAGCTAAAGCCATAATGACCTGATACTCGGTTACATCAGCRTTGATTGTGAAATGTTTTGATCTTGTTAAGTAGGGGGGAGCCACTTCTAATTACAGTGGTGAGGCTGAGCACTACGAGACATCTAAGTCAATAATTCATTTTGAACCCTGAAATATAATCAGCTGCACAACGGGTTCCTACTAATTCCTGTCACAAAAATTTTCTCTAGAGACCAGGACACTATCCTCCAGCCAGCTCTACAGTACAGAGATCTCCTAAAGCAAACTGGTTAGCAGATGTACTTGGKAGTCARTTCTGCTGAGSTTTATAATCCTTTTCAAAGAGTGGSCACTAATGTCTTAAGAAGGGGAATCAGGGCTGCAAAGCCTTAGAAGGCATGAAGACATTGCAAATGTGTCTAAAAAGATTAGATTGGAGCTCTGTGAGGAGGAAAAGATGTTTCAATTGCATTGTGAAATGTGAAAATTGGATTCCTCCTCTAAAGAACAGGAGTAATAAAGCAGATGTTGTAGAAGCTTATTGTGTTGTGGGGATTATAGGGCAGAGTTAATTTGTTTTTACATTCAGGAGCATTAGTTTGGAATAAAGCAGGCTAGGGTTTTTCTTATGTAACTTTGATTTCGGCTGGCACACAACAACAATCTTTTAGGATCACCTTCTGAATTCAAAAGCTGGTGTTTAGTCATAACTGACATAAAGAAATAAACAATATTTACTGGGGACTAGACCCTTATGGAAGGTAGGAGYCTKAAACAGATGAAACAAATTGTGACAAATACAAAAAAGAATAAAGTCTGTTTCCCTTTGTTTGATAGCAATTAGAGGCAGCCTTGTAGAAAAGCAAGGAAGACAGGAAGKGGAGAGCATTGAAGTGCTCAGACAGTAAGGGATGCAAGGCTGAGGAGCAGCGTGATCTGTTGTGGTTATAATCTGAGAGGACAGGGTATTTTCCCAAATCAGAAAGAAAGAAGGAGAAGCCACTGTAATGGAAATCKGTTGCACATTTCCCTGTAAGGTTTGTGCCTATCTTAGTTTAATCRTTCCTAGTAGGAAAAATCAGATTGRATCCACATTGCCAGGGCAATTGCAGCAGCAGATCTAATGCTAACTAGGCTGGGATGTGTCTGGAAATACAATATACTTAACCCATTCTCCACTGCCTTTGTCCACCAACCTTTTCATTCATATGTCTAGGCTCACAAATTGTGTATGCTCTGCCATGATGGTATGGCAAGCATGTCTATGTTTTTAATAGATATTTAAACTCCTTGCTTCCTTTTTTTCTTTTTTTTTTTTCTGCATGGTTTGGTTTCTTGTAATTCCTGAGGGTCACTCCTTTTACTTGCCAACTTGCCAAAGTTGCTTTGTTCCCCACTGTGTGACTGCACTGTCTGTCATTCCTTTTAGCACTGGCAATATGCTTCCATAAACTTGGGTTGGTTTGATCTTTGGCTCACCTCTGGGAATAACATTATTGTGCAAATAATCCCCTGACAGAGATACTCAGATAGTGACAGCATCTTTGTGCTGGACAGGAGAAAAATCTTGTTTCTTATTCCCAAATAAGTCTGGCTTATGCCCTTTAGAAAAAGTACTCTTATAGATCACATTGTCATGGAGAGGAAATGTACTGTCAACTGAAACAGCATTTGATTCAGTGTTCCTTGGCTGGGTCCCACAGGCTGCCAGAAAAACAATATATTCCTGGTCAAGTCTAGTAAACATGGAGAGACAGAAAAGGAGGCAGGGCAGCCTACACAGAGCCAACCCTCTGCCTGCCATGCTTGTTTTCACAGAATCAAGATGGGTAGTGCTGTTATTTGATAAGAAAAGAAACCCTCACAAACCCTCATGAAAAGAAAACTTACATCTGAAAAATTCAGTCTATAGTCTGAAATTTGCGGTCTTTATGATTCTCTGTCATTCTCTCTCCTTTCCTTTTCCAAAATTTGGGGATAGAGTTAAAAAAGATAGTCACAGCAGAACTGTTCTGTGCACAAACAGCTCTGCAAAACACAGCTGCTTTCAGTCCACCATTTCCCTGCTATAGGTGTCTGCAATTTCAGCTTACAAAATCATCCCAGGTTATACCAATTTGTATAATTATTCAGTACTGGAAGTAAACATCCATGAGCTCACTTAACTCATTTCACATATGTTTTAAGCCAGGCTGAAAATCTCACACTACATCAGGAAGACACAAAGTCCAGCCTTTTTTTTGTTAATCTGTTGTTTGTCTTCAGTGCATTGGAACAGTTTTTCCCTCKTGTGTAGCCTCTGTGCCCTCACACAGTCCATGTGCGCCCCTTATCTAATGACTTCTAAAAAGTGTTTTCATATCACACGTGAAGTGAGTTTGTTTCTGTAAACAGTTGCACTGTAAACAGTTTTGTACTGAATATAATTGCAGTCTTTCTGCTACAGACATTAATGCCTCCTCACTCACAGAACTGAGTTACCTTTCCTTCATCAGAAATTGTAACAATTCTCAAAAGCTAGTCCAGTAGAAATTTCTTTTTAAGAACTTCTCCAGCTAAATCCTACTTCACATACTAGTAACCACTTCTGGAAGTAAAAACTTCTGGAAATTCAGAAGAGTAAGTTTTTATGTAATCCTAGGAAGAGAAGATTAAGGAAATTCTCCAAGTTGTAGTTTCAGGTAGTCTGGATTACAAAGACTAATTGGAGTGCAGTCTCTTTGCTTTAATGAGGAGTGATGTGATGCTTTCTGGACTTAGCAGTCATATGAGCTGCAGTCACTGTCTGCATCAAGAACATAGTCCTACTAGCCAGAGGTAACTCTGAGGGCTCTGCCTATCCCTAGGCAGGTGCTTGTGTGGTGTTTAGGGTGCTTGGTAAGTAAAGCATGTCAATACCCTATGGAAAAGCTGGGATATATGTTCCAGGGACTGGTGATTTCATTTGGGGGACCTATCTGAGGAAGAAAAGGACTCAAAKGTACCTTGGTTGTTTTGGCTTTGAGCTTGCTGAAGCCTTTCCTTATTTTCCAAGGCAGTGCAACTGTGGCGAGGTTGCTGAGGGCATGCCCAAGATTATTAGGCTGTAGTCTGTCAATCAAAAGAGAAACAGCTTCAGCATCCCAAGATGTCTCTCTCCTTAAGGTTGCCCTGTAGAAGTGATAGAAACACATGGATATGGTTCAGTGCAAAGTCTGGCTTTAKTTTGAGTGAAAGGGAGGAAGGAATAAAACTTTCAGATCAGGTAACCAGACTTTGCCCCAAAGTAGAGCAGGAACACATTCTGTTCTGCCAAACCTTCTAAGGACAATCAGTAACTTCTGCCAAAGTGAGGAATGAGCTGCTCAGGAGACAGAGCTTTTTAATCCTAACCAGAGACATCCTCCATATCTTGTCTGACTGTTTCCTAGGTTTGTCTTCTTCCTCCACTCCTGCATGATCAGGTGATAAACCTTCACGCCTGTTGGTAGTACTTACAAACTCCAGGGAGATCCAAGGGAGGCAGCTAGAGAAAAGAATGTTGTTTTATTTTTGGATTAATGCCAGCTAAAGGCAAAATGGATTGCAATACTGAATCTTCAACAGTGTTTAAGATACAGCTGGAAGTTCCTTAAACAGGACATTGTGGCTCAGTGCATTCCAGTCTGGCCTAAAAAAGTGGCTGCCTGAGTTAAAAGAAGTCCATCTTAAATGTTAGTGACTATTGCAGTCATCAGTCTCTCAGACATAGTTTGTTCAGCTAAAGTGTTTTGTGACTGCTAAATGTCTTGTTTTAAATTGTTTGGAGGAATACAATGCTTTTATAAAAAAGAGGGAAGGGTGGTATTTTTATATTAAGTAGATTAAATGGTCACTTGAATGGTTGTATGAGATGGTATGTAGCTGAGCATGTTTTATTGCTAAAGTTTCTTCTACTGCAGGTTTTCAGATATATTGTGCCAATAAATTAAAAACCAAAAAAGCTCGCTCTATCTATCTATCTATCTATCTATCTATCTATCTATCTATCTATCTATCTATCTATCTATCTATCTATCTATCTATCTATCTATCTCTACTTTTTGTTTATTTATTTCTTTTGTTTGTTAGCCACAAAAAGACTTAAGGCTGCAAGTGTTGAGTGTGGGGCCTTGTTCACATAACTCATGCATCCATTATGTGAATGGATCCTTTGTCACTTTGTGCTTGTTTTTTGTTTGTTGATTTAAATTCAAATTAAAACCAGATGATAAAACTGTGATAAGGCCATGGAGTCTTATTTGGGAAGAAAAAAAACGCTTTTAGAATGTTGTCCTTGAAAAAAGGAAAAGCAAACGAGAAGGCTTCTGAGCTAGGAAGCTCATGTTCTTGCCTTCACTGATGTGGCAAAGGATGCAGAGAAGTGAGTGCTGCTCAGAGGGATGCACCAATCAATGACTGAAAACTGAAATCTGCAGTTGTTTATATTTGGATGCTACCTGTGCGTGGCCAAGTCCTGAATGCCATGACTCCACCTCCCACCCTTTCCTAAGCCCTGGAAGCCACAACCCAACAGACATGTCCCCTCCCATCCTTCAAAGACAATGCTGCTCTTTGAAGTGATTGTGCCATTAGTGGTTGGTCGATCTATTGTTTATTTTTTAGTCCCAGTTGCCAGGACACCCATTAGTTATAGAGYGTGCTTCTGTGCTTGGCTTAACGCTGTCAACATCTAACAGGGTGGCAAGTGTGCAGAGTGAGCCAGGACAGCAGAACCTCCTTCTACAGCAGCCCCTGGGGCGGAAGAGAGGCCTACGGCAGGTAAGGACAYGGGCAGTAAGCAAACCTTCTCTCCTGCTGTGTGATTTGATTTGGCTTTTCTCATATGTGGCTGTTTAGATAGGATATGTGGATGTGACATGTACTTTCTACCTAATTTTTGCTATACTAGTGCAGTCCCTTGACCTAGTGGGACCCATAGTGCAAAACCATAGCTGTGAGATCACACAAATCCCTAAGACAGGAGGTGCCCTTTATTTTAAATTCCTCAGTCTTGTCCTCTGCAGGCTTTGTTTCTTATTATTATATTAAATGACGGTCACACAATCTGCACTGCATTACATTCAGTGTTGAAATTGAAAGGGCACAGAGCCCAGAGGCTGGTAAGAGGGAGATGTCTGAGCCATGGAACTATTAAAACACAAAAATCTGCTAAAAGTAGAGTGAACTAGACACTAGAGGTATAGACATGATGACCTCCTTTCAGAGTAGGAGTGGTGCATATGTGAACATACATCAGCCTAACTCTCTCTTCCAATGTTTAGCTTCGACGACCACTGCTGTCACGTCAGAAAACTCAAACTGAGCCTCGGAGCCGTCAYGGAGCTCGACTGTCAACCACAAGACGAAGCATCCAGCCAAAGCCAAAACCCTGCGGTAGGGCAGTGCTGCATTTCCAGTACCAGCACACCACACTGGAAAGTAGAAAATGCTGTGGCTTTAGCTTAAAGGAATAGTAGGTTGCTAGTAGCTTATGTTAAAGTGAAGTCCCAGCAGCTTTGTACTTTTTCCTAGTACATGGATATCCTATCAGAAATCCACCCACTCAAAAYACTTTGATGGCTTCTCTAGAGGTTTACAAGGTCAAACAGGACATGGTCAATGAATTATCTTGTTTCCAAGAGTTGTGGAGCATTTAGGGGATGGGTTTCCTCTAGTCAGGATGCCTTATCCAAAACCTCCAGATGTGCAAGTTTGGAAGATGCTATCTAGAGTAGTAGAAAGAAGGAAATGTCCCATCATACGCTTAGCATAAGCTTTAAGAATTGTATATGGAAATAAATATAGGACTGTTTCAGTCTGTGCTGTATGTTTCCAGGCATCAGCACTGCAAAACAGAGCAGGTGGCTGTATTCTGTACCATCTGGAGTGAGCAGTGAGCTTTGGAGGAGAAATCTGGAAGAGTAAAGGTTACTTGTGAACTTTCTGGGTTCACAGTAACAGTTCAACTGCTCAGGAACATGCTKGGGCAACACCTCTGCTGAAGATGTTTGAAACTTAACAGTTAACCAAAAATAATTTAGAGCAAAAAGAGGAATATCAGTTTTACTGTTAGGTTTTCAATCTAGCTGTCTTTACCCTGTGCTTTTCAGTTATTCCTGAGTMGTGGATTTAGTCTGCAGGAATCAGGGGCTATCCACTGCACTTTCTTTTCTGAGATTTCCCACAAAACTTTGGACAATTCTCCTATCTTTTTGCATGCCAGTTTTCCTTTTTCATTTGAGGGCAGAAATGCTAACTGACATAGGAATTCAACTCCGTGTACTGTATTCCTCTGGAATGGAGAAATGTTATGGGCGGTATTTGTCTCACCAACCCATGAAAAAGATAGGTGTGGCTGGCTGGACTTCAGGAGTTTCTCAGAGTCTTGCTGTGGTTGTAGTGAAAGCCCAGAGTGAAAGGCTTTTAGATTAGATGCCAATTAGACAGATTATATAAAGATGGAACGAATCACAAATCCTGTCTTAATTGTAAAAACTACAGGGATTCTCTCTCTTCTATTGCTGTGGTTTTGGTCACAAATTTTAACCCTCAGTTTTCTGGGCTTTGTTCCCTCCAGCAGAGCAGAAGCGCTCAGTGACGTTCACGGAAGCCCAGCCTGAGGCACCCCCAGCCTGCACCCCAGACCTGCCGGCCCAGCAGCCAGACTGCAGCCACAGCAGTCCCCAGGCCACCAGCCAGCAAGAGACCCTCAGCAAACCTGTGCTGACTTCCTCRCCTGCCATCGTTGTAGCTGACCTCCACACCCAGGTAAAGTGACTGCTGGGTTTGTAGCCCCTTCACTGATCCATCCCAGGCACAAGGAAGTGCCAGATGCATTACAGCACTGTAGTGAAAGCTGGCGGGAGAGTGAACACAGCAAACTCTCCTGTGTGTTTGTTCTTTAAGCTGTTTGCTGTCCAGCCCCTGGCTTCTATAAAGCCATTCACTTCTACATCTATGCAACAATTCTTAATATGCAAATATATTTTCTGCATCTTCCCTTTCCATCTCCCCATCACATASAGTGTCCTTCTGGACCTAATTGCCAAGGCAAGCTTTCCTCAACAGATTTTCACAGCTTGCTCCCTGAGAGATGCCTCCTTAAGGAAGGACTCTGCTAAAGCCTCAGGACTGTTTTAGCAAAAGCATCACATTGCAAAAAAATTTGCTTGTCCAACATTTTTCTGCGTTGGACCCCACAGAGAATGGTGCAGGGACAATCCCAGTCATCTTTTCAACACATCAGTGACATTGAGATCACTTTTATATACCCAGATTTCCAGCGTCTTTTGGGGGTTATGTCCTTTGCCACGAACAAAGGAATGATCTCTGTCTTCAGAATCATGGAATGAATCACAGAAGGGTTTGGACTCATTCCATGTCCTGCCATGGGCTGGGACACCTTCTACTAGACCTCTAAGCCCTGTCCAGCCCAGCCTTGAACACTTCCAGGGATGGGGCAGCCACAGCTTCACTGGGGAACCTTTTCCASTCCCACACTATCATCACAATAAAGATTTTTTTCTTAATACCTACTGTAAACCTACTCTTAGTTTGAGGCCATATGGTAAGAAAGATGAAWTGAGGAAGTGTTAATGACTGAAAACAGAGAACCTTTCTGATCATTGTTGCAAATTAGATTCATCAGCAGAACTATATTATTGTTAGGGMATAATATTAAGGGATTTATAATCTGCAAGTGCCTGGGTCTTTATGGTGAAATGTGTATCTGAATGAGAAAATACTTTATAGACCTTCCTTTCCTTTTTTCCCCCCTCTCCCTTCCTACCTTCTCTGAGCGTGACCACCAGCTCTCCTCAAATGCAGAGCAAGGCACTCTCTGCTGAGAAGGAGAAGGAGAAAGAGGAAGGCTTGGAGTCCCGGCCAACAACAGCACAGAGCACCCCACCCACCCAGCTCTCTGACACTGAGGACTATGCTGGCCTCGAGACCACCAGCTTGCTGCAGCATGGGGACACTGTCCTGCACATCAGTGAGGACAATGGGATGGAGAATCCTTTGCTGGCCACTCACTTCACGAGCTTCACACACGTGGAGCTYGGGGAGACCGATGTCGATCTAGATGAATCTCATGTTTAACTCTTGGGGAAGTGCAGTAGTGGGGGGAGAAAGGAAACGTGTATCTTTCAAGTTCCCTGCTAAATAATAACTAATTAAACAAAGAGCACTTTATTATCCAAAAGTAGGAAATAGCTATCAGCCAGTTGCTATAGACTGGCAAATTTCTGTTTGTGTGATCTATTTCAGTTCAGTTCAGTTCTTGCCACGTGTATAGGCAAGAGTGGTCCATAGAGCCCTGATCTGGCAGCTAATTACTGTGATCAGCAGCCTCATTGGSTAATGGGCTGTTGGACTGTGGAGACAGAGAAGCCTCTTCTGAGACTGTGCCCAAAACTTATTTTTGTAGGTTTTTGARAGGAGGGCTATATTGCAGCTGAATCCAAGGCTCTTACAAAACAGTGAAAACACTGACAGGAAGTAACAAATCCAAAGCCTGTTTTTCACAAGCCTGGGTCCACTGTTTCTAAATTGCAGAGCATCAACAAGCACCATGAAGCAAGCAGACTTTAAAAATTTTCTGGCACTGCAGGCTTTGGTTGAGTTTACTTTTGTCTGTTAGTTCCATTCTACTCTGTAAAATACTGCCTTTTGTGCTACAAAAATACTTGCTCAGTAAAACTAAATACAGTGCATACCATACGCAGGAATGCACGTGCTGAGCAGACACAGATGGGCAGGGATTGGGTGGTCTGCAGTTGGTATAAGTAGCCCACACTGTCCTGCTTTAATGTACTGAGCTATTCATCTCCACAGCTTAAAAAAAAATACCCTAAGAGACTGCATCTGGAATGCATGGACCTCCTGGTCCCAAGCAACTGCYCCACTGATGCTGTTGGATGTACTTGGAGAGATTTAAAGTAAATATTTATATATAACATTTTCATGTTCCTATATATATATATATATATTGTAAAAAGAGGTGGATATTGCAGGGCAGAAACTTGATGAAAGAATCTATTTTTTGCATGCTGAGATTGTATTTTAAAAGGTTCCATTTTATGTACGTAATGTTCATGGCTGCAAGTATCAGATAAATGTATGTAACATTTCTAGAAGGTGGAGATCCCTGGGGGGATCAGCTGAAGTCATAGCTGAGTTATGAGTTTTGCTGCAGCATCATGGAATTGCACTGAATTGTGAATTCAGCCATTAGCTGCTGACGGGCAAAGTGCAAAATAGCTGTGAAACAAACCATGAAATCATCAGCAATGCCCAAAGGTACCCTTGGGAATCATACACTACCTTTTTTGGCTCACGTTAGACGAACTGGAGTTTATAATCATGTCATTATTGTGCAGAAGAAAACGCTCTGGATCATCCAGAGTATCTAAAATGTGTTAATTACCACTTTTGCTCCTGAGGACTTGCAATTTGGACACACACATCAGAAACGAGCCTTACTAAGGAGGGAATTTACATCTTTCTAGCCATCTCCAAAGAAAGAACTCACAGCTCTCCTCACCAGCTCTGAAATAGCTATTGAAGTCCTATCCTACAAATGGCTGYCTTGCTGCTGTAGTGCAGCACACAGGTTTTCTTGGGGCTTAGAAAATTACCCATACACCTGACAGCAAGTTTCAGCCTGAGAAGCCCACGGAGCCTTAGGCAGCGCTGCGTGGCATTTGCCAAATGCTCTCATTTGACAGGAGCTGTGCACACCAATGTGGGCAGGGAACTCAYCCACATTAGACCTCTGAAGAGAGCAAAAACCATCTTTCTCCCAGGTGCTGAGTATGCTCTGCTCTCACTCTGTTGGTGAGAGATGGAGAATCTCAGCACCTCTTGGGAACAGCAGGGCAGAAGAAGCTATTTTTATAGTGCACTGCCTATATCCCCATATATGTGGGGCGGTATAATGTACAGGTGGTACTCTTACACAGCTCCAAAGGGTACCTGTAYTTGTAAGAGAGGTGTTTAGGTGGAGATAACAGTGTCCTGACGGATATCCTGGACAACAAACTGCTTCCTYTGCTGACCAAAATATGCTGTACTGCTTCTTATCTCCCTGGTGCACTGGAACTAGTGCCAGCTACCTAYAGGATGCTGCTTTGGATTAGCTCCKAGCTCCGAGGTCACTTCAAGAATTGCTGAATTCCAGATGCTAARTTTTTTTTATTAATGTTGATGCACAAATGAGAAAAAAAAAACCTCACAGCTTCACTCTCAAGTCCCAAGGTASGCTTGGTCAGTAGCCATCAGAGGGTGAGGAGAGCTTCAGACATGAGCTGAGTAAGTAGCTGGGGCACAACACATACAGAATTCATGGCACAATTTATAGTGACCTTTTCTGCTGAAAACGAGAAGGAAGCATCTTCTTTAATGAAAAGCAGAGGCCTTCCTAGAGTACTCTACTCTAGAGATGACTAAATAACTGTGATTTACTTCATTTACTGTAGTGTATATGATAACTTTCAAGTTTCCACTGTCACAGGTGAATCCACAGTAGTAAGCCATAGTAAGGACTAAAATTAGTCTTGTTTTAATGTCAATCCTGCTGGAAATCAATGCATCTTATAAATGATGTAATCTGTAATTTAGTTTTATCCAGGTGGCTGGGCAGCTGGTGTTGGTTTTGTGGGATGATTGTTGAGAGATGGCACAGWCAGGCCAGCCCACCTGCCTGATTTCCCATGTGTTTTACTGTCATATCAGCTGCATTTAATGCCGTCCTGATGAGGTGCATACAAAGTACTTTAGCTGGTCTGTGCTTTCCTCCAGTATCTCTGTACCAGAACTGGCGTATTTCTGCTGTGAAGACAAACGATGCTGCTTTACATAGCGTTAGAGGCCTTAAGCGCATGTCATGTTCAGCAATGCCCGCCTGTGCCTGTCTTGTCCATGCGTCGGTCGGTCCCGCTGCCTCAGCATTTAATGCAAACGTTGTCCCGAGGATTAAATACAAAGGAACGACGGCAAAGGACAGAGTTCTGTGTTTGAGCCTCTTGCGTAACACGGTCGGTCTCTCGCGCTCCGAARGGCGGTTTTGTTCCGGGATAGCGATGGTTTGTTAATTTACCCCTCCGCTCCCAGGCTGCGGAGGCCGCCGCAGGCCCGGTGGCTCTGCCCGGCGTGGGGCTGGCACTCTACTTTTGGGGGGATAAAATACACTTCGCTGGGAACTTAAAAACACTTAGACAAGAGTTATTACTATTATTATTATTACTTCCGTCAGTTTGGGCCCGAGGGCGCGGCCGGGGCGGTGCTGCTGGAGCCGGTTCGGCACGTCAGCGCGGGCGGAGCGGGCGGAGGCGCGGCCCCAAGATGGCGGAGGCACCGCCTCAGCCCTCCCCCTGCCCGCTCGGCCCCCCCACCGTCCCGGCAGGAGCCGCGGCAGCAGCGATGGCGTCGGGGTGTCGGATCGGTCCCTCCATCCTCAACAGCGACCTGGCGGCGCTTGGTGCCGAGTGCAGCCGCATGCTGGACTGCGGGGCCGACTACCTGCACCTGGATGTAATGGACGGGTAACGCCGGGGGCGGGCGGGAGCGGCCGGGCCGGGGGCGCGGGGGGCGGGCGGAGCGGCCCGCCTCTCCCTGTCTGCCCGGGCTAACCTGCGGGCGGGCGCGTCTCTCTCTTCGGCCCCAAGACACTTCGTCCCGAACATCACCTTCGGCCACCCCGTCGTGGAGAGCCTACGCAAGCGGCTGGGCCAGGAGCCCTTCTTCGGTAAGGGGCGGGGGCTGCGGGGCGCTGTCCCTCCGGCAGCGGGACTCGGCGCCACTGGCCGCTCGCTCTCCTCTTCCAGACATGCACATGATGGTGGCCGCGCCAGAGCAGTGGGTGAAACCCATGGCAGTCGCTGGGGCAAACCAATACACGTTCCATCTGGAAGCGACGGATAATCCCGGGGCATTGATAAAGGATATTCGGGAGAATGGGATGAAGGTGAGGGGAGTACACGCTGTGCTCTGCTTAAGTAATAGCGGCCTTGCTGGCAGGCTGTCTGCGGTGACCCGAGGGAACGACCTGCAGCTGTAAGGGGAGGTTTAGGTTGGMTATCACGAAAAGGTTCTTCCCCCAGAGGGTGGTCAGGCTCCCCGGGGAATGGTCATGGCCCCAAGGCTGCCAGAGCTCCAGGAGCATTTGGACAATGCTCTCAGACATAGGGTGGGGTTGGTGGGGTATCTGTGCAGGGCCAGGAGGTGGCCTTTCATGACCCTTGTCAGTCCCTTCCAACTCAGGATTTGATTCCATGATTTTATGAAAAACTCATTGCTGCCACTAATGGTGATCAGAGATTGGTACATGCAGCCCTAACACATTGTGCGTGAAGTCAGTCTTCAATTTTAGTGAAGAAAATTGGTAATTTTTAAATAAAGAAGCCTGTTCTTCTGCCATTACACAGACACATAATTACTTTCCTAGGAGTGTGTACTGAGCTCAGGCCAGTCTTGCTCTGAGGTGCACTAATCCTAAAGTGCACTTGGATTTGTCTTTCCTCCCTACAGGTTGGCTTGGCCATCAAGCCTGGCACTACAGTTGAACATTTGGCACCTTGGGCCAATCAGATAGACATGGCTTTGGTGATGACGGTAGAACCTGGGTTCGGAGGGCAGAAATTTATGGAAGACATGATKCCAAAGGTAAACTACATTTCTCTTTTGTTATTTATTGAGCTAAAAGATAATTAACAGTAGGGAAGTATAATGGTGAAGTAAATAAACCTTATCTAGATGTGTAAGCTGTGGGGTGGCAGCTCAGTGTGGATCTCAGTGCTCACCTTTTTRTGTGACTCCTTAGGTTCAGTGGCTGAGGACACAGTTTCCCTCCTTGGATATAGAAGTAGATGGAGGAGTTGGACCYGACACCATCCATAAGTGTGCAGAGGTAAGGGGTTGCAGCAGAGCAGCATTCCCAGTCTGTGCTGAGAGACTTACCAACTCGCAGAAAATAAGGCTTTGGACAAATTTTCTTTAGAGGGAACAGTAAAACACATTTAATACCATAATCTATTTGAGATCTAATCTTGTGCCTTTTTTATAATAGTGCTTGTTGAAACATTCCCTAAGGTAGAAAAGATTGTTTCTTATATGTTGGTGTAATGTGGAGAAATTGCATATTTGGGGAAGAGTTAGTTGTCTTTTCTGAACTTGGTTTGGGGTTGTAGTTAAGAGGTATGTCACCTGTGTTCCAYGTGTTGCACACCAGTCGAGAATTCACAACCTCCAGTGTTTTACAAGCAAGCTCTGTGTGGTGGCTCTGTTCCGTGTGACTCAGCAGGTGTTTGGTATCTTCCAGGCAGGTGCCAATATGATCGTGTCTGGCAGTGCTATTATGAAGAGCGCAGACCCGAGGTCTGTGATCAACCTGCTCAGGAATGTGTGTTCAGAAGCAGCCCAGAAGCGCAGTCTGGATCGATGAGATCTGCCCAAGCCGTGTTCCAGAAGGCTCTGGGTGTGCAGGAGAACCCTTTTCTGGTGCTTAAGGGAGGGCTGGATGGACACCAACTACATAAACTTCTTGCTGCTGAACAGAGGAATCATGCCTTCGCTGCAGTGAAGCAAGCAGCAGTGTGAAATGTGGCTGTCTTTCAGGGTTGGAAATGCAATGGTTTGAACCTGTCTTTTGATTTTTTGGAGGCTGATTTTGTGGCACAACCTCTAATGCTGTCTGGATTGAACTACAGTCAATTTGTTGCTTGCTAGAAGAGTGTAGCATTGCCACAAGAATCTCTCTTGTGGAAGACTCTTAATCAGATAAACTGCCTTCTGCTGTCTGTATTTTGTCATTTGATCTGCGCATTCCTACAAAACTTTTCCACTACTGCATTAAACACCCCTTCCTTGGTGTGGTAAGTTCTTCAAGCTGTCATAAATTAGTGGGTTTGGGAATAAGTTTGGGGAAAATGCAGCTTAAGAGGGCTACAAAAATCCCATTGATGGTAGAAATGTTTCTGTCTAACAGCAGTACTGTCTCTATTGCATAGAAGTACTTGACTTGTGTAAATCAAGCATCAAATAAGTCAGTGTAGCATCTTTACCAGATCACAAAGTAGGGATATCTTCTCATTTACCTTTCAAATAGTCACTTAAGACAGCTGTGTCTGAAATTCCTGGAAGTGATGGAATTCCTAGGAAGAATGGTGCTTTAATATTCTTCAAAATAACTAAAAACCTTTGTCTTRCCGCAGTTTCCTTGGTTTGTATGTATGTCTGAGTAAATGATTCAGATGGTAACATACCGAAATGCTGCAGATATATGTAGGTTGAAATGCCTGGAGATGGGTCCGTAAAACAGCTTGTGGAACCAAATAGTTGTCATTCCTTCAATTTGCTCTGTTTACAGGCCTGGCCTGTTTAGGCACATAAAAGATGAGGTAGAGTGCCCTTGAGGAAGACTGAGCAGGCAATTTTTAGATAGACCCGCCTCCCACGGCTCTAATTAGGATGGCTGACTCTTGAAAATTTCATGGTATTGTGTGGTATTTTTCCCTTTAAGTTGCAATTACAAAAGGGTTGCAAACAGTCTGCTGCCCTGAGAGCCAGGCCAGGTGGCTCAGCAGCCGCAGTCAGGCTGTTGCCACAGGGCCAAAGTCAGATCTGTTGTGTTGGCATGGAAGCCAGGCAGGTTTCACCTGGCAGCTGCGGAGGCAGTGCTAGAGCTGGTGCCGCCCTTCTGAGCCTGGGGCCCCGCAGCAAGGGCCACTGCCCTTGGTAAGCAGGAGGAGCTAAGGCTAGTTCAGACAYTCAGACAAGTGTCTCAAATGCCTGAACTACTACTTTTTCTTAGTGTTTAATTGTGGTTTAGGTGAACAAATGTTGTTGCTTCCTGATTCYGCTTGCAGCCCCATTTGGGGCCTAGCAAAAGAGAAATTGTCTGGACCTACTATACTGAGAGGTATTTCAGAAGAGGTTTTCCAAAAGCAGGCTTGGTCCTGAAAGACTAYAGTCCCAAGGGCTGTTGGTGGTGTGTGTGTGTGTTAGAGTAGCTTTATTCATGCTTCTGGAAAGAGCCACAGTAGTCTAATGTGTGCATGGACAAACAGTCACGGCTCYGGTAGCTAAAGTGCAGGCTGGACAGTCACCAGCTGCTACGAAAATGCTAGTTCAGGATGTGGAGTCTGTTTTTTCATGCTGTTGAAAGCAGGACAACAGCTGTAGCATGTTAATCTCCTGCAGTTGAGTGTAAGCTGGATTGAAAGGTAATTTCTGCTTTTTTCCTAATTAATTTGTGGGTGAYGTCCAAGTTGTGCTAATTAATTGGTGCTACTAGGCTTTGTGGGACCATATGGTATGTTCTCTGTTTTCAGGTTTGTAGCCATTTTGTAGTTGTTTCAAAGCTGGTAAGTTTGCACTTGCATTGACTCTTGGGTTGGGAGTCTTGTGGGAGAGATTTAACATCCATCAAGTAAAATTACTTAATTGCTTTTTTGTCTAAATCCCACCCAGGTGGGTATATGCAGGTGACTCCTGCTGCAGCAGCTTTTACACAGGGTTAAATCTGCTAGTGACCACATCCATGAAATGATAGTAATGGATGATTCTTCTTTAATGCTTAAGACTGTTTGATTTTCTCACCTCTGTATATTTACAGAAGTGATCTGTTTGGAGCCTGTTCAGGCCTGTCCTCCTGTACTCAGTAACAAGCCCAGAGTCCCAGGAGTGGAACTGAGTACTGACACAAAAACCCAGAGAGCTGCTTGCATGGMCTCCCCAGGGCTGAATAAACCCCAGGCTCACTTGATGTTGCAATCCTCTGATAAGGTTTCAGCAACAAGGGAGAGCACAGCCTATGGTATTGAGGCATGTGGTCTAGAGCACTCTAGAGTGATCTGACTGCACAGGTCTGTCTGACCTGGAAAGTGGGATGAAAACAGCTTGGACAGAGCCAAGTCAGGCTAGGCTTGCTGCACAGGGTGGTACAGCCCACAGAGTGAGATAAAACACTGCAGGAGACACACAGAGAGCTTAGTTTAATTAGAATTTAAAAATTCATATTTGTACTTACATTCCATTAAGGTCCTGGATGCAGAGATGAAGCGTTTTAAACCCTCATAGCAGCAGGAAGCAGAACATAGGTGGTCTTAAAAAAATGCCTCAATTGAACATAGTAAATAAAGCACATGGGAACGGGCTTTGTGCAGCTGCAGACACCCACTTTCATGTGTGTGTGGGGGGSAAATTGCTGCATTATGTTTTAAGTYGGTATTTCAGTTAGTCTGTGTAATACCTTGAGCCACAGCAATAAGAACAGCACTAACAGCTGTTTTCATAGTTTAACAGCCAAAGAGAGGTTGGGTTTTGTTTCTGGGGTTTTATTTTCTGTTTAAAACTTTGAAAAGGAAAGAAAACCAGCAGGGAATTCTGCACACTTTATGGCTTCAAGGATGAGCTTGGCTGTGAGCTCTCGGCCCGCTTCCTTAACAGGCACAGCTTCCTCATGACACCAGTGTTCATGTAAAACTGGACGTCGGGAGGTGGGAGCCCAGCTGTGCCAAGACATGGGCTGCAGGCAGTAAACCAGAGTACTAGTGCTGATTCCAGCTGCATGCAGTACAGGGAAAAATGAAAGGAGAGGGCTTGTCCTGGAACCAAGTTGGAATAAGCAAGTTTTCTAACCCTGTGCCAGTACTGAAATGCRGCTGCTGAAAGATCAGGTGCCTCCTTGTCTGGAGCCAAGACATAGAGTGGAGTCAGGGAGGGCAGAGCACAGGTCTCTAGCTTCTTGAGAAGCACCTTGCCCTGTGCATGCAGCGTTGCCACCTGGCCCTGCCAGATGGAGGAATGGTGGAGGGGGGCAGGTAATGGGGGAAAGCAAATGGAGCCTGTTCCTGGGCCCCCTTCCCACTGGCCTGCGCCTGCCACACACACATGTTCTGCTCACCTGATGGCAGAGCCCCTGTGCACCACCAYTGCATGGAGCAGCCCCATGCTGGCACCATGGGAGGAGGAACAGCTCTGGCACCGTGCTCCAGCAGCCACAGGTTGCTGTCAAAGGCCTAGCCAGCTGAGAGGCAGGTKTTGGAGAAAAGATTCCTGCCAGGGGTGGGCTGGGGTAATGACCAAATGGATATTTTGCTTCTGTCTCATGCCTGCCTGGCCTTTCTCTAACTATCCTTTTTATTGCTGACTCGCAAGGCACTAGCTGGTTCCCACAAGGGCTGGCAAGAACATGAAAGACTGGACACAGCAAACATGCTTCCCCTTGTCYGAACCATTATCCACCTTYTGCAGCCCCTGCAGTGGACAAGGTRSCCAGCAGCTGCTTTAGCCCGCACCAGGGCTGACCCTGCAGCCACATGATGGTTTGGCACCACAGCTGGGACCTGAATTGCAGTGCAGAAATGCTCTGCAGCTCCCCAGGCTGACCAGATTGGGGTAACGCAGCTTCTATGACACAAGGGTGTCTCAAAAGGAGGTCTTTGGCCTCCTTTTTAACACCTTTGCCTTTCCACCCTCCMGTAAAGAAAAACCCTTCTGTAACCCTTCTGTATTTCCATTTCCTGAGAGCACTTTCAGGACATGGAAGGCAGCGGGGCTGGCTGGCTGRTTTACTTGGTCTGTCCAAGGACAGGAGCTCCTCCCACTGCCCCAGGGATCAGCCAACAAAGGAAGGCCTGACCTTACAATAAAGCTGGGTGAGAGCTGATCAGATCAGGCTTCCCAGGAGTAGACACGGGTATGGAAAAGACCTGCAAAACATCTGAGACAAAGATTCTAGAAACCTTTTCCTGGCAGCAGATGCACATGCAGGGCAAGAGGGAGGGCAACACACACCTCTGTACTGAGGCGTAGAAGGGGCCCTTGGCCTCACAGCATGTGAGTAYGACAGCAAAGCTGCAGTGGGTTTGCAAAGCCATTCGGAGGCCAAACAGGGCTCTGTGCCAAGASGAAGTACTGCTGCTACTTTTTCACTTCTAGAAAGTCATCAAATTCAGACTATATACAACATATATAGAAATAACTTTTAATTAAAAAATCAACCTTGCATCACAGATCATTGTATCTGACATTGAGGCAAGATTCAAGTTTAAGATAAACCAGTGTTAAAAAAGTGTTTAAAAAAATAATCAGAATGTGCAATAAACTACAATGTAGCAATAGGTTGTAGTGTTGAAACTTTACTGAACTGTTTGCATATGCCCAGTGTATATTTCCTGTCATTTTGACCAAAAAAATAAACTGACACTAAAACTGGGTCATCTGTCCAGTGCAATTCCAGATAGTACATATGGAAGAAAACTGCACGAAAAACAGAGACTCCTATKAAATTGCCTCCAACTGTCCTACACAGAAAAATTGCCTGTTGATGGATTATACCTACATTCAGTGTTTAATCTTTGTTAATACCTCTTGGGATTGCAGATACATTCCAAGCTATGCTATTTAGATGCAAGTTTAAACAACTTGCCTTTGTTTTTTCACTGTGAGTGGGAAATGAAAATCTATCCAGAATCACAATGGAAAGCTTTGGGGCTTTTTTTTATTGCTCTTCAAGGCATCAATCATCTTTTCCTTTCCAGTTAGTCACCAAATGTTGGCATACTTATGAGACTCTTACAAGGCACTGTACAGAAATTGGAACAAGACTTTAACATATTAAAGCAAAGTATTATGAGCCTCATCAGCTACTGAAGGACTAAAGAAGTAAGATGACCCAAACCACAATATTCCATGGGCTGCATCACTGATTTGACTTGACCCCTCTTCCCTTCTGTCTCTCCCTCCCCACAGGCCCAAAGCAGAGACCCTGCTTTCCGGGTGTCACACACATCACCTATGGCAATGGAGTGGGTTGCTTCTACCTTATTGCTTGAGGACATCAATATGAAACATGYCCTGGCACTGCTGAGAGATAACCACAGCACTTCAGCTAGATACAAGGCTTCCAGAGCCCATTTGAACTGCRGATTCTCACCTACTCTTATATACGCAGTTTGACAGGTTTTTGCCTCATGGTCATGGCACACAGGAAAATAATCTGAGGCTATCGCTTATCCCCGCTGCTTTCAAGTAGTTTTTCTTCTGTTTTCAGTTGAAGTTGTTGGATAAGGTAGGCAGCATCTCCTGCTGCACCACAGTCCACTAAAATCAGATATGCATTTGAAAACAAACAGCCAAAGAAAAGGATGATTATTGACAAATGTGGCAATAAGACAACAGAAAGTGAATAGTGCCAGCAATTTATGTGCGCCCACTCCCGACATGGGGAATATTAGACTTCCAGCTTGAAATAATTACTTTCTCTTGGGGTTCAGGAAGAAGAAAGTGTTGTCTTTGGGATTAATCCTGCCTGTTACAAAGCAAGAAAGAAAATATATTATATGCAGCTAACATAAAGGTTTTGAATTGTGCTGTCATATGCTGTGTGAACAAGAGATTTTACCTTACACTTCTCTCCACCATAATTGGCTTTCTTAATGAACCACATTATTCCCTGTCACCTTTGTTTTCTCATACTGTTGCTTCCCAGACAAACGCTTTTGCAGTCTTCTGACTCTTGGGTAGATTGCTTTCTTGGTGGACAGCCATTGTCTGGCAAAGCAGTGGGTYTGCCTGGAGTGCAGGGAGAGTCACTGGGGAAAGCTGCACTTGACATTTCAGTCTSATTCGTCACTTGATCTTGGCACAGTAAAGCTTCTACCTCTTCATCTTTTAGTGGGAAAACTCGAGGTTCCCACAGCCCAGACTGAAAGGAAGCAGAAGAGTAGGAGTGAGGGTGRAAAAGAGGAAAGAGAATAAAAAGGGATTTCAGTTAAGTCTGAACTGATTAACTCTCTGCAGAATCATCTGCTATCAAGTAACAAATGAGTGTCTTCSTTTACAATCTTTGCAGGCCTCTTCAGATAAAGAACATATACAGCACTGCTAGGCACCAGGATGTAAGCTGGCTGCACATGGTTTTGAACTAGTAACAGACCTACCTGTGAATAGACAAGGAGGCTCCTTCCCACAATGCCAGACCATTAGGATACCTGACCCCCTAGTGGCCAGGCCTATCTGGAACCCTGGCCAACATCCCTGAAAAAAACATAGCCTGAAAACAGCCCTTCCATACTTACCTCAAAAATATGTGCCATGTGTTCTAAGCAATGAAAGTTTTACCTGTTGACAGATCTGGGTTAATTTACAAGGCATAGCAATGTAATTCTAAAGAGGAGCACTACATTCAGTGCACATTAACTMGGGTGACAACCCTGAGATTCTGATCAGTGAGACAGGAGAGTATCTTGAGGTTTCTTTGTTGTCACTGAAGACCTGACCAGGCCTGGAAGCTACTGCAAGCACCCACCTTCTCTTCCTGACTCTCCCTGCAGTGTGGTGCCATCCCTGAACAAACAGAGCTGTGGGTTTCCGCAGTTGGGTCAGGAGCAGGGTCAGCAGCGCAGTGGTCTTTCTGCACTGGGTCCTGGCTGTGTCGACCATCAGCATTTTTGCTGTAAGATCTAGTGCAGAATTAGAAACAAATTTTAAGAGCTATTCCCTGCCCTTCCACATTTCCCTGAGCAGTTCACATTTTCTTTTCAAAGTGTTCAGTTTCCCCATACATGCTACCTCTCTTCTGCTTGCTTAAACCAAAGAGTGGTGTGGTTCTTGCCAACCTTGTGGGCTGGAGCCAAAGCAAAGCACYGTGTGGGGAGCTCAGTGGATAAAATGGGTGGGACAGGCACACTGGCTGCAGACAGCTGGTGACTGGTCCCACTCCTGTGCCTTGCTCCACTTGTGCACCAGAACTGTGATCTTGGACAAGAGAAATCAGTGAGCCACAGGTTGTTCCACTCAGGAGAGCAGTATCACCCACAGGAACTTGTAGGGTCCAAACTGTACTGTCAGCACTGTGCCAGTGCAACTTGAGAGGCAAGTCCTTGGGCTTTCTCTTACCATTTCTGTTCTGGACTCAACTCCAAAGCAATCAAAAATGTAGTAAGATTAAAAATTTTGACTTCATTCTTAATAGAAATTTGAACTAAATATAAAATAGTGGCATGCGTCTGAAATGCCAGGTGGAAGCCTGACCTTGCTCATGTCAATGAGCAGTTTACTTCTGAATTCAAGCAGCACTAAGGTTTTACTGAGGAATTCCTAGTTTCATAATTAAGCTACATATAGAACTTTTGATTTTTCATAAAGCTGGGAGCTTTTCTGTTCAAGATTGTTTAAAGTAGAGTCCTTTAAYATGGGTAAGCTCTATTTTTACCCTGCATTAAAAATAAAGCGATCTTTGACTATTTATTCCTAATGTAATCGTTCACTTTTAGACAAGAGTAAACACAAGCATATRATAAGCAGCAGAAAAAGTTATCCCAACATTTATAGGCTGCTTTTTGTCCTGACAGCTTGCAAAGTGATTTATTGAATTCATTTTCCCAGGGCCAAACTCCAGATGCAGCTTTATGACATTTGCTCCAATATACACTACTTTTTGCAAGACTTTTAGTGGTTGTATTTAAATCCAATGAGTTCTGCACCAGATGGCAAGCCTGTGAGAATGAACTATTCACACAATGACCTTCTAAGTGTAAGGCCCTTGGTACAGCCCACGAGCCTTCAGTAACACATCTCTGAATGCTGTGGAGTTTCATCTGAGTCAGGTGAGTGAAGGGCTCATGATAYACTGAATGGCTAAAGTCACAGTATCTGGGAGTGGCACAGTCTAGCAGAGCTCTGTGTCCTGTGAAGGAGAAAGACAGTAACGTTCAATAATGTTTGTTCAGTAACACCAGGTTGCCTAATTTCTGTAAGTATGCATGCCTCAGCACTGCCTTCCCTCTCCAGCCACAAAGTCAAACATACCTGGTACTGTCCCTGAGGAGTTAATTAATGAAGGGTGCCCTCATTTTCAGACTTCTCTGTGACACCATTTCTGACACTGCTGAACCACAACCCACACCAGGTTCAATAGGAAGGCTCCCATCAAAGCAAATACACCTGCCTGCTGTTCCTCCTGGGCCAGCGGCTTTGCTCCCACAGTGACCACCTCGCACGCTCTCTTTCTTCGTACTTTGTGTGACGCAAGGAGAAGGCTTTGTCTGACAGGTCTTCTACCTGCAACGAGGCACAGGGAGAGCTTGCTGTCATTATGGACATCAGTAGAAATAACACCAATCACTATCATACAATTCTGCAACGTTCTATTCAACAAACAAGAGAAGGCAACATAATGCATGCTTGCACTGCAGAGGTATGTTTAAAGCATTCAGCTTACAAGAGCTCTGATGTACCAGATGCTGCCATTCTAGCTTTACTTCTTTACATGTYTGTGGTTGACCTGAATGGATATAGAAATTGTACCCCCTCCATGCAACAAACACATTTTTCTCTATTGTGAGAGACAAAAAATTAAAAGGACAAGTATTCATTTGCAAATCAAGGCAGTGTTAAAAGTACTTAAGCAAAAATCCCAACAGTTTTGAGAGATTRCTTTAGGAGGAGGCTGTGAGGCAGCAGGATTTCCCAGGTTTGAGATCAGCAGCRACTTTGATAACTCCACAAAGAGGAACTTGGCAAACCTGAGATGCCACATTCCTCCTGCGAAACCAAACAGAAAATGGCTTCTGTTTTGAAGAGACTATTTCTTACCCAATGGTTTGCATGATCYCAGTACAGCTTAAACCAACCCCAAGCAAGTATTTAACCTGCTCATAGTAACCTTCTGCTTGYTTAAGAGCCAGCTTTTTAGATAACAGATGTAACTATTGCACCTGACCTTCACTGTGAAAGTACAGTCTATGTTTCTCTGGTGACAACATACCAGGAAGTTTGCTCCTTAGCCAGGACTGGCTGAGGAACACTTTGCTGCCCTTCCCCCTCACTCCCCTTATGGCARGGGGAGCTCTTGGCTGGACCCCTCCGGCACAGCTTGCAGTTGTTTCAAAGTGCTCCAAATCATTCAAAGTTCACCTAAAAAGCTGAGGATGGCAGAAGCATTTGAGTGCTGCAGCCATGGATTTTATGCCAGCTACTCCCAAATCAAAAGCAGAGAAATTCTTGGAAAGAACTATTCCTGGTCATAGCAGCTGTGAAGCTGCACTGCCAGACCAGTTCTAGACAAGAGTAATACTAATAACCAGGGCGGTCATGAAAAATAAACTGCTTTTTTTTTTTCCTAAAGCAAAATCCTCAGTGTTTATTATACAAGTAACACTATTTATCTTCCAGTTGAGTCTGTAAAATAGAGAACCAAATGCATGGTCCTCGCTGCAGTGCCAGGTACTGCCATAGAGTCACTGCCAGCTGAAAAGGCTTCATCCTGTTGGGTTTCTGTGGAAGCCATCCCTGTATCAAGTCTCTGGTTCTTAGCCATCATGGATATCATGGCAAAGTGTCACAACCAATTAATATGATCCCAAAGGCTTCATTTTGATTGGAATCAGACACCAGACCCATATGTACAACTGGCTCCCCTGTTTCTCCTCAGCTCAACACTTGACAACAACCTTCAGACAAGCAGGCTGCTTTGTTTGTTGATCTCATCACTCCTTGCTGAAGGCTCCTCATTGCTTTTCTATATTTATGTTAAACTKCTTTGTTAGCTGCTGGTTTCCTTTCATGAACTTAATGGGCTTTTATGAACTCAGTGGGCACATGAACTTAATGGGCTTCCCCCTCTCTGAAATCCACCAGCTCTGTCACTTGGAGGGTACCAGAACGGGCTGCATCTCAGTTCACATTCTCTTTTTCCAAAGTCAATGATGTATAGTGTGAACGTGAGAATTTATGAACTACAAAAGTGTTATTTCCTCTGGGAAAATTCAGGATTTTTCTGTGCTCAAATTTCCTTTGAAGTGGAAACAAAAGCACATTTGGAAAGAAAAACTTGAGAATTTGAAAATACTTTTCTTAGCAAATKACCGAAACTTTTCATGCTGGGAAGAAATTTCATTTTTAACAAGCTTCCATTCAGAAATTCCTCTCCAAGGAGTTTTGAAAAATACAGAAATAAGCCTTGTATGTTTTCCATAGCTGGTGAYAGCAGATTTAGCTACTTGTTTATTTAAAATGAAGTCTACTCTATTCTTTTGAACACTAGATTTTCCTATTTAAAAATTATTCTCTTTTCTATGGATAAAAATTTCATGACATCAGTATAGAAGTTCTCTACTTGGTTCAGTACACCCTCCGCCCCTCCCCAACTTTGTAATACTTTTATGTATTTCCTCTAACAARTTTAGGTTAATTTGAAGTCCTGTAACAGGAGAAATTTGTTATTTTTCCCCACTAAGGTTAGTTTGAAAGATAAGAAAGGAAGTGTCATTCCTCAGTGGATGAATCCAGCAGTGATGTTGAGAAAAAAGGCTATGGGGAAGGCCTGTTTRTGAGGCATGTCTAATGATTTTACTCAAAGAAAACTAAGCTTTGGATGCCCCCCATGACACTACTGTGCATTAATGTTGAATAGCACCAGGAATATTTCTGAAAGGTTCTCAAAACAACAAAATCTGTGTTTCACTCTTTGGCTCCACAGGAAACTCTGAGTCACAGGCCATGGAAACACRCAAAACTAACCACACACAGAATTACTCCAAATAATTTGTCATTACTAAAACAAAKGTCTACAAACTAAAAAACAAATCTGACCATTACAATTGTGCCTTTCCAGAAACTTTAACCTGAACAAAACAAATAAAAACCAAAATAAAACAGGAAAATCTGTGCTACACCCTCCCATGCCTTAAAGCAGTAARACTGCAAATTCATACATGCAAACCAGGAAACTCAAATGTTCTATTTCTAGCATGTATTTTTAGAGCAAGTAATAAAGCAGACATAGAGAGTAGATTAACTTTTGCATTGCCAATTTTGTTCTTATAAGGCAAAACTTCCAGAAACAAAAATGCATCCATAAAAGGTAAGCTTTTTGTATTCAAAAGAAAGTCACAGAGAATAGGCCTGATTCCCAGAAAGTGCTGAGTTCCCATGCTTGGAAGTGTGKCTCATGTGGAACATGACAAATTGGGGACCCCACTTTTTTTGTAACTTGGCAAATGTTGGGTGCGAGTCTATTGCATGGATACAGGCTGTTGCATTGAAAGCCTCTAAACAAAGAAGACAGAGAGGAAGGAGAAAAKAAAAAGTTATCCAGTGGCAGAAATCCCTGACTACTACTAGATACAAGGACAATTTTGAAGTTTTTGAAGTTTGGCTATGCAGAAGATAAAGAAGTAAAGAAACTATTATGTAGTACTACAAAAMGTTTTTAAAGATGTAAAATTTCCAACACCACCATAGGCTACTATACAGTGAAATAAAGAAAAATAACGTTTTATATAAAAGCAGAAAGTATATTTTGCCTTCCCTTGTGYTACATGAATGACCTACTGAAGCTTGCCTTAACTTTAGCAAATGGAACAATTTCAAGAGTGTCAGAGCACAAGTCTGTGTCAGAAAATGCCAACAGGTAATGGTGTTGTTTTCTCATGTTTTTTTACAAACTTACTCAGTAGCAAATGTCATTTGGCTCAAAGCTAAAGCAAGGAAGTGGAAGAATTATGATCAATCACCTTTTCTTAGTACTCTGAAAAACATCCAAACCAATTAACATGATCCCAAAAGAAGGGGGGAAACTGGCAAAGGATGATTTACACAAACATCTTTAGCATGTTTTTCTTGTCTGACATCTCTCCTTCTCATTCTACACAGTATTTTACAGACAATACAGAAGCAGTGCACCACAGCGGGAGGCAAACCTGCTGTATGGTTAACTCAAGTTATTTCCTGGTCATGATGAATCATATAGGATGGACTGATGCCAAACACAAATGTACTGGAAGGGCTACTAATTTAGACATTAGCCCATGAGTTTCAGAGAGATACCTTGAGGTCTTTTCAGCAGAAGACACTAAAAGCATGACACGTCATCTCTATGGAACCTGAAATCTACACAAGAAATCCACCGAATCCAAGCATATCCCTTTGAAGCCTTGAATACAAATCACTGTTGTAATTCTTCACTCCCCCAGGTACCAGGACAAAGAGAGAAATTAACTCAAGGAGCAGTGTGCCCTTGCTGCCTTACTAGTTATTCTCCAAGTGATTTAATGAAATATTCTTGCAGCAGAGTTCTACTGTGTGTGAAATGTGACCATCTTGCTACAAAGGAAGAACAGGCATGTATTCTGCTAGCTGAGATGGCACTAAGCCAGAAATTGGTGGGTGGAAGTGACATAAATTTGACCACAGATTTCACAAGAATTTCTCAATTGCAGGGAAAAGGCAGGGGCACAGTAAGCTTTTCTCTTCCTTCCAGCCGAAGAATATGTTGCCAAAAAAGTGCAACTACACCAGGTAAGGAACTGAGACCATGATGCTCTCCTAAAGGAAAGGTTATGGAGAAGGTAGCTACAGACCTAGTAAACTTCTGAGGAAGCTCATGTCTTTGTGGAGTGTGTATTTTCTAYCCCAAGGGAGTGACATAATGATTTGTTTACTGAGCTTAACATAACCTTCTACCTAAATGCCATCTTTTTCTACTGCTATGGCACCTGAACTACTTTTGTAGAGATCCCCTCCAAAAGCAGCTCACGAACAGATATTGTGGATAAAGGCAGGAATACAAGTCCTACAGTTAAAATTGGTTATAGTGGCAGAGACTGGAGGGAGATTAGAGATGTCCAAAGCAAAACTGACAGGTTTCTGGAAAAGAAGCCACAAAAAGATTGGAAGGACAGAAAACCAGCCTAGAGACCAGTCTTCGAACCCCTGATTATGGGAGAAAGGGACCACTAGCTGCAAAACCCATGGACATTCCCTGAAGAAAAAGGTAGATTCTTATGTCTGGAGGAAGCAATAGTAGCCCACAATATGCAAACTTAGCTCAACAGGCAGGCAGGAAATGCTGAAGATTATGTTGTTCCTGACAAAGCAGAGAAGTTTGTTCCCAACAGGAGGTTTGCAGGAAAACAAACGCTGAAAAGATAACAGGAAATTTGCTGGACTCCCAGGCAAGATGCTTAATTATCGTGTGATGAGCAACATGCTATAGGAACTGGCCATGGAAGGTGAGGATGAGWGAAAGGATTGTAGCAGGTGGCCCCTGAAAACAGTCACACTGGGAGAGGCAGCATGACAATGCTCAGGAGCAGGGCAGCAGAGCCTGACTAAGTGACCCTCTGGGTGTGCTGACTGCACAGCAGCAAGGGACACAAGGGCCAAACAAACAATGAACAAGGRMTGGTATACTTGCCTTTCTATCTTCCACTGCAGTGGTAAGACACATTTTCACAACCTGATACATAATACTTTATTTTTGAAACTTGAAACTTAGTGGGATWTGTATGAASTCAGTGATTTCAGAAAGTATGCACCAATTACCCCAAATATATACTACTTTAAATAAACCTAATGGTTTAATTAAAATACAGCCTACCTCTTCTTCATCTGTTTGAGATTTTTCTAAAGGTTGAAGTTCAACAACTCTCCAGCTAGAAATAAGATAAGGAAAATTAAGTTCAAGGTGCTGGTAACAGATGACTGAAATCTATATTTTCCTTTCCCAGCTTGGTACCTAATCTTTCCTTTTCCTAACACAGTCTTTGAGCTATTGAATACAGTTAACTTAAAAAACAATATAAAAGCAAATATATATTATGTGTTTAAAGTACAGAACAAGTGCATTTAGCACTTCAGGCAATGTGCCGGTGAAACACTGAACTAAGCAGTGGAGACCAATTAACCTGTTCTAGAAATCTAAAGATGTTCTCTTTCTAMRACAAAGAAGAAGAAGGTCTCTAGARTCATGGAATATAGGCCTACACTGCATGGAAAGAAATAAGCTTATTCTACTGTATCAGCATGGCTAAATTTAAAAAATATATGCAAAATGCATTCAATTAATTGAAAATAGTTTACTACTTTTTTCTGAACACACAAAAAAGAAAGCAATCTCGAAATAACTAGTAACTGCTTGCCAGCCTTTATGATATAATAAAGGCCATGATCTTCAATACAATTAAGATGATACGAATCTACTTCTATTTTTAGCCAATCTATGCATCTTCCACCTGTCTGTGTATATCAGACTATTTCCCCTGTGCTATCAGCTGTCCAGTCTTCCCTGACTTCAGTCACCTGAACTGAAGTGCAAAGATTAAAAAAACCCAAGTGCATGAAAAGATCATYTTAATATTATACCTCCATACCTTAATATTTTAACTCCATGTTAATKATATTCTATTTAATGTTCTCATGTAATTTTGCTATCTTTGTAATGAAGGTAGTCGTGAACAAACCTTGGAGTMAGGATTTCTTTGTACTGTAGTTTCTCCAACTTTGACGGTGCCACCAGCGACATGGGAATAACAATGTTGTCTATGTCATAGGAGCTTTCACTTCTCAACCTCCTCCTTGAGTTRTGCTGAATAATATAATCAGAAGAGGATGTCATCTCAAATCACAGGAAATACATGTCAGCAGAGAAACATTACAACTTCACAAGGAGACAGTCTGAAATTTAATGGAAACAGACTATTCTGAAGGGCTCATTTATGTGTTCTTTGATGATGGTTGACTCAATGGAATAAAAGAGTGTGCATTGTCTGAACTATGGGCGACACATATTTAAACTCAACTCTGCATTAAAACATGATGACTTACAGAGAACTGGTACACCATTAGGTTTAGCAAAACCATGGGACCTATATCTGAATGCTGTTGTGAATTTTCTATGAATTCCAGTAAAAGAGTGTGTTTCTGYAGGGACTTCACTGAGCTCAGTTCTGCTGCCCCTCAGCAAATCTATATACCAGGGATTTTGCCTGTATTTCCGCACAAAAGATTTTAAATAGGGAAACTGAGAGTTAACAAATTTTGTGACTGTTTTTCCCCATGAGGCCATTTTATAGAGCTGCATCAAGAAAAAGGGTCATAAGAGCCCTAGTGTAAAACTGGGAACRTAAGTCATGGCGTATTTAATGAAATTTGAAAAACAAACAACCACAATGCTGATAAATCAAACTTACACTCCAGTTATATGATCTGCAAAATTCTTCTACAAGCATCTATTTTAGAAACATCACGTACTCAATCTGGAATAAATTAGTTAATGTAATCCACTTCATTCACTGTAAAAATGCTCTGCACTATCATATAACAATAAATTAGATGTAAAAGGTGTGTGACTTTGGATTATTAATTTGCACAACTCTCTGTTGATATTTCAGTTGAGACAGTGATACATTTTTGGTTTACCTGTGATGAAGTGCTGTGAGTAGGCCGACCCATGGTACTGACAGTGCTCGTGGCAGCAAAACAGCTGTGGGACTCAGGCTCTGCATGTTGGAAGGAGAATGTCTCAAACCGAGCGTTAGTTTCGCCTGTCATAAAAAATAGCAATAAACAATACATACCGGCTGTTTGGCTATTAAACTGCAAATATTTTTCCATACAGTAATAGTAAAGTCATTTCTGGAAGCCCACAGTGAGCCACTTAAAATTTACTGGATACTAAAAAAGTACATCTAAATAAACACTCGCTACTCATCCTGTAATTGTTGTTCCACAAAACTCATCCCTCTTACTCTACGGAGGATTTCTTCTCATGGAACTAGCTTCATATAGGCAAATCCTGACTCTTTTTTTCAGGAGCTGTCATAAATTCTCCCTGTTTCTTCCTCAATAAATGATAAAACTGGCAGCAAGGGTAACAAGCAAAATTAGTTTTGATCTCCAAACTAACAGCAGTTTCTTCTTCTGATTCACTGCTCCAGACAAACTGTAATTCCTGTTTTTTTAAATTCAGTCCCAGTATAAGTAGCATTTAGGGGGATTCAGAATTTAACCACCTGTTCTACTTTCCTTCTAACTTAATTTACAGTAAGAAAGGAGAAGTAAGACTTAATATATCAACAAACAAGAATCAGTGTATTCCAACATGGAAAAAGGGGTAAGACTGATCCTAAAGACTGTATTACACAGGCTGGGTCAAGGTCATGAACTCCCATCTCCCAGGCAGTTCTGCAACTCCCTGACACACAGCTTTTATTTTTGGCCTTGTTCATTAGGCAGACCTTCCTCATGGATAATTTCTCCTAGACAGAGCCCAAATTAGGAATAAAAATGTAATACTACACTCAGAGCACTAATAAGCTAGAACTTGTGCTCCTAAGTAATGAATGCACCACAGAACAGTTTTCTGGCACTACGAGACTGTGATCCACATGACAAGAGATTGCTTTTTCGGTTCCATTTATAAAAAACCTAAATACTATTGGCAGAAGATTAAATGTAACTTCAAAAGGTTTCTAGCAAGACATTTTCTCTCTCACTATTGCTCCCAAGTAACTCCWGTTGTTGATCTCAGTGTTCATGACTAAACTTAAGGAAACGGTGAGAAACACTGTGTCAGCATCCACCTCTTGGGGAGCAGGAAGTGGTCAGGGGAGTGGTGGCATGGAAAACAGGATCACAGGTGGTAAAAGGGGATAGGGCACAGCACCCCCTTGGAGACAGGCACAGCGTGTTAGAGAAAGCTGTACAGCAAAGGCAGGGCTGTACTGCATAAGGAGAAAGATTCAAAGGACAACCCTCACCTAAATCCAAGGCAGATTTCACAGGGACTCCAAACAGCTTTTACTCTCTCCTGTAACTTTCTAATTAATTGGGTGATTTTGGTTTGGGGGTGTGAATTGTGGGGTTTGCAGTTTGTTTTAATCCTAGATCATTATTTTTGAGCAAATCATCTCTGCAGTGATCTCCACCTCTAGTGGAAGATTACACTGTCAGTTTTACCCAGATATGCACAGCAGTTTGTTTTTCCACAATGTTAACTGATCATTTATACCTTTTGATTCTTTCCTAAGGGAAATTTTAAACTAATATAGTTTCCCCTCTCGCTCAGTGTCTTATTTTCTTTAAATGCCTTGCGAAGAATTTTGCTCAAGGTTTTCCAATAGTCATATAAATGAATCTGTAACAGAATCTGTTAGGCTTTACATTCCAACAGCCTGGAGCAGTAAGATGCCATTTACTTTTACAGTGGTATGCTAATTTTTTTATCCCTACTTTATCAAATTATTCTATGGAACTTTCAGGGCTTTTCCTATTAATTTACCAAGTGCTGAAGCAGAGATTCAGTGACTTAAAATAGAGAGGTAACAAGGGTAAAATCACAGTAAGAACTGGCTATCCACAAGTCCTCTTAACAGTTTGGAAGGGATCCAAAACYACAAATGACAGTACACAACAAATGAAATATAGTGGAACAAAGATTCCAGGAACAGTAAATGCTTCACTGGGCACTTGACCTAACAAATAATACAAAAGGRTTTTTTTTATAGTAGTCAGTGACATAGACTGAATTGCCAAGTTAAGAATGACATCCACTATTAGAAGAACATAGTTGAACTGCTGAGCAGTTTCCTTTAAGAGTACTCAAAAAAAATACAGAAGCCTGTCTCGTTTGGTATATACACTTAAGAGGAAAGATGATTACTATGCTTTAAAATGGCAAATTATTTTAGTGGTGTTCTAAGTCCATTTCTTCATAGGTTTCACAATARTGTCATTTTTGGAGACAAAGTGAATACTCAGAGCCTAGTGATACTCACACAGTACTTATTTTAAAAGATGAAGTGCCTTCTTGTAGTGCTATTTTTCTCTTACCTACTGCTGTCTCACTTAGATGCCTTTTCTTTCTTCCTTCTGACAGCTGGTCAGGTGTTCCTAACACTGACTGAGATTTGGAATTAGACAAACAGCCACTGCTCCATTGTTTGACAGAAACATTACGATGATTACAGTCTACAACAGAAAAAGCATGTATCAATTTGAGAACTTATTTTCCATTGGTACAATTTATTGTTGGAAATCTCAACTGCTGAACTATTTATAGTGGAAAAACTCCCAAACTTCTGATAGGAATCCAAATAGCAACAGCTTGGCAGTCAGGCCCCCCCCCCCAATGGTATTAGTGTCTTCCTATAGCTCTGGTGGGATCATCTCAGTGGAATAAAAGAGAAATACAGGAGAACCTGACACTGTGGTCTGGGAAGAGATTCCTCTTCTACCTACATAGGCAGGTACTTTGATAACCTGCTTTGTGACGATTTTATAAACTGAACCTCTTCATGGCAGAAAAGTGAATGAAAAATCACCTTGCAAATACTAAAATATTTTGCTKTACATACCATTGTCAGCAGATAGATTAAACTCCCCTGCCAAAGATGAGGTATCAGCAGGTTCTCCTTTGATGTCGTCCTTCCTTAATAATGTTTCAAAGTATATGTGAAGAGGAATATCTAACAAAAAAACAGAAATCCACAAGAACAGGGTCTGTATTAGAAAGATGGCAACCTCTAAGCCAATGAATTATGAATCATCACTAGAGGTCTAGGCATTGATTCATCCAAAACATTCAATATCTCCTATGAGCAATAAGGACTGAAAGGTATTGAATAATACCTTTCTGGAGGGTATTGAATAAGACTGGGATTTTCCTTCTTGAACAGGTCCTACAGAAAATCCAGCAGAGCRGAGAGCACACAAGTACACTTTTCTTGTAATGTGAAGAGGTTTCAGTTTAGCCTTTTGGGTGCAAGTAATTAATGCTTTTGGAAATTSTTACTGCTGGGAGCCTATAGGTAATTTCAAGGTACATTCCTTCTCTATCTCTCAGGAAAAGTCTACAGCAGGGCAATGTAATTTATTTCCTGATGGGAATTCTAATGCAGAATTAGCCTGCAAAACATTTCAAGTGGAAAGGAATTTACCCACTGTTGTAAGGCAGGAAGGCTTTAAGAAAAAAGTCTCTCTGAAAAGCTTTTCTGGAAAAAAAATTACARGAATGAAGAGAAATTTAATAGAAAAAAAATTATCAATGTAAGAAATAGGTTTAATAGCTAGTATATTCAGAATGAGGAGAGGACTGAGGGCAGGGTCCAAGAGTGGGCACTAAACATATATTTATGCACAGTCTAAGACTCATGTGTCTTAGACTGTGACAGAAAAAAAAACTTGCAACGTATTTTGCTAAAGAAAGTTGTTTATGAAAACAACACAACCATAGTATGGCAGTGTGTTGACAAAAGCACCATCTCTACAGGACTTACACTGACCCAATCAGACACACCATGAAACACCCAAGCACACCTTTTTCCTGACCAGTCTGTGAAGGTTGTAAGCACGTTGCTGGTATGGGAAACCTAGAAGGTGTGTTTTTCAAAAGTCAGAATCAAGTYAAGATTTTAATTTAGTTTAAACTCACGTATTTTGACAGTGCAAAGYTTAAGAAAACTAAGTTCTTAAAATCATTAAAAAGACAAGTTAGTCCATAACCTCTGCAGCTGTCACAAGTCATTAGAGATGACTGTTAAGAGTCATGGCATTACTTACCTGAAGGGAACGATAAGACTGGATGGAAGGAAGAGTCCAGCTCTTGCACATAATCCAGGATTTTAGATTCTGTGCTGTACTCRCTGCTGCTTAAAGTGGAGGCTGGCACTACGCATGGCAACTGAGTTTTATATGGAAAGGARGCATCTCTGGATGGCAAAGTCTGCAAAAATACACAGAAACAAAGGTCAACTTTTCCTTTACTCATGTCCTTCAAATCAGACCAGAGAGGAAAAAAGCCCAACAAACCAACTCAGTGAYTGACACTCTTTAATATGTGAATGGGAAGAATATTCCAGCAATCTTCAGATAGTTTAAATATGACTTACCTTCAGTTATTATGAAGGAACCACAGTGCGCAATACAAAGAATACAACCTCCCCTTCAATTATGACCAGGAAACARCTGTCAAAGCTTTCAGATAAAATATAACTCTTTCCAATCATTATTTTGATCTATCCTATGACAAACACCCCTTAAAAATTAATTCTGGCATAACTGGCATGACATAAATGCAAAACAAACCTAACACCAGACTAAATAAGTGGGGTYTCCTTCATTTATCCCCTTAATAAGATTTTTAATATCATTATCTCTAGACACCTTAAGCTCMYGCATTGTAATGCAAGAAACTATATKGAACATTTTGAGCACACTGTGTACTTACACAAAACAAAAAGGCAAAGTCTTTACCTTGTAATTTGAATATCAGATAAGCAACATAAAGAAAATACACAGCAATAAACATGGAGAGGGGTGAATTCAGAATTGATTAATGGGCAGTAACAGGAATTGCTAGAAAGAGGAGAGGGGCAAAGAAAGATTAATTTAGCTGCTTAGCTGCAAGGCTTAAGTATGGAAGGTAAAATGATGGATGACAGATGGTATAGAACTGGTAGATGTGAGGTAGCAGGACTGAGGCAAAAGGCAGGGTGAAAATGGGCAGGAATAGGCAGTAGAGTGCAGGCCATGTACTGAGCTCTGAAAGACTGAAGGAATTCAATGTGACACTACAGCAGCAGTAGTCTGTGCTTCAGAATATGCTACAAAAATTACTTCAGGGAAATAATGTTCCATAAGCTACTTTCTTACTGGATACCGGTGTTAGGAACCCCAAAGATACTGACATTTTTAAAGGCTTCTAAAATTTTATGRTATTTTGCCAAATGCTGCAGATCCTGTGAATGGGAAGGGAGASAAAGGGACACTGGGGTACTTCAAGGGTCTCAGCTTATCACTGTGCCAAGGATCACATTTATCACCTCCTGGGAAACAGTTCCAGTGTAAAAAAACTGTAAGAATGAATATGACACTTTCTTATGACTTTTCATGGAAACRTGTAGCATCACAGCTGAGACTGTCAAAGAACATTACTTGTATATTCAGTACTTCTAATTTCTGAATCTAAGAAAACTCTTCACCTCCTTTCTCCTGTCTGAAATACTCCAGGCTGCACTTTAGTAGTGCCAATCATGTGCTAGTGATAAAATGATTATATCTACCACATTAAATCCCCTCCACTTACTGAAAGCATCCTGTCACACGGCATCAATATTCACAACCCACATTATCTCAGAAAACATTCCATTGAAAAGTTCCCCTTTATGTCTCTTCCTTTCTTCTCAATTGATAAGTTCCCTTGATTGATAAGTACTGTATCTGAGAAACTACTAAAATCAAGTAAGCATATTATGATGCTGGAGCAGAGAACACAGTGGTGGTGGGGGGAGGTTCTTGTATTTAACTTTTTCCCCCCAGGAAAACATTAACAGTCCTAAATCCACCTTGATCCCCATACACAGGTGTGTGCACAAGTACTTTCAACTTAACTCAGAAAGAATTCTTTTCTAGCCCAGGACTCCTTCAAATCAATGTTCTGCTTTTTCCTGTGACAGACATATGGAACTCTTCATCTGTTAGACTTGAAGTATCTATCAAGTGTTTGCAGAACTGGCTCCTGTGTTTGGAAATACTAGAGGGTTAAATGCTAAAGCAAACTTAATGTTTCCCATTATATGGATCATTGCACTCAAGCTTAAAGAGCTTTTAGGTAGCTGCTCTACCCCAKTATACTAAGGGCTTCCTTTTCAAACATGCCTATGCAAAAAAAGCGTATTACCTCTCGATATTTTGGTTTTAGAAATGAAGTAATTTACTAAATCTCTACTGTTTAAGCTGCAACAGCACCACTTCTGATTGTCCTTTTTTTTTTTTTTACAGAAGTGAATCCACATTACAGGAAATAAATATCTCACTCATTCTTTAAATAGAAATTCCCAAGCACTAATCAGTAATATTACCTACAAAGTATATACATGAGACTAAGACATTCTGATATCCAGATCTTTAGTCCTGACTCAGTTTTTCTTGCTTTAATTCACTTTAGCCCCAAACACATCCAGGTTATAGCTTAAAGCTGAGCCTGCTGAAAAACACGCATACATGTTCAAAAAGCATCACAAACACAATTAATTTTGAAACGGTATTAAAATCCATTTGCTAATATCAGTAAATGGAAAATTCTTTTCTTCAATTTGCCTGTGCTAAGAATTATAAAACCTTATACCTGAATTTGTGCCTTGAATACTCTGGCATCAACACCTAAGTAATGAAATCTTTCATTAAGATGGCTTGTAATCCAAAAAAAATATGGACTTCATAGAATCAACAGCAATTTTATTTAAATGCCTGTGAAGCTACTAGGGGGAAAAAAAGTTAAGAAATCTGGCAGTGTCTGTGTTCCCAGCTACCAGATCTGGKTTAAATTTCTGATGGAGTAGTTTTCTACTGGAAAATACTGATTTAGTGAAATCATCATGTTTGTCAGGAATGTTGACTTAATCAACTCTTGAAGAAAAAAATAGAGGTCCTGAGCACTGGAATTACAGCGTTTTCCTCAAAGAAAGTGCTTCAACTTATATTGAAATTGAAATTAAACAGAAGAATTATTTATTGGAAAACTAAACTATCCCTGCTTCCAATTCCAAATAAGAACACAGTCTACAAACCATCTGCCTTTTAGAGCACCCAACTGTTGAAATTTTAACACAACAACAAAAGAATCTACCAAAACCCAACTGGAAACAAGCCCACAAATACATCCATTCAGCCATGGCAATGACATAGGAACATTATGGCACACAGCTTTTAGGAGACAGTCCCCTACAGCAAACCTGATCACCATGCCAACCCTTCAGAAAAAAACAGAGACTACAAAACTGCAGACTTACCAATTTCCCCCTTCCCCCTTGCCATATCAGACCTTGCACATATCCTGAAGCATTTTTCTTCATTACTGAAATAAAAAAACCTCATGCTTCCTGAGCTCAAGCAGATATAAAGAATAATATTGCATAAAATTAATTGTATTAGAGAAAACACACTGTATTTAAGAGGAAAGCAGGAGTATGCAAGCTCTAAATATTCAACTAAAATAGCAGCTCTGGTTTAAACTTATGAAATGGAATAGTATCAACCAACAGAATCTAATTTTCCAGAGTATTATGTATTTTGAACTTGGATTTTTTCCCCCTTAGTACTGTTTTACTGGTTTACAGAAAACATAGAGAGCAATTAAGTTTGATATTCAAAACAATTCTTGCACTTGCTTGTGACAGACTGATGTATTAGACAAAGCAGAACTGGCTCATGTTCCTGTTCTTGAAGGGTCAGAAGGCTGAACTCTACTGGCTATCCCATCCTTCTGCAGAGAAAAGTGTGAGTCTATGAAGCATGCCATAACTGAAAAGAAAAACGTTTTGCACTCCCACTTAAACTGTGAATTCTCATTTCATGGTTTCAGCTTCTGATCACTAAAATTCCTACCATTTTTGGAAACATGCCTAAGTGTAACAGTGCAGAGAGCCACAGTTCAATTATGCCACTGTGTATGAATCCAGTAAGTTAATTAAATTAACTCAAATACACTCTGCTGAATACCTGTCACATCTGCTCCTGATTACTCTTACTAAGCTCAAAAAGGCAAGGAAAATGCATTTATTCTTTCTACAAACACACTCTGAGAAGTTTTCAGCAATATCAAGGAAGGGCTAGCTCTCTCAATATTAAAAAGTGGTCTTCAGTAAATGGGTAGTCAACTGCACCGCAGAGATTTAATGTTGGGTTTCAAGAGAACCTCTGTGCAGGTGGTTGACAACTCCTCTTTGAACACCAAACACACTAACCTTTAATCCTGTTCTGCACACAGTTCAAACCAATAGAGCAGCATGGTACCTGCTGCCCTCAGTGCTTTAGCATGTGCCTTAAGGCCAGCCCACTGCTCCACAGCCTCCCTCTTCTGCACTCAACAATCTGCTCTGAGCAGAGCTATGTCCCTCTGGCAGAACATACAGTTCCACAAAACCTTGTATTTCACAAAGTAAATATGCAGGTTTTACGTGCAGAGTGCTTTTGGGCAACATACCATATGTGGACAGTGAAAGGTTAATCTGAAAGTCCCCAGGACCTTCTCTCTTATTAACAGATAGTGGAAGAGAGGGTGGGCAAAGCAGCTAAGACATCTCTCTACACAGGAACRTGCACAACAGGTGGTGCTGACTCCCCTCCCCCATATGTCAGGTCCTCTCTTTTCAGATGAAGTTTTTATAGAAGTCAAATGGACAGACCTTTCCCATGCATGTCAGGTTCAGGGAAGCAAGCTACCCCAGGATCTAAAAAATTCATCTGCCTCTGGYCCCTCTGAAGCTGTCAATAAAGATAAAGTGGCAGATCATATGGCAGAGACCWATTTTTTCCAGAAGGAGAACAGGGAGTTTCATAAAAACACTAATGAAAACTTGCTCAGCATCCAACTTGTCTTGAATTCAGATTTTTTTGGTCAGTGTTCTACAATGGGTGATAGCTTCTGCTGTTCTTGGAGATCGCCCACCTCTCCTAAGTATACATGGAGTTTAGTTCCTTTAATCCTGCAATAAGCCAATGGGACTTTCACCTGCTCTGTAGAAGTGCATGCTGTCTTCTACATCCTAAAACAAAGACCTTTTGTTCAACTAGAAAATCAATTGAAAAATCAAGGTCAGTGCTTGTTCTTCGACCAGTTAAACCAAATGAAAGAAAGAAATGTTAATCCACAGGAATATCTTCTAAAAAATGCCATACAGAAATTAAGAGTAGATGCGATCAGTAAAACACTACAGAAATGTCACTAAGCTGAAGGCGCAAGACTGTGAAAGCATGAAGGTTTTTCACTCTGAAAAAAAAGAGAATTCACAGATTTACTGGCTTGCCAMAAACCTTAGAGAGGATGGATCTAGTTCTACTGGCAATATCATAGAACTGAAAAGCAAGAGGTGTTTTTCCTTCCTTCCTACTGCCTGTCTTCTTCCCTCTCTCCTAGACAAAAATCTTGTCACCCATTCAGAATCGCTGAATGTGTAGAACTTCTTTTCCCATTCAGRTTTCATTGATTTTTAACTAATAGAAGGCTTTCTTTTTAAACTTTTAAGGTTAAAGTAGTAATTTCATAAACTATTATTTTCACTTACAAACTTGRTAATCAAGGGATTCTCCTCCTCAGACCACAAGACTGACATATCCACAGAGGTACTACACCATTTGCAATGAAYCAGTTTGCAGGAGACTTGGCAACAMAACAACCTTCCCCATATTCACTGCTTTTCAGAAGTCAGCAATGCCAGGAAGCTATGCTGAAGCAGGTGGTGGAACCAGTGTATATATGGATACCAGGGAAGGGGATGACAACCAGTAGACTCCACTCAGTGCAACTTCTTTCTTCCCATCCACAGACCCCTAGCAAATAGCAGCCATTTAGCAAGTAAAATAAAGGCTCTGCATGCTAGATATAATACAAATTATAGTAGTGTGTGTGCACATATATATATATATGTATATAAGTAAAAATACATACACACTCTTTCCAAAAAACTGAACATCAACAACACTTGGAGAAAGACCCACATCTATTTACAACAACATCAACAAAATGTACCAGTGGCTTTAGGCATGCACTAAGAATGCTTCTGAACACAAAAATCATAGAACCAGCACGAGATTTAGACCAAAATAAGAACTCATACCCTAGAATTTAAATACATTTCTCCAGTCTGTTTTGGAGCCTTCTCGACAAGCACTCACTTTTTTTTTTTTCCTTTTTTTTTTCAAACCACTAAATGAAAGCAGATATTCTGCTCTTACTTAACTCCCATTTGAGACTGCAGAGAAAAAAAAAAGTGRCAATATGCAAGAGTTGGCAAAGAAACAGGAGCAAAATTGACATTACTCCAACTTCATTGCTCGATTGTCTCTTACCTTTRTTTAAAGCTGTATAAAGTTTTTATAGATTAAACTCTGAATAGCCTCAAATGACTTGAAAAAAAGCAGAATTAATATAATTWGTTAGGAAGCTAAATGAGAAACAAACAAAATATACTGGTAAAACAAATTCCTTGTTATTAAAAACATAYTGCAGCAAGTCACACAGATAAAATAGCAAAAAAAAACCCCATCAGGACATGTCAGCTAAGTAAAGACCTCTCTGAAAGTTTCTGACTAGGACRACCCTTGTCTGCTTTTAGAACTTTTAGTACCTCACAGAAAATTTAATTCCTTCAAGTGCAAACAAAAAAATAGCAGGAGACAGATYTACAATTTTCCTCACTATAGGAAAAGCATTTGCAGAAGCACCAGGCATTAGACTGGAGAATCAGGGGTGGTGGGGGAAAAGAATTACAAATGCAACAACWGCTGGGAAATTATTCAATAGATATTTGTGTCTTACAGTCCTGACACTAATCTGCTACTTACAGACTTTCTTAGTTTTAGACACTTTTGGCTTTCTTTTTTAGTGTTAAAATTATATTACATACATTTTATTGGAGGAGACAATRACCCAGAGGTTTTGACTTGCCAGCTGTAACAACACAAATGACGGGCAGATCCAACATTTTGAACAAAGCACTCTTCTACTTTCAACTCCCACCTGCAAACATTGTCTTCTTTAACTAGAACATATCTGCAGCTTACTCCTTTGTGCCAGACATTCTTTAAAACATCATGCTGAAGAAATGCACCACTRCAATCATGTCCTCTAGAGTGAAGTACAGACAGCAATCCCAGAGTTTGTTGTGCATGACTCACAATCAAGAAATGGCCTAAGCTCTTATTAAGCAATTTAGACAAAGAAGAAAGGTACAAAACAGATTCCACCACAAAATGATGACTCAGGGATCATCTGTGGTTCTCAGTCATTCTGAAATAGGGGACAAGCAGATTTGGCCCCAAAGAATGTTTCAAGTTCCTAAGGATATTGGATGGCGACAGATCCTGTTTTATTTATCTGCRGTCTATGTTGTCAGTCTGGAAGGTCTTCTAGAGTTTCACAGACTTTTGTATTTTCTTTTAGATACTACTGTGTGTAAGCATTATTCAACTAGCACAGCAGGGGAAGGCGTAGTGCTCTTCAGAAGGGCAACAGTRAAGTAGAGGACAATATAGGGCATCTCTCCACAGGCACCAGGAGGCTAGTAGGTCATACGTACACATTGTAAATGTATGTGGCATGGCAGTAGATAAGAGAAAAAAATGTGGCTGTCTTCCCAGTGACCTTATGAACTGACAGATGGCATAGCAGTTCACAGTTTTATACTGTACTTTTCCTAACATGGATGTTAGGGGATGAAGGGGGAGAATGAGTTTCCCAAACGAATCTGAAAGAGATGTGAGTGATGACACTCTGAATGCCATTCAGATGCACAAAGGGTACAASCAGTCATTGCAATGAAAATCCAGTTGCAAATTTCTCAAAGCTATCCCAGCATTTCTTCATGTCTCACAGATGGAAGTCTGCAATTTGCTGTGATTCTCTGGTCAGAATTCTTTAGTCACCATCTTACTCAAATTACTGTGTAGAGCAGCACTGTYTCTCAGCACTGCCAAGCACTGCTTGATGGCTGTTCAAACCAGGCACTGTGAGGAAGCTGCAATATTCAGAAGATTCAGTTTTCCCTCTGACTTTGGCRAGCTGGTCTCTGTTACCTCCACATCTGCTGCAAGTCTTTCAGTATGTTTTCAGGCCAGTGACCTTAAAGGAATGGGGGTCTTTACAGGTTGTAGTTCTGGGAGTTACTTAAATATGTCGAACTTGAGGACATGTGGTAGAAGCACTTGATAGAGAAGGCACACTTAACATTACATTAAAAATCAACTCTCTTCCTTGTGTTAAAAAGTTACTCTTTCTTTTCTGTGAAAGACCAGAGGAACTTTGCTGGATTACTCTTGGGAATATAAAKGCATTTTCAGAGAAAACTAGGTACCAATCCCAGAAGCCATTCCCTATCCTTACCCGTAGACATCTGCCTAATGCAGCAGCCAGCCTGGGCTGATGGCCAGTGCTCCTTCATTACAGGCTGAGCAATCTCATCAACAGCTGGCTAACCAAGTGTAGCAAGTGCAGGACTTTCTTTACTAAGAAAGTAACAGAGCCTGTTAGAAAAAGATCTGCTAAATGAAATGATACCCTGCTGATGAGACCCAATACCCATTTAGGTTTGATAGTCAGAATGTGCTGGAAATGACCAGTCTCATTTTATCACTTACTTTTCCCAGCAGAATCCTGATCCTCTGTTTTTAATCAACACTGTGTGAGAAGCTTTGTTCCCTCCTTTACCTTAATTTTCAAAACTTTAATTGAGTTTGGCACTTGCAGGATGACTGAAGCTGACAATTGCTGCCATCACCTYTTAATCTCAAGGGACAAGAGCTACAGAATCTGTAGCTCATGATGCAGTTCCCCACAATGCCTCTCAGTTAACYTCCCCATGGAAATGACATTCAAAARCAGAGTCTAAACACAGGGTTTTGTGGTGGGAGCTGCAATAAGCATAAGCAACACTTCCAAAAAAGGTGTTTTACCCTATTGTCTTTGGGACATCTCTGTACTTTCAGTACAGAGACACTGAAGCTGTTTTAGTATAAGGTAACCGAGCACCAGAGATGCCAAGAGAATGAAGCAGGCACACAGTTGCACCAGCTCAAATACTTGAAACCTTAACTAATAACCTAAAAATGCACTTTTTGCTTGCAGTCTACAGCCAAAGGTTAATTACAAAYCTATCTTTGTAGTCTACAAGTAGAGGTAAACTATCAAGTATGCAGAGCAGCTCAGCTCTGTGGCTGGTCGAAGGTAAAAATGTAAACTCTGCCTTGAACTCCTGCTGTCAGGCTACAGAAATGAAGCTTCTGATCACAAACCTTAACCGATATTATCCGAACTTCATTAACTCTGGCCACTTCTCAAAACACAGAAACATCGGCAGTGCTTGTAGAAATACAAAATACTGGAGCCTGCAAGACAGAGGCTTCCAGAAAGGCCTATTATTTAGAAACTGCATCTGGAGTGAAAACCCTTCTTGTGTAAGTAGAAGGACGGGAAAGTCCTGGAGTCTCTTGCTAAGAGAGCCCTCTCTACAGCTGCAAGAAGCACTTGGAGGCACCAGCCATGGCATTGAGGCCTCTAACCTCTGTGACAGGACTGAACGGGAAAGCTTAAGTCCACAACAGCCTCCTTCCCTAATGCAAGGAAGGTGAAAAGACTAAGAATCTAGGAGATGGTAGAGCTTCCAAACTCACTCTCCACCCCCATCCCCCTTGCTCCAAACCCTCCAAGCACACTGCCAAGTCTTTAAGCCCCACTGCAAGGAAGCTGGGAACTCAACTAATAAGAAACTGGACAGTTTTYCAGGAAAGTATCTTGCTAAAACTAGGATACTTCTGCCATTTTGCAGAGAATTCTGAATCAGCACAGAACACCCTTGCTCCCCAGACCACTGGCATACTTGGTAAATCCTAGACAGTTAGCAGAGGAGACATGGAGATTTCCCTCAATATTACACACTTTTAAAAGGCAAAGTAAAATGAAGACATTAAAATCTCTTGGGATTAGCACTGCTCTAGAGAATGAGTTCATACTGTCTGCTCCCAAATTAGACTACTACCACAGTTAAACTCATTATATATTCTTACTAGCAACATGCTATCAATATYAGATGCAAGCATATAGCCTTGCCCTGCACAACAACGTGTTTTTTTTCTATTTTAAAATATTAATTCCTCTGTAATGAAGACAATTCTAAGAGTTTCAAAGCATTCTTAAAGTGTCATGAAAAAGGCAATATAATTAATCAGAAACAGCAAAAATGGAAAGACAAGATTAAGATACTGCAATTCAATTTCCTAGAAAATAATGTGCCACAAGCTGTGTAAACTTTCCTGTAGCTAAAACAAATATTCCAAAAACAAGCAGGCAGATGATTTACACTGTAGCCTGTCTCTTCGTAAGTCAGGCCTCCCAGAACACTCAAGCTGTCACTTAGACTGTATAAAAGCTTTAAAGACAGCCATACAACAAACCAATTTGATAAGCAGGACTCTGAGCTTTCATTTCCATGTTCAACTCATTACCTCTGAGCTCCTGCAGACGCACAGCATCCAGTACTGCTGCCACACACACTCTATGGTCCCTGAACGCAAAAAACAACCAAGCACAGCATGCACTATTCAAGCACAGCATGCACTATTCTTCTAGTACAACAGACAAGACACAAGCTAACTCAAGCAGCTGAACTCCTCGGTTTTCTCTTCTGAAGAGAGAGGCAAGGGCCTACCTGTGGATTCCAGTGACAGACACTGTGCATTCTGTAAAGTTTCCTCTTCTGGAAACTATGAAGTGGCCTTGTTCGGGCAGATGTGCTCACATTATTCACCGAGACAGATCTGAGTCTTGTCCTGTCTCTTCTTCTTTTCTTGACATGCTGATGGTCAAGTAACCAGCTGCTTGAAGAAGATACATCTCTGTTGTCAGAAGCTCTGCAATTTCATCATTAACAAGGGGAGGAAACACAAAATGTTAAATATGCTCCACGTGCAGAGGCTAAGCTTTCACACACTGRTTAGAATTAGCTATCTAAGAGAATTTACAAATACCAAGATGTTTTAGCACACTGATACAGGAAACTGTGTATGTGCTTTGTTTGCATGTTGATTAATTCTGTGTCTGGTCAATAAAGAGTGTTCACACTTTTTGTTCACCCTTCTGCTCATGGAAACAAATGTCAAAATGAGGTTAAGCCCTCAAGTATGTAGCAGGTTTTGGTTTTTTTTTTCAAATTCAAGAACTCTCTTTCTAACATTTTTAACACTTACGAGTTTTCAGTTACAATTAATATTTCCCTTCAAACTGACATTCCATTCAAGACAMCAGTCATGCCAGTGTAAAGGAGACCTACAGTCCTTTTACTTTTAGCCCTAGTACTTTTTTTTTGCTCAAGAAACTGAAACTTCAGTGAAGCTTTACAAACCAGTGATCATTCAGTAAAGGGGCTGCAACTCACTATGAAGCATTTGTATCAAAATTAGGAACACTACACACTTCAAGTGTAGAGAGTCAAAATYAAGTGCAAAGACGCAGCCAAGAGCAGTAGAAACCCCTACACAAATGTGTAGAACAACCTGACACTATTATCACCAACCTACAGCCTGTCTGGTCTCCAGAACAGGCAACACCCCAAGGTAATTCAAAACACTCTCCCATTTGGGTGGGAATGAYTCAGTGGGAAGATTGAAATTCCCTGTTACAGGTATTCCTGATTTTTTTTTGTTGTTGTAGCAACATCTGCTTTCAAAGCTGAAGGCTTTGCTGCAAAAAGTACTCAAGTGTGCATTTATTTTTACARTACTGAAGGCCTTGATCACAACTCTGAATTGCCTGAGCAGGGCAACAATACAAGGTATTTTGGCCTTGGTTCATAACAGGTCATCTATCAGCACAAATGATTATTTTGTCTTATGACAAGTCACAGTTTTATTAGTAAAGCTGTGACAACAAAACATGAAAACAAATTTATTACAAGGCCACTTATAAATCTTTTTTGACAGGTGTTATTCTTCTAACAGTACATTTTTATTAAATAAAAGGGCTTATTATGGAAGTGTGATTAAACACCATCCCACACTGTGCTGGAGTGGTAATGAGGCTTTACAGGCTTAAATTTCAGCTGTCTTTCTGACAAATCAGTACAAACTAACAAGCAACACAGACACATGAAAAAAACACGCTAATTAACAGAGGGAAGGTACAAAATATTTAAAGGAACTTATCAGTAGCTGCCAAGAGAAAGCCCAAAATACTGAGGCATGACATTCTTAATGTTAGCATTGCATTTTTAAGACTTGAGAAAGAAATACAAGGTCTATACTCCATGAAAAAGATTTCTTAAAATAGTCTTTCTGAATTCTCAAGAACATTTGCTAAGTCAGATGGTYGCAAACTCAACTTCTGGATTTCCATATACCTCTCTCTTACATGAGAGACAACTTGGACAGATAAATTAGAACAAAAAGCTCCTCAGCCTGGCTCCTCAATGTTTGTGATTCCTGCCTTTGTTCTGGTGGTCTCCCCAGGTCCTTGGTAATTTCTCTGCAGTCTCTGACMGCTGCTCTATTTAACCCCCTGTGCCCTGCAGCAATGCCCCACTCCAGTTTCAGATGAAGAGAGATCTCAGCTTCGCGGCCTGGAGCTCCAGTACATGGCAGTGTGGTTTTCCTGCCATTTATGTAAAAGACTTCTGAATCAAGCTTTGAGTAACCCATTTAGTCTGACCCTAGTTTGAGTGGATTTCAAAGTACAAAATGAACCACAGCCAGATGTGAAAGYGGTGAATTTGCTAGAATGCTTTCAAAGATAGGGTGGCCTTTCTTGTTCTTGACTTTACTTCCAGATGCACGCCTGCACAGCAAGCCATCAGACAGGCACTATTTGTCCTGAAGTAATCAATTTTTCCTTCCTCTCCTCTCATAAGAAGGTGTGTATCACTAGCTTAGGCTACTGCTTCTGTGAGCATCCACCTTCATGCAATGCTTTGGGCTAATCTTGCCACCTAGACTCAACTGAGCAAGGAAAAGCCATACAGAAAAAGGAAGGCATCAATATAATTAGATTTGACAAATGGCAATTCAAGGTTACCCATATTCAGACAACCARCAACTGTACATGCACACAGTAACTGTACCTCCACTTCCATTGCCTACAGCCCACATAACCAACTGTACTTCAGCCCACAATTACCAGCCCCAAAGCATCTCATACTTAGACCTACTTTAAACATGGACTGTTGTGGTTTTTACATCAACAGCCTACAAATAATTTCAAGAATTTACTTAAGTGAAAATCGTTATAATCTGTTTTTTCCCCTCTAAAAAACAAAAAAAAAATCTCCTTCCTTTCCATTTTATATRGATTTTGCTTTCCAAAATACTGATACAGTCACAGTGAGTTCTAGAAAAAGCAAGGGGAGAAGCAGCCAAGAATTAAGTTAACTGCAGCATATAATTTAATAATAAAATTAATAATGCAATTAATTGAACACACAGCTACTACAACAACAAAATACTACCAAACACTCAAAAAAAYCGCAAGTAGGAGGCAGTGACTTTCCCTGCAGAATTCTCATGATAACCACTCTATTTCATGCATTTTTAATGAAAGTATTTATTTGCATATTTCAAAACACTTCATAAGCAGCAAAAAATAAAAACTAAGTGTTTAACTCATGTTTAAGACAGCMTCTCGAAAGCCCTAAAGTCTCTCAGACTCCCTTCCAAAACCTAACTTGCCCAACTCCCACTTAGAGCTATGGCACTGAGAAAATCTTCCAAGTTCTAACGTTTTTCTTTGGGTTTTTATAGGTCTTGAGTAGAAAACAACCAACCTTAGAGAGAATGATCCATGASCAAACAATGTGTTACTCGTGAAAGGGAAAGACTAACTTTGGACAGTGCCTAATAAATAAGAAGAGAATTGGCTTGAAGTTACATCGTAAGAGTCTCTCATCATGAAGTCAACTTCATACACTCCTAACAATATTTTTAAAAGCAGGAATTCTTCCTCATCTGTCTCATGAAAATGTCACAGGTCCAAGATAGCCTAAATTCTTCCACATACTCATCTCTACCAACAACTCCTGTTTCAGGGCTATTTTTATTCCGTATCTCAGAAGAATCTTCTGATTTTCCCTTACATCATCTATAAGCAATTGATACATCAGGAGCAGAGATGTTACATTCCCGGACCCCTTCATCCTTAAAATTTAGGGCACAATCACACAATTACTGTGGAACAGATGGCAGCTACAGAAGCTGCCCATCCAAGCTGCTCATTATAATCTCTTTGTGGGAGGCTACAGTCTCTGCAGCAAAGCTGACACAGACAGTGTGGCCAGCTCTTCTTGGAGTCRGGAGCCAGGGAATTATGTTCTGCTGCACACTCTGCCATAAACACCCCAGCTCTAGTGGGGAACAGTTTTTTCATCCACCTGAATCTAATTAAGGTTTCTTCATCCACCTGAACCTGCAAATAACAACAACCTGTCCATCCTCAAAAATCACATCACAACTATGTCAGGAGAAATATCCACCATACCTAGATCTTTTGCAACTGTAGTCAATCACCTTAATGTTATTTTGAGACTAATACTTTTTACAGCCTATACTGTACTTAGAATCTTTGGCTAAAAGATGGAATTACCAAGTAGCATGGACTAGCACTGAGAAACACTTTTCTAAAATATTMATTTCAAGCAACAGTCATCCTGGAAGGTATGTCTATCCATAACAAAATATCTTGAATGGAAAATAATATCTCCAAATTCCTGAAAATGTAGGTGGCAAAGATAAACTCGGCCTTTTATTGAAGACTGATCTGCTTAAAATTAATGAAGTTGCCACCCTGACCCCTGCTGAGACACATGTGATGCTGCTTACATATTCTAATCTAGTTTGTCAGTTTTCCAGAAATAAAGCCACACTTGTTATGACAGAATGCATTAAGTGCCAAACAATCAGAAGTGTGTTTCTGTATTCTTCCACTACTCCACAGGTTCATCTTCCCAGTATTTAAATGTATTTAATTTACAGTGACTACACTTTTATTATGTCTTCAGGAACAACACAAAACCCTACTATTTTCAACCTTACACCCGAGAATTGTCTTCTCCTRAAGCCTGCAGAAAGCAGCTCTCTTTTCCCGATTTAATACTGTAATGATTATCAGTTCCATATAGATAACTTTACCAAAAGTTATTCTCAAAGAAACTCCTACCACACTGTCACCCACCTGAAGGAGATGCCATTGACCAGCTGTCTGTGCCTACAGGTCTTGGAYGAAAGAGATGAAGAAGCAGGATTCAGATTGAGTGGAGCAATTAGGCTGCTGATGATTTCACTCAGTTGAGCACTCTGGAAAAAAAAATAAAAGTAGTCAGACTTTTAAGCAGACTCAACAGCTCAAAGGTCCTGGGTTCTTGCTGCATTCCTACTTAGGATTCAAGTCCCATACATCATGCAATAATCATATGTAGCTTCTTCCTATGAATGRCCATGTTGGCATGGTCATTCTTTCACAATTATTATGTTCAACTCTACCAAAATCCAAGTAAAACACCAACAAAACACAAACACAACCCTGAATATTGTTAATATATTTGAAGTAGTACCCCAAACACAATAGTGATCTTAACATTGTAACCCAAGGTCTTTAAAAGGGAAAAAGAAACCAGGAACACTTTATTGCTGATATTACAACAGCTGCAGCCAGAGCTGCAAACTGGCCATTTGACAAGCATTTCAACAGGGGAAAAAAAAAGGTCAACTGACTATTCATTGTACGTTTTGTACAATTAAAAGAATCCTCTGCATTGCTCACTGTAGTTTGACAAAAGTGTTTTTATAAAACGAAGTGTAACTACATGAGGACTACTGTAATGGCAGACAGAATGGATAAAATCTTCYGATATCCTCAAAAATAGCAACAAGAGGCAACCGCCACCCTTCCTCCTGAAAAAAAAAACCCGACTTTCAGAACTGACCCAAAACAAATGAAACAAATGTAGTTAATTTGTTAAGACTAAGAATTACTCCTTGCAAAGCAATGAATTGTGGACTCACTCCAAATAACATTTCACAATGATTTTTTGTTTTAAATGTCAGACTTAAAGGCTATTCTTACAATAAAAGTAGCTGTCTTAGAAGAAACTGTGTTCTGCACACTGAACAGAAATTAAACATATCTGAAATTGCATGCCTCTTTTTTTTTTTTTAAAAAAAAAAGCCATTCACATTACTTTGTTGAATTTTCATTCAGAGCTAAGAATGTTTAAAACATGAATTGCTAAAGGTTACCCATTAAGTTTTCTTTACATTTTGATTTTACATTTACATTTATGCAGAAAGAGAAACAATTTTTTTTGTTTTATTACAACTCACATATTTTCTTTCAATGTTTAAGTGATGTGATCAGGTAAAAATTTCACATCAGAATTAAAAATTCAGGGATGGATATTAAAAAACAGAAATAGCAAGTCAATTATAGAAGGACTAGACAAAGCAAACAAGATGGCAGTAAAATAGTTATACTGATTTTAAAATCTCAACAGAATTAATTCTGTAAGGAACAAAGTCKCTTCTGAATATGAAAGCATAAAAACAATGGCAGACTTCCAAAACACAAAGAAAAACACATATACAAAACATACAGCTTGCAGCAYTGCTGCTCTTGACACTGAACAAGAAACTCTGACTTTCAGTGTTAAGAATAGAACTGGTAGTCAAAAACAAAATCAAACCCCAAAGCTTTTAGGGGCATAAAAGGGGAGAAATCCAATGTGATCTGTGAGATGTGTTTGATAAATAACACCTTTACTTCTAAGTAATTTTCAGTTCATTGAAGTTCTTGRACCSTTTRGACCAAGTTTGTGGCTACCTGGGGACCAGGAAATCAACCACTATCACTTATAATCGTGAAAAGTCTTACTGGTGTGTGCGTTTAATTCTCTAAGCCACCACTTCAAGAGGGTCCATTCACCACATTCTAAAAATGTTCTTTGGGTTACCTTATGCAATTGCCAGCACTGAGCATATAAATTTCATGTCTCATTGCTTCACTCCTGCCTGTGATGGTTAAGATTTATCCACCAATGGAAACATTTTAAGAACAGGAAAGTATGACTATCAAATAAGAAAAAATTGCACAGAAATTCAGGAACATGCACTAGTACTTAATGCTACTGCTTTTACCCATTTTAAAAAAATGTGCGTAGTACCAGAAATTTATGTAGAGCAGCAGAGAAATATATTAATGCCTCATAGTGGCTTTGTCAGTTTGTGTTACACAAACTGCATAAATTCATTCTGAAAAACAAATTTCCAGTATCTCCTTAAGGAATGTGATCCTACCACATCCTTTATGTACTTTCAAGCAAAAGAAAACCCTGCTGAAGTCTACATCATMCTTCCTGGAATCAACCWTGAAAACACCTGTTTTGAACACCAKGAAGGAAAACTCCACTCATAACTATGCCTCCACTGTACCTGGTACGTACCTGCAATTCCTCAGCTCTGAACTAGAGTTCTAAAATGTTTGAAAAGGCAGATGACCAATAGTATTCTGGTGGGGCATTTTTTTTAGATTTCCAAATTAAAAAAAAAAATATATATATATAAAAAAGAGATATATATATACTCTGTCAGCTGTACTCTTTCATCTCACATTAAGTACTTCCCGAAACAACCTGTGGCAACTCTACACTGACCCCAGCTATAATGCAGGGGCAGGTTTGTGGATGTTTTTAGAGGCTGTTATGTGTTCTCTTGGAGGGAAACCAAGCATTAACAYAGACAAGTCAGAAATAAAAGTTAATTTGTAAACCTAGTGTGCAGTATAGTTAATTTAAGCCCTTCAATTAATCATCACCCACTCCYGGACTGTAAAATATCTTTCTTTTTGAAGTCATCACCATGGAACCTCCCTATTTCTGAAGTCAATCACTTGGCTTAACTGACAACTCAGTTTTATTTTACTTTACCTGTTTTTCTATGTTTCGTAAAAGCAGAGTAGGACTGCTGGGTGACATTTCAAAGTCATGATCCGGCAAAGAATCCTGTCTCTCAATGGCAGCTTGCGAATTTCCTGTGGCGTYTAATAAAGCTTCTTGGTCTGTCAATTGCATTTGCTTCTTCAAAATGTCTTTTGGAAATGGAAATTCTTCTAAGACCACCATCCCCTGGACAACAGCAATTGAACATRGTTGACAATGGATTAACTCTCCTAAATAATTTTGAAGGGGCAGTCAAATCTGGCACATCCCTCTTAAATCCTCCCACCAACATTTGAGCACTTAAGCTAGATTTTAAATACACTTAGCAGCTAAAATATGGAAATACTAGGCATTTTTATTAAGAAAAAGCTGCATCAATAATGCTACTCTTGGTAACAGCAATCACTCCAGTGTTATACCACTGCGTAAACATTTGCCAAAAYTCAAATCAGAAATTCCTGTTTACTAAGAGTATTATAAGATGATCTGCCTGCTGATTTAAAATGAGATTTTTCTGTAAGAAATGTCCACCCTATGATTTAAACTTGGTTTTAGTCATCACAGTCAATAAATTTTGCTGGAGATAATTTAAAGTGCTCTATTTATCTTATTCCTATCCATGTTCTAAGCAAAACATCAAGGCTGTTATTTTCATGTAGCAGAAATTATACAATTCTAAATAAAACCTTTTTACAATTTAATAACTGATTTTTTTTAAGATTTAGAGTTTGAAAATTAGAAGTAATTATCCTAAATATTCTAGCACTCTCACTGCTTTTCTTTCAAGACCACTTGTAAAAATGTGGTATCAGACGTGGTGTACCATCTACAATGCTAGTCAATAAGATCTGTAACCTATATGGTAAGGAAAAAACAGAGTTTCATAAATGGAACTAGGAAAATAATACCCTGTGTTTTCCACATGACAGATTAGAAAAATAGAAGTGTCTAGTACAATCCTAGGTAATGTATAATGTGGTTTAAGAACTTAAAATTTTAAACAAAATAAAAGCAAAAATAACCTTGTCACAGACAAACACAGTCCTCAAACAGTCCCTTGGTTTGTCATTATCATGAGCAAATAAATTTAATACTAGAAAAGGCTATCAAACCTCCACAGGCTTTTTTCAAAGAGAAAGGGAAAGAACTTATCTGCTTTTAAGAACTAGCTTACTCCAATATCCAGCAGATTTAAAAGAATGGGACCTTTCAATTACTGCCTCAAATTTGTCTTTCTAATGAGAATATTCCACACTATCAAAAACCAAGGGAGACTGTCATAATGGGAACACAAGGAAGCCCTATTGCTATTTCTTTAAGCAAGACTGACTTCACCTAGGTTGTGGCTGTGGAAAAACTAAAGATCCTGTAGTTGCAGCAAGAACTTGACTCCTGCCTCAGCAGCAATTGGCCTTAAAACATAAAAGCATGTCTCAAAGAGACTTCAAAGATGAGACTAGGAAAAAAAAGTGAAATTGTCTTGTTCTCATTGTGCCTAACTTATTCCCTTGTTTCAGTTATAAATTCAAAGCTGAGAACAAAGATATTCTCTAAAAATAAACAAAGGTTCTTGAAAACTTTGTTTAATGCCTAAAAAGGGCATAGAGATTCTAAATGTCCATCAAGTTAAAGCTAGATTTTCCACATAGATCATCATCTGTGCTTTTCCATTCACAGTAGATGGACACAAATCTAGACCAGTAGCAATACATTCAAGGAAATTGAAGTAGAAAATTTTTGTGCGCCRTAACAGGAGGACAATCTACCTCAACAGCTTTAGACTCCTTTAGAACTTAGAATCTTTAGGTCTTTTTAGTAAAAGGATCATAGATCGTGACCACAGAGAATCTAAAAAGTCTAAAACCCAAATTCTGAAGTCAGAGGAATGGGAAGACACACCCTAAACATGGTGAAAAGAGGGACATACACACACACACACACACACACACACACAAGCTTCCAATGGAATTTTATTTAAGTTTTAGAAACCTGTTTACCAAGCATGGAAAGAACAAAGCAGAAAAGGAAGAGGAAAATTGACAGATGGTATGGAAAGGGAGAGATGAAATAGGCACAGAAGAAAGTAAGAAGAGCAAAGAATTAGAAGAYTAATACCATCTCTATAGGTATTACAAGTAAAATGGGTTACAATCAGTAGGTTYTGACAGTGACTGCCATCCTCCCCAAATGGAATGGTTTTGTTTTGCAGGTATAGATTTTTTTTTTAAATGAGAACATCCAAAGGTGCTACTTCTGTGTGTGTTGAGATGAAGAAGACCAGGAAACAGCCCAAAAGTTACTTATCTCCCTTCCTATTGCATTACATGCTCAAGGTGCTCAAGGAGTGGCATTTTGTTTGAAATCATTGTTCCCTGGTTATGAATCACAGTTTTTTCCACTCAAAACACTTTARAAGCACTCTGAAACCATTAAACACATCATTCAAATTCTAATGATATTGTGTAACTCCTCTGCAGATASTAAATGAAAACAAAGAGCTCTCCTATCAGCCCACATGCCCTTCCATAGCTGCTGCACTGGTGTACTATAAACATGTACACAAAAAAAAATCCCATCTGAAGAAAATACGTGCCTGCCTTCACTATGGGACACTATGCCAAACTAAACTAAACACCACAGCAGGTAAAACAGGCATGAAGTTTCAAAAACAAATGTCTCTAAAAATCTTCACCAAGAAGATGAGTTGGCTCCAAGCCAACCCACCACCTAATGCTAAGGAAATGCATGACTGAAAGAATGTTTTTCCTCTTATTTCTCTGATATTTATTTCTCGATCTTCCATAGCTCATCTGACCTACACCATCATAAAGGCTGACAGCTTTTGGGTATAACAATGTGCATCAAACTGGCATTTAGGACAACAAATGCATTCTCACCGCTCACCAAAACACAAAATCTCCTTTCCAAGACTCTTAAACAAAGGCTCTTCAATTCTTTGTAAAGAAAAACCTGACTGGGGATAAGCTGGATATGAAAAGAAGGACTTTGAGGGCAAAAGGAGAAGACAGAATATTTTTCCTTTATGTGTYCAGAGGGAAACGCTCTCTGAGGTGACTTTCCTCTCCTTTTAAACTCCCTCTTAAGTCTCATGTTCAGCCACATAAGCTCTAAAACATCTTCTGGCTCCTCTCAGTTGTGCTTATCTGACCCCCAACACAGACCAGAGAACYTACATGAGGCTCATTGATGAAGAGTCCAAAAGCCCTCATCTAAACCCCCTCACCGCCACACCACCTCACACAGGTTTGGCTTCTTTTATCTGAGAATGACCTGAGGAACCCATTAATTTGATAGCTAGATTACTAATGGTTTAGGAATGTAACTTTCCCATGTCTAGCCAGTTCAATTTACAAAAACTAGTACATGAATAACACACATTGGAATTTTAGTAATAATTAATCCTTGACCTGTTCAAAGTGCWGTACAAACATTAACGAGCTAATCCTCAGAATAAACATGCACTGTAAGTAACACAAAACCCATCCTTGAAAGACCATAATACAAAAATGAATAATCAACCATCCCACCTGAAAAGCCAATCTCGCCTCTCCTGCAGAGCAAAAAACCAGTGTGATAAAGGCAGTACTGTGTGCTGGGCCCCTGAAAGCCACTAATGAAGTCACTTATCATAGATACAAAGGTAAGAGTGCCCAAATCCCAGTCCTATACTGGTGCTTTAGGGTACAATAGTTTTTAGCTCCTGATGTCTTTCCCATTAAACTCTGCAGGTGATAGCCTGCACAAACACAAGAAGTCCAGGGCAAAACAAACAATGGCAACAAGGAATACAAATACAAATAAATATTACAAGAAACACTGTCAAAAGATGATTTGAAAAGCCCATTTATGTGCTTACAGACAATACCTTGGTGGCACGTATCTGCCTGTGAAGGTCAGTTAGTTGTTGAATTTTGTATTCTAGTTCTGAAATCTGGGCTTGAAGCCATGTCCAACGGCTGCCAATTCTAGCTCTTTCTGAGAGCCACTTCCATTCAGAAGTATAGCTGCTGTGAAGACAAAATGCTGGTTAGTCCATAAATAAAGATAACTACATTTACACAAGAACATTTTTGACAGCTGCTTGGCCTCATGTTGCAAGCATCTCAGTTGCTTTCAGAAGACATCTGATTACACCCATCCACTTTCACATCAGCTTATTTCAGTAGCAAAGAACTTGTTCAAACCAGTACAAACCATGCTCAGTGGCTATTCCCACACGAAGCTAGTTTTTTGTTCTGGATTATAAAACTTAGAGCTGGATAAATGACCAAACTCTAATAGTTAAGACTGATTACAAATGTGTAAAGAATTCCAGTAACTTCATCAGCAAGAATCCAAACTCTTACCCCATGGTTCCTCTCACAAGCCTTCACAAATATTGATTGCTAACAATTGGAATCTAATAAAACACCATCCAGCAATGACCAGGTAGACATCAGGTCACTGCCCAAAGAAAACCAACTAAGTAGTTAAGATTTCCTTTATTTAAGCTGTTTTATGAATACCTGTGTCAGTTTAGTATAGTCAGGTCACTCTTGGTGCTGTTTGAAATAGATGCTTTTTGTAACACAAAAAATATGCCTCCTGGTACTTGACATTGTGAACACCTCAATTATTATGTTAAATTCATCACTGTTATCAGTAAACATTACTCAACCTACCTATTAAACAAATGAATGATGAAACCATACCATGCAACAAACAATATTCAAACAAGTTTAAGCAACACAGACAACACAATGCAATATAGTTATATACTAAAATGCAATATAGTTATATAATAAAATATAACTTCCACTATCCTACCATTAACTGAGTTTATTTATTTACAGAAAACAGATTTTTTTTTCCCCAGTGAAGGGGTCACAAGTAGTTTGCCACAGCTAACTTAAAAGACCAGTAAAAACAAAAATCTAATTTCTGGAAAAGAAGTGCTTTTCCTCCAGTTACTAGCATAATTACTGGATCTAAATCCTTGACAAAACAGTAAGTTTTGCACATGCAGAATACATTATCTCCTTTTCCTCACGCAATGAAGGGTACTGAAGTATCACAAATGATAAGAGAAAAAGCAGATGCCAATCAATTGCCACAGAAACATACAAGTTCAATGTTTTCATGCAGAACTTTGTGTCAACTACCCCAACAACAWAGAAAGGTAACACAGTCCCCTGCAGAAGATGCTAGACGTGTCCTGGAATGAGTAGGGAACACCATCAAATCTGAGAGTCCTAATATTTTCAAGGTCAATAATATAAAACATAACTCAAAATTTCAGAACTTTTAGTCTAATTTAGGTATCATAAGTAGTAAGAATAGACACAATCTCTGGTAGGTCACCTCTAAGATACATAATCTTCTCCCTTTTTAACATAAATTATTGTCCCACATAATTTATCACTAGTTAAAAGGGTTTAAACTCTCTCCCACACAGACAAAACGAATATATGAAATTAGACAGGATACTGAAACATTGTATTTAAATCCAAATTCTACAAGGAAGCAGTGTGGATTACAAGCAAAAAGAAACTCAAAGAACTCTGTAAATATGCATAATAATAAACTACTTACATATTCTACTAGTAATTTTCTTGTAAGAAAAAAGTATGAAATCATCTTGTGAAAATCTATTTTTCTGACAACCTCTTTTTATTTCTCTTTATTTTCCCATTATTACCAGCAAAAAGTAAAGAGTCACAGTCTTCCTGACAAAAACTTCTCTGGGATGTACAGGYTCTGCACATTTGCACTCCTGGAAGTCAGAAAATATGAATCTGAATTCCAAGTTTTTAATTAAATSTGTTCACACAAGTGTGGTGGCTGGAATAGTTAGGATTTGTCCCAGGACCCTGATCTGGCAAAAAGCTAGTCCTAAAAAAGAGCTGCTTAATAAGTCGATAAAAATCCCTTAGTTAATAATTTTAACGAAAAAAAAAAAAGTTAAAGAGCAATAAAAAGGACAATCGACAAAAACCCAAGAGGAGTAGTGAAGTGTTTATTTCTGCTTCTTTCTCAAAAGGCAATTGAAYAAATGAACAATGACACCCCACAAACCAGGGCATTGTAACAAGAAAGGCAAGGTGAAAAGAAAGAAATCACATGGACAGATTCAGCTCCCAAGCTAGATGCAACAGTTTGAGGAGAAAGGTAAGCTACCCTCAGACTGAGGAACAGGCAGCAAATGAGAAGAAAAGCAAAGTATCCTGTACAGCTGKGAAACAAGAAACAGAATGGAAAGGGCCAGAGCTGGTCTTATGTTGCCTACAGTGCATGGAATCCACAACCAATACTGAACCTCAGCTCACAGTAGAAGGACTGTTGAATGTTCTAACCTCTGTATATTACTGTCTCACATATACAACAAAAATTTTCTGTGAAGTTATATCACAAGTTATTTTTCAAAACTGAGTTTGCATTTCTTTTTCCCTTAAACACAGTATTTAATCTCGAATCAATTGCATTCACTGTTGAACATATTAAATACATTTTGGCTTCATTCTAAAACATTATGAAAGTATTTCTTAAGGCTTTAAATYATATTGTATAATTAAAATAACAGCATTTAATTAYRCTGTGTAACAATGTCCTCAGGCCCCACTCTAAGGAAAGGTTTCCATCAAAGTAAACACAAATATTTTATGCTAAACCCAAAGAAAACAATTTGAGCTCCTCTCTCTTGCCCAAGTGCCTGCTCTAAGACTTGGGCAGCTATATGRTGACATGGATTAGAGAGTTGCTCCTGGTTAATTTTAACTTCAGGGGCAGCATGACTGAAGAAAGTTGAAGTCTAGAACCCTTTCCCAGTTTGATATATTGCAGGCAGGGTAAGAAACTCAGTCATTGCTGAACTCTGTTTCCATCTCTGTCACTCCTATTTGTTTGATCTTGCATTATTTTTTACCATCTTTGCCTCTAAGCCTACTCCTCTACAATTTTTTAGTWAAGCTTCTAACTCCCAAGGAAGATAAAACCACTATGAGCTATTCTCACACTCCTGAAGTGAGCTGTTTGCATGCAAAGTAGTATGGCCACTCAAGTGACAAATGATAACCTATTTCTGCAATAAAAAAAAAAAAAATCTGAAACAAACAATGAACCTGTAATTTTTTTCCTAGGATGCTAGGGAGTAAAGCTTAACATTCACTCAACAAAGGAACTTGTTTCAATATGGCTTCAGARAATTTGTTGATTCTGCAAACCCTGGGAAGAAAAAAACAAAAACAARAARAAAACAACCACAAGCAATCACAAAAATAACYAGGCCTATCACTGAAGGAGAAAGTCAGAAGGAAGAAGGTGCACAAGTAGAAGCTCTTGTTCTTGTYTTCTGTTGGGAATGAGACAAGAAAAAAGAAGTTTCTGGCTGTCCCACTTCCTGTGTGCTCCTTTCGCAAAGCGTCAYTACTTGGTTTCCTTGCTTTTGACTCTAACATACATCCTCAACAGGAATTCCAAAATCGTTCTTCTGCTGGCAACTGAGTATAAACCATGTTAGAGAGGCAAAGTTTCTCCTGTTCAGTACTGTAGTACAGCAGACTATTAAATTTGCATATAAATTTACGGCTCTTTCAACGACTCTAAATCTGCAGATGATCTCCTACATTCATCCAGGGCTATTAGAACTGGAAGAGAACATTGGAAGAGCAATACTGACTTTGTATGAATAAAATACCTCATTTAAATTGCCCTAGAAAAACATGCTGGAATTGCATTAGGGGCAAAACTCGTTTCCATGTGAAATACCTGCCTGCATTTCTATTTTGGTTGGACTGCAGGTCAATCCTGCATGACTTGCAATAGAAGGAAAGAAAAGAAACACACAAGAACAAACAAGGCACAAGGAGCACAGACACAAATGCAGACAGTMAAAGTATGATCAAAAATGTAACTARAAGCAGACATTYAGKCTGTACTGGGGCATCCCAAAATAYGGCAAAGAATTCAACTGGGGATCATCAGCAATAGCAGAGGCAGTGTAAGCAGTTTATCAAACCCACTTTCTTCTGCTGAAACTGAAGAGGCAAGTAAAGAGCACTAAGTACTGCTGTAACAGCACAACAGTTACTGTTGCCAGAACTGAAAGAAGTTTTCAGCCCTGACCCAAGGACAGAATACATAGATGAACCCCTCAGCACTTTCACCTTCCACCAAAGAGAACCACTGAGAACAAACCATGTTTTTAAATAACTAAACCAATGTTGCAGAACACAGCAGGACCCCCAGAAGAATTTCCAGTGCCTTCATTGTGTTTTAGGTAAGATTTATGTTTTCCCACTATCTAAGATCAGCCTGTCTCAAAAAAAATAAATGCAGGCAACCTGAGTCCAAAGGGGAACTGCAAAGCAAGATAAAATTGCTGTGCTACACACACTATTGTTTGGTGTTTGTGCGTGGGTTTGGGACTTTTTTGGTTACAAGAGAGGAGGTGGAATTTAAACATTTAAGACATATTTTTATATGCAAACAAAACAATAAGCCTGAAAACAGTTCATAAATGATGAAGAAGAAACACTGTGGTGTTTAAAATGCACAACACACACAGAACCTGAGATTGACAGTAACTATCCAGGAAATTTGGTTCCAGTACRTATGGTGAGCACAGGAAATAGTATTTTAGAGTGTGCAGCCCTGTGACCATGGCAAGATTCGACACAAATATCTTATATGCTGAAAATCAAAAGGAAGCTAGGGCCTTCTAGCTTCATAACTCCCAGAGGGAAGAATTAGCATGTCCTACCATGACAAGTCTGCAGGGACAATGACAGGATGCTTCCTGCTGAACAAGGAAGGAGCATGCTTGCAACAGACACACACCAAAACTCAAAGAAATGCATTTGCCAACCCATAACACAGTCACTTTTCGAAAGGCTTTAAAAACACCAATATTTTCAAGTAACAATGCTCTTGAAATACACACAAGCCAGAGAGCAAGGCACTCACATAGAGAGGGTGGGAAAAAAGGCCTCCAGTTTCAAAATTCTTCATTAAACATAAGAAYGGCCGTTGTTCCTGACGTTCCCTCACACTTACACTTCTGCTCAGTCTCTCAGCATGGGGTATTTTGAYCTTTCTGCTTGGTGATGTTCCCTTCAGTTTAATCCACATCACTCTGGCACGCAGCTTGCAGATGATACAGTCCTAAAGTGACCTCTACCATCCCTGTGGTTCATCTCCTCTTCTTGGAAACTCCTGGGGTAACAGAGMCCTATTGCCAATCACATAGCAGTGAAGTATTTGGGAGCAAGAAATAGCTCATAAACCAGAGTGACCCTACCCTCAGGATAAAGAGCTAATCACCCTGTTYAGTGGGAGTCACTGAAAACAATGGCAGAAAGTTATTGTCTATATGAACAACTGATCTCTGTAAACTGAAAAGCATAAAGAAATCAGAAGGTTCTCAGTCTTTAAATCCCATCCAGACATCGTAAGACTCAGCATGAAATTCATGAAACATTGAGAAAAAAATCACTCATCCCTCAGCTCTCTTGGGAAGCTCACTCAGTTGTACAAAAATACAAAATATTCTCCACATGGGACTCTATCACAAATGCTCCACAGAATACTAGTGTGGAGGGAGTCCCTCTAGGACTGGAGCTGAAAGCTGTGAATTTCCTCAGCTACCCCTAGTTTTACACCAGCATTACAGTCAGCTTTCTCACTACACATGGTAAAGCCCMAAAAGCAACTGTCCTGAATATAAGCATTTTCTTGTGAGCCACTAATRTGTGTCCAGGGCTTCTGATACCTTTGGTCAGCATGTTGGGGAAATTCAACAYACCCATTTTTCTTCTCTATGCAGATGCTGACATTAAATAAAAGATTACCTAAGAAGACTAGAAGATACTATAAAATATTCAAAATTAGGTGAATTCAGATATGCTTGTATTTTGGATAACTTTATCTACATTTTATTCATGAGATAAAAGTGTGCCCACTCCCAACCAAAACCTCCAATGACTGCAATGGCTGAACAAACATGTCCAACTATGAAATGACCTGTAAATGCTCTCTCAAGGACTAATTCTTCCAGCACACCTACATAATGTTTGTTTTCAGAATGAACTAACTTCAGTTGTTGTTGAAGTATTAATTCCCCTGGATCAGTTAACTGTTAAACCCATAATAACTACATAACTAAAAAAAAACAAACAGTCAGTGCTGTTTTATGAATGCAATCTCTTCTATGCATTCCTGAGTGTGGAAAAGATTTAAACAAACTGGAACAAAATCTATCCTCTAGTATTATAGCAAATCAACACTACACAAAAAAACGATTTACTGTGGCAGTTCACTCAAAAGGCCTTTGCTCAATCTGGGAGTAACATGCTGCTGTTTTGGGATAACCAACACTAAACCAAGCTATGCACCCCCTGCCCCTGACTCCCACTCCAAAAAGTCAATCAAGGGAATTTTTCTGGTACTCAAACTTAGCCTGCAATCTCTGTGAAGATCTGCAGCCAGRTCATTCTTCTGAACCTTTCCAGGTTGCTATGTCCTTTGGTATTTAACAAAATTTTTATGTGGCAGACATTTTCCTCTGAAATATTAATAGCTTACCAAAACATGGGGTTACAGCTCTCCCTATCATCTACAGATACCAGCAACTGCTTATCACAACAATTTCTGGCACCCATGCCTGGTCCCACCATCTCTGACACAATGAGGCTGTTTAACACTTTCAGAATTGGATCCAATAATGTATGCTGATACCAGCACCTGATACCAAAAAAACTGTATCCAGCTGAACATTTCTGTTATGCCATCAGCCTGAGAAATTTATGCAGTAACACCTAAAATTATCAACCATACCTGTAATTTTTCCTCAAAGAGAAAATTCGTGGGGGAAAAAAATTAAGTAGCAAGGAATTAGGCAGCAGAGTCAAATTTTTACATCTTACTGAGATGAGGAGAAGGAGAAGGAGAGAAGAGGAAAATCGATATTCACAAAAAAAAGGCTGTAGAAAAAAACCTGAAAATATGAAAATGAAAAGTCTCTGTGCTTGGATACCTAGCAAGGGAGAGATTTCATAAGAATTTCACTGGCRCTGTATATATGCTCCCTCATCTGAGAAATTGCATCTTCCAAACTGATGAAATGCCACAGTCAGTGTTTGCCTGCTACAGGGTTCCTGCAAAGAATCATGCTACTACTGCTGTTTTATGTTAGAAACTGAACTGTTACACTTGCATTGAATTGTTAACTCAATTTAGTGACAGAATAAACCAAAAATTCAGCTTCTTAAAGAATCTGTTACAGTGTTGAATCTTTTCCATGGCTGGCTTCACAACCTGGCAGGTGCTTTTCATCTCCAATTCTGTTTACATAATTCTTTAGAGCTGTGTTAATTATTAAATGCCAAATGGGTTAGTAAAGGTGGAGTCATTCAGAATATTAACTGCCCAAGAAGTAGAAACCTGCAAAAGGTAAACAAGCAGCAGCATAAATAAATAATTAATAAAATCTAAAAAAACTGAAGCATGCTGTAAATTGAGTATTTGACAATGGCTTTTGTTAAAAATATTTTAATATTAATTTTTAAGATTATATTGTCTGCTCCAGCACCCCAGCATGCTRTAYATCAGTCCAATGTGAAGCAGAGAARCAGACAGTGCTAAAACRCAGAGAGAGAAACTTCAAGAATAGCAGGGCTCCCTAGAAACAAGCTTCTTTTCTTGCCTTTGAAATGGCACAACATCAATAGACTAACAACAAAACACCAGGAACACAGGCCTAGAAATTCTAAGTATTACACAACTGCCCTTGAAAAAAGAAACCAAGTAGTGCTATGTCTGTAGCCCATGCTCAACATAAGGCAGAGCTTACAAAACACATTCCTTTAAAGATTTGTGCAAACAGAACTTTATGACAGCACCCAAGCAGCATATCAGTGATGTCCAGCCACTGAAGCTTATTCCAAAACCTGTATGTATATAGGAAAAGATGGGTATAGTATTCATGTAAGCTCCATCTTATAACTCAGTGTGTATATATATATATATATATATATATATATATATATATATATGCAAATAAATATATATGTGTGTGTGTGTGTGTAGTATCAGATTCAATATAAAATGTATAAGAACCATACTCTTTTTTGAGACATTTTGGACAACTACCAGTTGAACCAGGAAGGTTCATGCCAGGTRCACTGGAAATCAGCAGCAGGCTTTTGGCAGTGGAGAGGTTAGAGCCCTACAGAGCAGTGCCAAACTGCCCCAGCAGGGACTGCCAGTAGAGTCAGGAAGGGCTGTGGTAGRTCGGAGAAATCAGGCGAGAAAGAGCAGGAGCAACAGCAAARATACCAGCACACACTGATGTCCATRTCCCACTGCTGGAATGTGCCTCGCRTGGGRGATWCAGTGGGGAAGGGGCTAATGGGAGAGCTGCAGAGTGCTCTTCTGGCTGGGAGGATTTGGACACATCGGTCCCACTCCAGGCCCTGATGCCTGGACCCACCCCATGTGAGGGATCCAAARGAAGTTTCAGAGGGGCTGTGCTGAGTATCCAACCCCCAGGCCAGGAGCCCACAGCAGCACGGCCCCAGCAGGTACCCTGACACCTGCACTGGGGTCATGGGACACCCTGGTACAGGAGAAATCCAGGCCGTGGGCCGCCCCCTGCCAGTTGCTGCAAGCCATGCTGTGATTAGGCAACAGAGGAGAAAACAAAGAGAACTTGGCCATCTGCTTCACAGGGCAAGGATGGAGGTCCTTCTGAGGTTAAACCACACGATTCAGTCTGCAAGGACAAGGGGCAGGAAGTGTAATGAGATTTGAGCAGTTTTGTATTTGGGTGTTTTCTAGGAGCCTGGGATTGAATTTCACTAAGTTTTACTGCTGCTCAGTCTACTCCATGGCCTGGGAAGAAAGGGAGTTTATAGTGCATGTACATTCAACTATAGATCTTCAGGTTTTTCTCCAATACCAGAATCAGTAATTAAAGGTTTGCTAATTGAAAATTGAATTGATTCCCCAATAGAAAACTTCTTTTGACTCATAACAGCTGGGCAAAGTGCGCGGATGAAAATAAAATAATTTACAACCATTTCAGTAAAAAAAGAGCACAGGTAAATATATTTAAATCCTACATCTAACATCACATTCGTAACCCATATTTAGCWGTATGAATGAATCCCTGTTACAGGAGAGCATTCCTATTTTGGGAAGTCTTTATGCACGCTTTTTACTTCATGTGAAAAGGAAAGCATTTAAATTATTTCCTGTATCAGGGGCCCATGTATGCTGATTTTCAAAGGCACTGGATGTATCCCTTTGAAGTAGATTCTCACAAAATCAATGTTAGCTATAAACCAAAATAACACTACCCTTCCTTTACAAGAAGTTATAAAGACAGTTCATTGTTGTTTGCAAACAAATATTTTAATTAAAACGAACATATTTCACTACTCAGTGGAAGAAGAAAGCTAGCTATAAAACACTGATTAATCAGCAGTTGACATCAAGCACCAAATTCTTGTCTCCAATTTAATTAAGCATACAAGGTTACATAGGTGAACACATGTACTGAACAGTACTACACTGTTGCCTGTGTATTAAACAGCTATTAAGGAGAGTACTGCCAAGTTTTTATTTAGGATGAATTCAACACCTATCTAACTTWGTTGAATTCATCTGACATTCCCAGCTCTGAGTTTCCCTTGCAGGTTAAAACCTGTTAAACCTTCTGCCTTTCATCAAAACCTTTCAGTCTGCCTTCAGCAGCTGCAAAAACAACGTAATTAYAGGTTAGAAATCAGGATCCCCACTCATAAGAACATTTCTGTGATATTGTGAGAACAAAGTCTTGCTCAACAGCAAGTTTTTATTGCTGTAAATGAGATCTCTAAAGCAAAACAGTAAATGCATGTGGGACCCTAAAGAAGTTACAAATCCATCTCATGGAAATCCAAGCAAGTGAGGTTAAATATATTCTGAAATAATACATGGATCCCTAGAGTAAAAACAAAAGGTAATGTAAAGCTATGTTTTCTTTCATTTTCCTCCCACATCCTGAAGAATTGAGAGAATGTAATTCTTGAAAAAGCAACATATAAAACATTCTTAAACCAGCATATTATTAGTATTAGTATATATTCCTAACCAATGAATATATAYTTATGCAAAAGCCTTCATATTAATGTTCTACGCAAATAAGACATTTCCTGGACTTATAAGCTAAAAAGGCCTTAAAAACTGGAAACAAGCTGGGCTTTGCGCTTAAGAGCAGCAGTTAGTCCTGGCAAACTCTCTTCCTCCCCTTCCCAAACCCAAAATTCAGTTCTCATATCAGGTATGGAGTGAAATTAGAGCTCATTGTTGAAAATTAGGATCTGACCTTGCAAAAACAAACAGCCTCCCTTTATAATGTGRCCCAAAGAATTGCAACAAACCCTGTCCCTTACGCAGTGCCATATATAGCCAGGCCTGCAGAACTACATTGATGTTGCTCAGTTAGCCATGAGAAAAAATGCTAGGAAAAATGGAAAATAATCTAGAACAAACAAATTAGATCTGGAGATACTAGTCATAATGTTTTCTTCCTTCCTGTATTCTCTCTGCCTTAAYGATCCACTCCCCATCATGTGTTTGTACTAAAAGCAGGTTTCCCATCTTTTCAACTAGCAAGCCAAGGGGGAAAAAATAAAGGAGAAAAAAAAAATTTACTATCGCTTCACATTCATTATAAAATACTGAATAAAATTAAAAAAACACACAATAAACCCTGTGGGCATGGAAAATGTAACAGTTCGTCTTCAAAATATAACAGTGCATCTTCGTCAGTCTGGATGTGGCTGGAGAATAATCAGTAAAACATGTCTTTCAGAAATCAGAGGAAAAGTGTGAAAACATTTCAGAGGGGGAAAAAAAAATCCTACCAAATTATATAAAAGGATTGCATTCAGAGAGGGAAAGAACTGAGAAAACAGGGCACAGGACTWTTCATGAAAAGAAAGAGCTACTTATTTTGCAGAAAAATATATTGCAAGCAGTTTTTATGTCTAATCRATTAGATACATGTATTACTGTTTGATGGAGTGGAGTGAAGTGAGCAGCTCTTTCTTCAAAGAACCCCAGTGATGTATCTTTTGATTCTGGAAGATCATACATGTAAGTGTACACAGAAGAAAAACTCTGCACCCTCCAACTTTAAAGGTTTCCCAAACGACCACCTGAGCACTAGAGTTCCTTGTGGTACATTGTACTTCCTACCACCTCAGAAACAGATGAAAAATACATCAATAAGAAGGTGGAGTTGGCCTAGCAGGATGCACATTGCTCCCAGAGTGGWGCTGTGTTGTCAAAAAACTTTTGAGCTCACATCCAATTCACTTTGTTTGAAATCTATAACTATATCTACCTATAATCTTTCATCTTCATCAACCACAAAGATCAGCACGTTTCAAGTAAACTCAGCTGGTTAAATGTTGTTTATACTGCATTTCAAGTGTTAGTTACAAATTCCTAAAGGAATTACTAACGGTCAACTTTGTGTTGCCTTCCTTGGGCCCCCTGTCTGCTCCAGTTGCTAACACTTAACAGGGAGCCAGCAAGCAGCACCAAACAACTGCCTCAGAGAAACTACAAAGGACTACCACATCCCTGGGTAGTAGGATTTTCCTATGCCTAAAGGGYGGAATGGTACAAAAATGCACCAAAAATTTGCTGGAAATGTGGTGCAATTAAAACTGGCAGGTTAAAGACGTTCATGAGCTGACAGTAGCAGCAAAATCACAAAGGTCCTGAAGACAGACTCATTTTTTTCATATTTCTTTTTAGTAGACACTCAAAAGAGTAAAATACGTTTTAAGCTCTTGAAATGGGATGAGCCTTTCAATTACTCTAGGAACTAAAGAAGTTCAGTAAGTACTCTGAATTGCCTTCACCAGCAGACCAAGAATCCCTCTGGTCTTGAGAACAGAATCTATGTAAGGCATTAACAATGGTCTAAATATGTTACAACAGCTATTTGCAACTAAACAACAAAGGTATTGAAATAGATGGATAAAAACTATCTTACTTGAGCCACAAAGCATTGAGATACAGCTCAGAAGAGCTCATGTCAACACTCATTGGGAAAAATTCAGGAYAATGAGAATGAACAGGTTTAAAATGCTAAAAATAACTTCAGTTTTTTTTTCCTGGCATGAGGAATTGGAGCTGGAATCAACTTCTCCCTCCTGATGGGAAACAGACTGTTCTCAGGTAAACATGGTAACTTGAAGGTTCCTCCCGGCCTTGCACACTGGATTGACACCTCCTCCCCCCACAAAAAGGATGAAAAACATTGAAGTGATGACAATGACCAGACACCAGTGTGATTATACCCTCAACTTAAATGCAATTGGTATACTTCGATATGGACAAAACCAAAACATTCTTTCCACTGATCACTACATTACCTGAACCCTACAGTATCTGCAGTTAAGTATTATGAAGACTRTCACAGAGGAATTCAGAGTAAAAGCCCTCAGTATGAAAAATAAAGTCACAGGTCATGAATATCCTCTCATCTATATGATGCCATTGTTTCTGGAAAGCACTTAGAGCCAGTTCCCGAGGAGAGAAAGGCATTTCAAAGCATGTAAATCCACTCAGCAGAACTAAAAATGTATATTAACTTTGTTTCTTTAATCCACATAAAAGGCAATCCAACGGGCCTTAAAGTGGCTAGGCTCAAGAAACAACRAATCTCACCAGCTGTGCTAGTGAATGAATATCCGGTTTACCTTCGTTACCTAGAAGAAAAAGGGCATCATTTTAGCTAGAAAGACAAATTTTAGGAAAGTTGGAGAAATGAAGAAAAACATAGCAAGCTGAAGATACTGATAAACCCAAGTAAGAGATAGCCTGTCTTCACTCCAGTGTTAATTCAAGCATTGCCTCAGCCTAGGCACACAGACAAATCTTTGCTTAAATCAGGCAATACTTTTAACTCTGAGCTTGCTGGCACAGCAGCACACCTCAAACRCCAGTGATTCTTTCCCTGCCAATGTAACAAAGCTGCTGCTGCTGGACTGCAGCTCATCAGTAAGAACATAAAAAAAGGAGAAAAATAATCAAGCCAAAATAAAGGTTGAGTCAGACTATAGATCACCTACCCAGTTCTCCTGCCTCTTCACAGTGGCTAACAGTGTTACAACAGGGCAGGCATGGAGGGAGCAGGGCTTCTCCAGAACATTCCCTCAGCTGCCAGCAATAGCAGCTTGGGGAGTTTCCTGAGCCAAAGGTGCTGGTTTTGCACTTTATAATCCTCTGTGGATTTTCCATCAGTGCAATAAAGCAAACTGAGTAAACCTTAAGTGGAAAGGTAACTTAAGGAACCCCAAAAGCCACAAGAAGGAATAAAGGTAAAGGACTGGCAGGCAGAGATAGAAATGTAAGTGTCCCTGGCAGGAAGGAAAAAAACAATCACACAAAACTTTGGTTCAAGTTTCACATATTCACTATCCTCTGAGAATCAACAATTTCTCAAGAGTTTTCTTTTCCAGTTCATTTAATAACAAGATAAGAATCCTAGAGGCAGAGCTACTTTTCAAAAGTTCAAGTATATCAGTTAGGAGAAGAATGTTCTTCTCCTATGCTGGGGAGAGCACAAATGATATTTTTCATTAAAATATTTCAAAAGAATAATTATTTTGCAAACTCAAATATTTAAGGTGATCCTAACTTAGCTAGCAAGCCATTACGCTTTGGTTGGACTTCAGCACAGTATTTACCATTCTGACAATATGTAAAAGAAAATGAAAACCTTTTCTCCTCTGTTTTTCAGACCTACAGAGCTTAGCAGAACACAGCAGTGATTTGATACAGCCTTGCTAGACTGAAACTATAAACACAAAACAGGGCACAGCTCTTCCAATTTCAGAAGCTTACTTGATTTTTTTCTGAACACTACGTTTTTCAGGAAGCAGAATAGGAAGTAAGTGTTTTTAAGTATATTTTAATTTATCTTTTCTAGACACTCTAACAGCAAAGG